>NC_041386.1:51443187-51477913 GCF_002162155.2 Triticum dicoccoides
GGCCCCTCTATCCATGCCTCTCTTGAATACGTAATACACACATATACCTCTCTAGGCCCCGCCAAATGCATCAACTACACATTCACACATGTTACATCACATAGCCCATTGATCTAAAAAGCCCTCTCTTCACATTTATTTCGCATACAACATTCCTTTTCAATAAAGTGTGGCCCAAAAATTATTTTAGAGTTTCTACATATATACAACATTACAAAGTTATATGAAGGAGTACGAACGCTAATTTGCACTGCATGGTGCCCACAATGATATTTATTCCACACTGTGAATTTGTATATTTTTATACATATACAAAGTTAGTCATAATAAAGAGAAACGAAGAGCATCTCTCTCTCCATTGCATACCCCCCTGTATGCCCCTTTCATGTATGCACACAAAACTATCTCCAGGTCCTCTAAAAGTAAGCCCCCAGAAAATTCACGCATGTTTCATCTTTCTCTCGCGATATATGCAATGACAATCATTGTATTTGAAGCGAAAGCACGATACGTACATTGGACTTCAGAATCCACTCATTACGGTCACCATTTACGTTTAGTGGTTATTATACAGTCACGGGCTCACCGTACAACTCTATATTTGCTCATGACATGACTAGTTGACCAGTTAAACCCTCCACGTGGCACCGCTAGTGTTGCATCACATTATCTCACTACCATCGTGCCCACCTGTCGACTTGTATCTACTCTACATCTACACTCTTATAAAATACATAGAATACACTCTTATAAAAAATGGAGTTGGTGATGATGGTGTGCCTGCTATCCTGCAATATAGGCCGTCCGATTTGCAAAAAGGTACCCACACACCTCTCCACATTTGCAAATAAGGCCTTCCCTCGTTCATCCTTTTCTCTCACAAGATAAACATGTCATGCAAATTTATCTTGATGTTATGTGCAACGCACGGGCATCTTGCTAGTAAGAAAGAAAACAAACGACAAAAATATATTTGGATGGTGGTTCGAAGTCATGACCATGGGCACAGCGGACAAGGTGGCCTTTTATTGGTATGCTGAGCCGTCTATTTTAACACATAGGAGCAGGTGTGGTGATTATACACACATGCACGCATGCACACGAACTGCATCCATGCAACACTCACGCAAACACATGCACCCACGCACGCACGCAACACTCACACGTACACACGCAGCCACGCACGCATGCAACACTCACACACACGCACGCAACACTCACACACACACGCACGCATGCATGCATACATCAGTACACCACACGACCAACACACACTCTCAGGCTCAAGTGCTCAACCTACACGTGCATGCGCACACATCAGGCACACATCAGGTTGGAGCCTTGTCGCGCCTGCGTAAATTTGTGTTTATCTGACCTTTTACCTATGCGAACTGACCGGTGGGACCCACAAGGAACATGGTCAATTTAACGAGTCAACATGGAGCCACGCAGACTATTTGGCCGGTCAACAGAGTGCAATCCGATGCTGAACTATGAGCAAGTGACCGTATAATCACCGCAAAACGTATATAGTGACCGTAATCAGCTTATTCTGAAGTTCGGTGACCGTATTACGCTTTTCTCTCTGTAGGCCCTCCAAAACTACATCTCTACATGTTCTCGCATGTTACATCTAACAACTACAGTATGCAATACAACACTACTACTACACTCTAACACAATAAATCACATGTGTTTTCAGTTTTACTAGATATCATATTGTTACTTATAATTATTCAGTTTGCATACATTAAAATTGCCTTTGAAATGTATGGCCAGTATCATCTACCGCGCGGGAAAAATCCCGCCCTTTCCTGTTTAATCGGGTTTGTATCGATGGATCGTGCGAAACAGCAAAACTATGGTACTATACAGTACAAGTAACAGTTCACTGGGCCGTCGTGTCGTCTACTCCTCCGTCCTAAGAGTGGAGCGCTCGCTTTCATAAATCTTCTAGTCCCTTTCACCGACATGTGGGACATCAAGCTACCGGGTCCACGTGCCATACCGGAATACAGTGCAGAGTAGCCGGGGTGAAGCAGCCCAGTCATGGCGACGGTGTAGTAATGAGCAATGATGCGTCAAATCACAAAGCTGCACCTTTCCCGAAGTTAAGTTGGATGGATGAAGCAACCATCATTTCACTCGGTGCTAAATCCGCTTCTCCCTCATCTTCTTCAACTTAACCACGTGTTGCATCTGCCATTGTTCTGCCTCATGTGGGACGCGGATCGGCTTGGTAAAGCACTGACTCGTCGGACCGCATGTTAGCAAATCGCTAGGGCAACGTCCTCGGAAAATAAGAAGCCTAATCCTAGAATTACAAAGGGCTACATAGCTGCTACGTGCACTTTCCATCTAATCTATATATGCCCCCCCTAATTTTCAGGTGGGGTGGGCCTAATACTCTCCTTTAATCCAGTCAAATAGTCCCACATCACATCAGTTCATAACTTTACATAAACCATTACGTGGATGTAGCATTTCTCAAATAAGAAACCTCCCCCGCCATCCGCGTGGCAAAATCACCTCCTTTTTACTAATCTTGATTCTATAATTTTCTAGATCAATATAATTGAGATTTGTATAGACAACACAAAGGAGCAAAACCAAGTGGTATGGTTAAGGGCATCCACAATGTGTAGCCAAATGTGAAAATATCATTTGGCATCGTGGGAACCATTGTGGCCGGCGATGCCAAAGCCAAAAACATGGAACCGAAACTCCTTGATTGATTGATTCATAGAATAGGAAAATGCAACGTCTCTCCTCTTTCTCCCATGCTTGGACGCATGTAGTATAGTATAGAGCACAGAATCCACTCCCCTGTCCCTTCTATCACAAATCACAAAGCAGTGAGGCGTCAAATCACAAAAGCACGGATGAAGCACCCATCATTTCACTCTTCGCTGACTCCGCTTCTCCATCGTCTTCTTCGAGAAACCATCTCACCGCACTAGTACTCCTAGTAGTACTCCCTCCGGTCCTTTTTTGTCTGCGTCTAAGAAAGTTTCTTTTTCCCCACAATGCTCTATGCATTGGCATTTTTTCGCTGCTCTTTCCAACCGGGCCCTCCATCCCTTTCCACCGCATGCGTGCCTGCAGTAATACCATCTCTCTTTCCCATGTGCTTCGCAACTTCCCAAAGTAGAGAGAGCTGCTTGCATGCAGAAACAGGAGAGAGAGAGCGAGAGGCGCATGCATGCAGAGAGATGTACAGGGGAGAGAGAGACGACATGCATGCATGCGGAAGTGAGAAGGTTGGTTTGCATGGCGCTGCATTAATCAAGCGATGAGGAGTGAGATGGTTAGCTCTTTGGTCTTTGGAGAAAAAAAATACGCATTAATTGACACGTGAAACGAGGATTTGTATCGATTAAATCCCGTGATGGAAAACCCCGCATTTCTTTTTTAACACTAGTACTCCTCGTATGTGAGTACTTATCCTGTTTGGGTCTAGGCCTTGCATTGCCAGACTTCGCCACACATTTCTGCCAAGCTTGCCTAAAGTTTTCAAAATGAGAAGGAGGTACACTTTCGCACGGCTGTCGCGGTCGCACCGCACCCTCACACGGTCGCTTCTGCATGCCGCGGTCACACCGCACCCTCACACAGTCGATCATGCACACCGCAAACCCAACCAAGGGAACGCACCCTCACTGACACGTGCTGTCGCATGTGAACAAACAAAACTCAGCCATCCTATTGCTGACACATAATTTTCGTTCATAGAGCATGTTTATCCAACCACATGTTGGGGGGTATTCGTACGGCCCGTGCGGTGATCTGTTGGGGAAGAAGAGGTGATCAAGAAGGAAAGAAGGGTTAGGAGACGTAGGATATTCATCCAACCGCCTGAAATGGTAGACTGACCCAAGTCAGGCGACTTGAATAACAAATATATGTTTTTACACATCAAAATATCCATAAAAACAACAACATAAAGAAAAACTATCACTGCTCGCGGAAAGAGACGGCCTCGTCGTCTTTGTTTGCCGGCGCGAACCAGCCGACGTGTGTCTCCGCACCGTGGTTGTCCTCAGCCTCCAGCTAGTCGTTCACCGGAGCGTGCGGGCGCTCTGCACGGACGAGAGCACAACCCGGTTCAAGTCGAGGACGTCCGGTTCCGCCTGTAGGAGGGCCTCGATGGCAGACGCATCCGCACGCTCCGTGTAGAGTCGAGCCTCCGCCGCCCGGTTCAAGTCCAGGACGTCTAGTTTCGCTTGTAGGAGGGCGTCGACGAGAGCGGCATCCGCGCGCTCTGCGTCATGTCGAGCCTCTGCCGCCCGGTTCAAGTCCACGATGTCCGGTTCCGCCTGCTGGAGGGCCTCGATGGCAACGGCATCTGGGCGCTCCGCCTCAAGTTGAGCCTCCGCCGCCCGGTTCACATCCACGACATCCGGTTTCGCCTGCAGGAGAGCCTCGATGGCAGCGGCATGCACGCGCTCCACGTCGAGTTGAGCCATTGCCTCCGACTCCTCCTTTATTATTGCCATGTTGAACCGCTGGTCCGCCTGCACAATGGGGGACTCGGACGCCGGCACGAAGTCTATGTCCATCGTCTCATACCCATCGGGGGCCTTCTGCGCCGTGACCTCCGCCATGAACATTGGATCGGCTTCCTCCTCCTCGTAGCTTGGCTCCAGAGAACTCGGGGATTGGCCCGCCGCAAAGCGAGCTTGGGAACGCAGGTCTGTGGTGCAGACCGCCGCCGCGATTTCTGCGCGGCGCTCCGGCGTCAGCATCTTGTAGTAAGTGATCTTGCGGCGCACCATGGCTTTCCTGCGAACTAGGGTACGCTTGATGCGGGCTAGGGGATCGAAAGGTGGGGGAATGGGCTGGAGATTTGGTGTGGTTTTAGGGCAGTGGCTGGCATAGACCAAGCAGCGAAGGTTCTGGTGTGAATAGTGGTTCCGGTGACGACCGGTCAATCGGTTTTGACTGTACATCGCTCTTGTCGCGTTTGCGTTGCAGCCTGGCATGCTGGACCCTCCATGTCGCTCACCGAATGGAACGCGCATCGTCTTGCGTTTTCGCTCGCTTGTGGGACCGAAGTTGAGAGCAAACCGACGTCCCTCCCCCTCCCCCTCCCCCGCAC
Source organism: Triticum dicoccoides (assembly GCF_002162155.2). NCBI lineage: Eukaryota > Viridiplantae > Streptophyta > Magnoliopsida > Poales > Poaceae > Triticum > Triticum dicoccoides. The sequence goes on from NC_041386.1 coordinate 51,448,286, forward strand.
GCGTCATTTATTATACCACCACTCCCTCCGTTTTATGCGGAGTAAATAAAAACAGAGGGAGTATACTACGGATGAGGATCCCCTGACGTGGCCGAACCCATTGAGTAACTGACATGCGGGGCCTAGCAAGCATGGGGTCCACCAGTAAGTGACCGAAAGGGAGGGTAAGGCAGGGATACCTATGTCAGAGGATCCACTTCCACTATACTACTTTGACCAAATGTTAGAGTAATGATATATGACATGCAACTTACACAAAGCATACAGGGTCTAATGTGTTTTTGAGGCTAACTTTGACCAAATGTTAGAGTAATAATATATGACATGCAACTTACACAAAGCATACGGTCAAATTCGTATGTGAAAGGAGTTTGCAATGATATAATTTTCACATTATACATCTCATGTACTATTAATCTTGTCAATAGTCAAATTGGAAACCATCTCGAGTACAAATCTAGGAGTATGTACGAATCTAACAATATTAATTGGGCATTGTTGAATGTTGATACCTTTTTGATCAAAGTAGAGATACTTTGACTACACATAAAACTTATATGTAAACTAGAAAGGATAGGAGGGAGTATATTGTACGTTCAAAAACGAAACGAACATTGAATACCCTTTATATATGATTTGCGGATGCTATGATCACCGGTTCAAAATTTTGAATCCGCCTTAGGTATCACGTGCCCCCACCCGTTCCCTCTCAATTTCATCTCGGGTTCTGGAGATCTATTGAAGAGGACTAGGGTGGGTACATGCGAATGATACTCGGCAGAATGTTCAAATGAAGCACGCGGGAGGATGGACTTGACTCGATGGAGAAGAGGGTTGGAGAGGAATGAGAAATAAGTAAACGCCACATGATTATACTTGAACAGCTCAAATAAACAATAAGTTGTCTCGCTTGGCCTACATAGTGAAAGGCCTAATGCGCAACGCGGAGCACTGACGCTCGAATATGGATGGGAAAACAGGGAAACCGACATGTGGGGCACACCCGTCGGGACGACATAGCGCATACTAGTCCAATGGAGGAGCTGGCCCACGACCTCCTCACCACCGACAACCGTTCATGTGGGGTGTTGGGGCCAACAACGGGGCGCAGCTCCAGCACCGCCTCTGGAAATGGAGACTGCGGTGAGTGACACGCTCATATCGTATCTAGACACGGTCGGTTTCAGTGTGTCGAGGGTGGAGATAGTGTTGTGGCACGACCAACGGTATGTTTGGTTTGTGCCCAAGGTTGCCCCATCAAAGCATTGGGTAGCCAAAATTTTGGTTGAGGTATTGGGTTCCCATGATTTGGCCGACATTGGTAAGAAAAATGAACTAGAGTTGGCTAGAGTTCATTGGCATGCCAAAGAAATGGCAACCATCCAAACAAAGACCAATCTTTGGGTCATGACCAAAATTTTGGTTGAGGTATTGGTTGCCCATGATTTGGCCGACAGTGGCAAGAAAAATGAACTAGAGTTGGCTAGAGTTCATTGGCATGCCAAAAAAATGGCAACCATCCAAACAAAGACCCATCTTTGGGTCATGACCAAAATTTTGGTAAGGTGCACTTTGGCCACAATCCAAACACACCCCAACACCCGGCTCGTCAAGGATGCACTGGGCGCCGCGACGCATCCACGGAGTGGTGTAGCGCGGCCAACTGCATCCTCTGGACTAGAGACCATGCCGAGTCGTCTTGCTTTTTCAATGACATGCGGGGATCGCATGTGAGAAAAGGGCATCTCCAACGTTGCCACGGCCGCAGCTGACTACCCTGTCACACCAAAACCCTCATCCCTCGCGCCATCGCGCGGTGCGTTCCCAACTGGTGCCAGCTGCTCGCATTCATGCCGTCCATTCGTATGTCGTCGTTAAGAGGCTTGGTGCCCGAGGAACCAACTCCGGCGACTTAATGACGCACCCAGACGCTTGGCCTCACCGGAATGCGCTACTTAAAACGGCAATGCCCAGCTAACCTCCACACCATAGCGCATCGTCCTCCTACCTGGCACCACATCCGCCATGACCGCAAGTGCAAACGCTCTGCGGGAGAGCTTGTCTTTTGGGATGAAGCTCTAGGTCGCTGCCCTCGCTCAAGTCACCTCTCGCGACGCAATAGCGGCATAGCCGGACGCGGACGCGACCGCACAAGCGGTGGAAACGCTGGCTTCCGACGACGGGTGCACCGTCAGCCACGCGTCCTACTTGCCGCCGTCCAACGTCCGGCACGTCCGAGGTCGGGGACTCCTCCGAGGACGAGTAGGGCATGGGAGGCGGCAGGGCATGGTGTGCCAACTGGCCGGTCCGTATCCTGAGTTCTACTCTTCCTCGCCGGAGACCGCACCTTCACTTCACGGGTCTTGAACCCCGCCCCTGTACATAGAGATCACAGATGGAGGACGTCGGTCACCACCGTAGAATAGGTTTAGGGTCAGGTTTCTTTTATTTTTCTGTCCTATAAAAGTTTGAAATGTAATGAAAATCTGCCATGTTTGCATTAATCTCGGCCGGTGTATATGAACTTTCACAATAATATACATATTTTAGGAGTACTAGTGTCGGGTGGTAGGTGCGACATATGCCAACGGGTGGCTTATCATTGTGGGAGCCAGTAAGACGTCGCCGGTGCCTGGACACGGGATGAGGCGAAGACATGCACGCCGGCGAATCTTACCCAGCTTCGGGCCTCTCCGTGGAGATAACACCCCTACTGCTGCTCTGCGGGGTCTCCGCGTGATCACTAGATGAACAAGTAGCTACACGATGCTCCTTGAGCTGTTGGGCGAGAGGAGGAAGAAGGGCACGGCTCGCTCTCTTCTCCTCCCTATGTGGTGTCTAAAACTAGCAGGGATCCATTCCTTTGCATGGGTGTCCCAGGGGGTTTATATAGACCTACCCCCCAGGTTTACAATGGTAATCCGGCTGGGCATGGGGCCCAGCCGTCTGTGTCTACACTCGCCGGCTTCTGCGCCGACTGCTGGGGCCCGCCGGCTGGTGGGCCCCGCTGGCTACCGGCTCCTTGGTCGACAGGCAGGCCCCACTGTCCAGGGCCTTGTCGGGGGCTGGTTACTGTTGCTCAATCTTGGTGACGAGGGATTCGCCGAGGTGGGCGTGGCTACAGTGCCGCCGTCCGGCGGGTGATCGTTGTAGCCTCACCGTGTCTTGTCTCCTTAATGGGGCGTCTCCTTCGAGGTAGGTGGCAAGCCGGCTGTGGGGAGCCGGATCTATCTTGGGCCGACTGGGGGAGGCCTGGCCGCCTTCGGGTGTCTCTCTACCCGAAGGGGCCCACCGCCCGTGGGCCGCGCTGGCAGCCCGTCGTGGATGACATCAGGGTCAACGTGGCAACAGTGCCGCGTCGGACGGGTCATGGCCACCCGTACGGCGCACTGTGCCAGGCGTGCTCCGGGATTCGGGGGTGACAGGATTCACTATAGCCACGCCCCATCACATCACCGTTACGTGGATGCAGACTTCGAGGGTACGATCTTGACCGCTTTATGGGAGACGGCTTCTTGGAGTCGGCCTTCTCGCGGCCGGCTTCTCAGAGCCGGCCCTCCCGCGGCTTTCTTCATGAGGGCTGAAGTCGGGCCGTCTTCTGATAGTCGGCCATGGGGACAGCCGGCAAGGGGAAGGCGGCCCCGTATCTTGGATTCTTGTGGGCCGGATCGGCTCGTAATTTTCTTAGAAAGGCCAGGGGGAGCCGGCTAGGCTACCCGTGGTCATTTACTCCGACAGTACTCCCCGAAGCTGATCGAGCTTCGAGGCTGAGAAAGGGATGAGAAGCTTGGTCAGCTTCCTATCCCGAGGGGCCGGCTTTTCTTGTGCGCACCGTCTTTGGAAAGCTCTATTTCTCGTAGGCGGGAACACGGGTCGCCCTGCGAGCTGACCGCGCGCCATTCCGTGGGCCACGTGGCAAGGAAATCCTGCCAACGCACGCGCGCGACGGGACGCCACCGCAGGGCTGGGCTCGCCACTCGTAGGCCTCGGCCCGAGCGCGGATCTTCTGTGGCCCACTTGGACCGCTCGCCTTCCCGCGGCAGTTTTATTATGCCATCAAGGCATAATAATCGTGGGACGTAGGGGTGTGGGCGTAGTTGATCCCCACGCTCCCCCACGCCGCGCCTCCTCGGCTCCGCCGCGCGGGTCTATAAGTAGGAAGAGGAGGGGGAGCGGCAGAGGCTCGCACGCTCTCCCTCACTCCGCCCCTTCTTGCCCTCCTTCTTCTTCTCTTCGCCGCCGCAGCAACCCATTGACGCGCCGTTCCGCTGTCGCTTCGTCTTGCTCCCCACCGCATTGCTCCCATGGCGCTGTCGAGCTCGTGGGATGGCTCCAACGTCCACGAGGACCACGTCGAGTTCCTCCGCCAGACGCGGCGCCTGCCGGGCGAGAACTTTGTGCGGGTTCGTCAAGCGCCGGCGAGGGAGATTTCGCTGGCACCGCAGGAGGGCGAGCGGGTGATCTTCCGCTCGCACTGCCTGCGCGGCTTCGGCCTCCCGGCGAGCGGATTCCTTCGAGCCTTCCTCAAATTCTACCACCTCCAGCCGCATCACCTCACGCCTAACGCGGTGATGCTGCTGTCGGCTTTCGTCACCCTGTGCGAGGGCTTTCTTGGGGTTCTCCCCACGCTCGAGCTCTGTTGGGAATTCTTCCAAAGCAAGCTCGGCACCGTCGTCGCGGGCGTGCCCGCCCCCTGTGGAGCCTTCATTGCCATGAGGCGGGAGAGCGAGAACAATCCGTTCCCGTCCATCCCACTGATCCAGTCGGTGAAGCTCTGGCAGAAGTCCTACTTCTACGTGAAGAACGTCGCCCAGCAAGGCGACTACGTCAACCTGCCGGCTTACATAGCCGGCCCGCCGGCTGGGAGGCAACCTTCATAGAGCTACCGGGCCAGGTCGTTGTCCCAGGGCGGGAACGCAGTCGTCTCCCGGCTTCGGGTGATGATCCAGTCGGAGGGCCTGACCGGAGCCGACTTGGTGGCCGCCTTCGTGGAGTGCCGGGTACTTTCGCTCCAAGGCCGGCCTCACATGATTTGCCAGATGAGCGGCTGCTTCGACCCATGCCAGCTGAGCACCAGGGAGATGGCTCACGCAGAGGTGTCTTACATGGTGAACTACATCTCCAACTGCAAGCTCGCCGAGGATTGGCGATACGGCAAGGAGCCGTATTCCCGCGCCAACCCTCCGCCTGCCGTAAGTTCTTTCTTCTTTTCTTCCTTTTGTAGCCGGCCTCATGATAGCCGACCCTTGATCAATTGGTTTGCCTTTAGCAGAACCCTCTTCTTCCGCCGACGGCCGGGGCCGCGGGGGTAGAGCGCCAGCTCCTCCCCGACCACACGGTGGACGACGCCGACGATCCGGACCTGGGAGCGGCCGCCATGGAAGACGCCATCATGGGGGAAGGCGACGAGGCCGGAGGCGCGGGACTCGGGGCCGGCTTCGAAGACTGGCCGGACGACGACGAGGTCGAAGCCGCCATGCACCGCCAGCCGGCGCCTGATCATCAAGCCGCGGGCTCGTCTGCCATGTCGGCTGCCCATGGCGGCGCGCAGAAGCGTCAGGCTGCGTCGACCTTCTTCGGCAGCCGGCCGAAAAAATCCAAGGCTTCCATGGCGGCGACCAAGCGGGATGAGGCTGTCACGAAGGTGGCCCGCTTCCGCAAGGCGGTGAAACAACCGCAGGCGATCTCGGCGTAAGTCGTCGAATGTCTTGCATATATATATATATATATTTTTGTTGTCTTTTTCGACCGAAGCTCTTCTAAACCTTTCTTTGCTTGCCGAACAGGGTGCCGTTTCCCTTGAGCGAGGTCCTGGCGGCTCCGTAGTCGGGCCGACTGGAGGATCCTCAAGCTCTCGCCGCGTGGATCCCCGCGCCGACCTTAGGGAGGCCACGGAGCGGAACGCACGGGAGGCGCGGGAGGAGCGGGAGGCGGCGGAGCGAAGGACCGCCTAGGCGGCGAAGGAGCAGGCCGGCGCGGCAGCCAAGGCCCGGGCAGAGGCGGCAGCCGCAGAGACGGAGGCGGAGGCCTCGCACAACCAGCCTCCGCTGCTCGTCGTTCCCCTCCGTGCCGTGGCCCGCGACATTCCTGTGCCCCCGTCGGAGGAGTTCGACCAAGGCCCGCCGGTGATGGCACCGACTGGAGCGGGCCAAAGCGGCCAATCAGCTGCGGCGCCAGAGCAGCCGTCCGGGGGCGAGCCAGAGGCAGGGGCCGGCCTCGAGGTGCAGCCGACATTGCGCCGGCACGTAGGGGGTGGCGCCTCCGCGCCGGAACCGCACCGAGCAGCGGGCTCTAGCCAGACGGCGGAGGCCCTGGAGGCGGCCAGTGCCAGCACGTCCGAGTGGACTCCCAACGGGGGGACAGGCGAGCTGAACGTGGCGGCCCAGGAGGTCTGGAACCGGCTTCAAGCTTGGGCCGCCTCGCTGCAGCGATACACCTAGGAGTTCCTCGCGACGCGAGCCGTCATCCAGGTGAGTTTTCTGGCCTTGGTTATTTTGCTCTTTTGATTTCTTCCGTGGGGGCGCGTCAGCGCACCCACTAGGTGTAGTCCCCGAGTTCCGAGTTGGCTGCTGCGCAGGAAGCTTGGAACTTACTAGGTTCTGACAACTTAACTCATCCTCGCCTCCTGTATAATCTTCCAGGAGTATCATAACCTCCGCGCAGCCGCCTTCAACTCCCAGGCTCACGAGCTGGGCCGAAGAACCGAGGACCTGACCAGCAGCTGGAGTGCGTGTTTGTCTCGTTCATCTCCTGTGGGGGCGCGTCAGCGCACCCACTGGGTGTAGTCCCCGAGATTCGGGCCGACTGCTAAGCAGTCGGGTCGGATCTTCCTTGACGACTTCTTCCTTATTAATTTTTCCTTTGTCTTCATGCTTGCAGGAGCCAATGCCGACTTGAGGGGGCATCTCAGCGGGGCCCAGGCCGCCCTTTGCGCCAAGGAAGCCGAGTACAACACCTTGGTCCTGGAGCGTGACCGCCTGGCCAAGAGGTTGGCCGACCAGGAGGAGAGCCACAAGGCGGCCCCGAAGAAGGTGCAGGACAGCGAGGACGCCCTGAAGGCCGAGTTCGAGACCGAAGCGGCGGGCTGGGCTAAAGCGAAGCAGGCGCTGAGCGAGGGCTTCAGTCGTATCGAGGATCTGATCGACGGTAAGCCGCCTTCTTCACTCCCTGCTTGCACCTTGATGCCTGATTTGTGTTCTGACTTGTGCTGCTTTTTGTTCTCTGTGCAGACTACTTTCCCGGGTACTCCGTCTTCGCCACCCAATCCATCGAGGCCCATCGCAAGGCGCGCCGGCAGGCGGGGGCTGAAATCGCGCCGGACGCGAGCCGGACGCTTGAGGAGCAGCTCTTGGCGGTCCAAGCCCGGCTGCAGCCGGCTGACCGTATGCTCGCCGCCTCCAGCGCGCCGGGGCGTAGGTGTTCGTCGCCCTCTGGCAAAGCGAGACGATTCCCCGCACCCCGAGTCGGACTACCGACTGGCTGGAGGTGGCGGTTGGCCGCTTCGAGGACTGGAAGGCGTCGGCAGCCCGGCTTGGAGCTGGGCGGGCGCTGGAGTTCGTCCGAGCCTAGTATCCGGGGCTGAACCTGGACCAGCTGCGCACCTGGCGGCTGGAGGGCGACGAAGAGATGGAGGAGGTGCGGCCGGCTATCACTCAGCGCGCTTCGACGATCGCTGAGTGTACTGACATCAGCGTCTTCACTCCTGAAATTAATGATGACGGCGTTGCCCAGCCGGAGTAGTGGTTCGGGCTGGACCCGGCAGTGGGTGAAGACTCGGCAGAGGAGATCGCCTCCAGCGATGAAGGCGAAGACGATGAAGGAGAGGAAGGCGAAGACATTGAGCCGACCGGTGAAGCGGCCAGCCGGCCTCAGCCTGATCATGCCTCTGGCAACGGGGCGCGTGCTAGCGCGCCCTCTGCGGGAGGCGGTGATCATGCCGAGGTTCGCCAGCCAGCCACTCCTCCAGCCGGCACTGTCGTCTCCACCGACCTTCCCGACTCGCCAGTCGCTCCCTTGGCTTAATCTGCCGTCCTTGTTTTTTCCTGCTTGTTGCCTTTTGAACAACTTTATTAAACTTGCGCAGTTCCACCCACTGGGGGTGTATTCGAACTATGTTGAATGCTGGCCTTTTTAAGGTCTTTTATGTAAATATTATTGTGTGCATGTTTGGTTTCCATTCATGTATGCTTTTTATCCTTAGGCTGTTTCCTTTGCCGCCTTCCCCTTTTGGGAAGGCAAGTACTCGAGCTTTCTTAGATTGGAGCAATGTGAATGGAAGCCGGCTGGCCGGCTACTCTGGTAGTCGGTCGGTGGTGGGAGAAAAACCGGCTTTTGTTATATTAGTCCGTTAGTCCCTAGCCGTTTTTCGTGTGGGCGCCCTTTCCTACCTTTAACTCTTGCCAGCCGGACAGCCGGTTCTTCGAACTGCGACTTTTGGCAAGAGAAGGCTTGGGAGCCGGCACACTACTTGTCTGACTGCGGGTAGGACTTCTAATATAACTCCAGGCGGCCAGTCCCCAGGCCGACTAGTCGAACCCGGTGCCGGACGGAAAAAGTGAATGTAATGACAAGGTCATAAGCATGATACTCTTCATCCATAGATAAAAGATGGCAGTCCCCGAGCTCTCCTTGGGTGGACTATTGTCTCGTACTTAGTACAAAAGTTAGCGTGATACATACTGCATTTCAACTGTAAAATCTTCGGAGGAGGTTGGCGTTCCATGGTCGTTCCGACTCCTTGCCGGAGTCGTCTCTCTTTCGTGCCTTCGGCTTCTGCGCGTTGATCAGGTAGTAGGAGTCGTTGCCTAAGTCTCTGCTGATGACAAAGGGGCCCTCCCAAGGGGTCGAGAGCTTGTGCTGGTCGGCTGTGGTAGGATCGCCCTCTTGGAAGGATCTTGGCTTGACCTTCCGGCTGTGGTAGCGGCGCAGGCCCTGCTGATAGATGGCGGACCGGCTGAGGGCTAACAGTCGGCCTTCTTCCAGCAGGTCGACGCCGTCTTCTCGTGCTTCCTTGGCCTCCGCTTCTGTGTACATGGTTACCCGAGGCGAGTCGAACTCGATGTCAGTTGGGATGACCGCCTCGGCACCATATACGAGGAAGAAAGGAGTGAAGCCGGTTGACTTGTTTGGTGTAGTGCGCAGACTCCAGAGGACGGCCGTCAGCTCATCGAGCCAACAGCCGGCTGAACACTCCAGTGGTACGACCAGGCAGAGCTTGATGCCGGAAAGGATGAGGCCATTGGCTTGCTCGACCTGGCCGTCTGACTGCGGGTGGGCAACGGACGCTAAGTCCAACCGGATGCCTTGCGTCGCACAGAAACGTGCCAAGGCTCCCTTGGCGAAATTCGTGCCATTGTCGGTGATGATGCTGTGTGGTACGCCGTACCGAGTTGTTATATCTGCGATAAATGTCACGGCAGTCGGCCCATTTAGCTTCTTGATCGGCTTTGCCTCGATCCATTTGGTGAATTTGTCCACGGCGACAAGCAGATGTGTCATGCCGCCATGCGCCGTCTTGAATGGGCCCACCATGTCCAGTCCCCAAACGGCGAAGGGCCAAGTGAGGGGAATGGTCTGGAGTGCTGAAGCCGGCATGTGTTGCTTGGAGCTGAAGAGTTGGCATCCTTTGCAATGTTTAACTAACCCCTTGGCGTCATCCAAAGCAGTCGGCCAAAAGAAACCATGGCCGAAGGCTTTGGCGACGAGTGATCTTGAGGCCGCATGGTGGCCGCATTCTCCTTGGTGGATGTCTCTAAGGATTGTAATGCCCTTCTCTTGCTCGACGCATCGCTGGAGGACTCCAGTGACACTGCGCTTGATGAGTTCTCTGTTGACGATTGTGTATGCTCCGACTCGGCGTTGGACTTGTCTTGCCTCTGTTTCGTCAGCCGGCAGGTCTTGGTTTATTAGGAAGTTGAGGATGGATTGAGCCCATGATGGAGCTGCGACTTCTGCTATTGCCAACACGGCTACTGCGACCAGGGCGGACGGGCTGGGCGGTGAAATGCTGGAGTTGGCCGCCGCCTGTTGTGTTGGTGTAGTCTCCGGGCTGACTACCGCAGTCCCCGAGCCGTGTGAGGCAGTCCCCGGGTCGAGCGTAACTACGGAAGTCCCCGAGCCGCCTGCTGATGTCCCTTGGCCGACTATCAAAGTCCCCGGGTCACCTGCTTGGTTCTTCGAGCCGGTCGCGTCGGGGTCAGGCGGCACGAAGATGGAATCGGACTCTGGAGACGGCATGATAGACGGCTTGAGGAGGCGTTGTAGAGAGACACCGCTTGGTATTCCTTGCCGAGTGGAGCCTATTCGAGCCAGGGCATCAGCTGGCTCGTTGTTGGCTCGCGGTACATGGAGGAACTCGCATCCTTCAAAATACCCACTGATCCGCTGAACGAGGAAGCGGTAGCTTGCCATATTTGCGTCCTTGGCATCCCAGTCACCGGATGATTGCTGGACCACCAAGTCTGAGTTACCATAACATAGGATCCGGCGAATGCCGAGTTCTTTGGCAAGCCGAAGCCCGTGTATGAGCGCCTCGTACTCGGCCAAGTTGTTGGAGGCGGCAAAGTGAATTTGCAGCGTGTATCTGAGCTTGTCGCCTTTGGGAGAGGTGAGGATGACGCCGGCTCCCAAGCCAGTGCGCATCTTGGACCCATCGAAGTGCATGCGCCAATGAGTGGAGTTAGGAGCTGGCGGTAGGTACTGGGTCTCGGCCCAGTCGATGAGGAAGTCGGCCAATGCTTGGGACTTGATGGCGGTGCGAGGCTGGTAGAAGATCGTGTAGGGGGCCAGCTCGATGGCCCATTTCGCCACCCGGCCGGATGCATCCCGGCTGCCTATGATCTCGGCCAGCGGGGCGGTGCATACGACCGTGATGGGATGCTCTTGGAAGTAGGGCTTCAGCTTCTTGGCGGCGAAGTACGCGCCGTAGCACATCTTCTGGTAGTGCAGGTAGTTCTGCTTTGAGGTAGACAACACCTCGCTCAAATAGTACACCGGCCTCTGGACCGGCTGGGCTCGGCCCTCTTCTGGGCGTTGGACTACGATGACGGTGCTGACCACCCGGCTGGTTGCGGCAATGTAGAGGAGCATGGGCTCTTTCTCAGTCGGCGCCGCCAGGACAGGCGGCGTGGCCAGCATCTTCTTCAGCTCGTGAAAAGCTTGGTCGGCTTGGTCATTCCACTCGAAGTGGTTGGTCTTCTTCATGAGGCGCTAGAGGGGAAGAGCTTTCTCTCCGAGCCGACTGATGAAGCGGTTCAGGGAGGCCAAGCATCCGGTAAACTTCTGGATGTCTCCGAGCCGACTTATGAAGTGGTTGGTCTTCTGGTGGGAATCGCCATTCTCTCAATGGCCTTGATCTTTACTAGGTTGCATTCGATGCCGCGTTCGGAGACCAGGAAGCCTAGGAGCTGGCCGGCTGGCACTCCGAACACGCATTTCTCGGGATTGAGCTTGATTTGGAACCGGCGTAGGTTCTCAAATGTTTCCTTGAGGTCTTCCAGCAAAGTGCCGCGCTTCTCCATCTTCACCACAATGTCGTCTACGTAGACGTGGGCATTTCTGCCGAGCTGCTTGAGGACGCACTTCTGCATGAAACGCTGAAAAGTGGCACCGGCATTTCTCAAGCCGAATGTCATAGTCAGGTAGCAGAAGGCTCCGAATGGCGTGATGAAGGCGGTCTTCAGGCGGTCTGCCGGATCTAACTTTATCTGGTGGTATCCTGAGTAAGCATCCAAGAAACTCAATAGCTCACATCCGGCCGTGGAGTCTATCACTTGGTCAATCCTTGGCAGGCAAATGGATCTTTGGGGCAGGCCTTATTGAGGCTCGTGTAGTCTATGCACATGCGCCACTTGTTGTTCTTCTTTAGCACGAGGACCAGGTTGGCGAGCCACTCTGGAAAGAAAACTTCCATAATGAAGCCGACTGCCAGAAGCCAGGCTATCTCCTCTCCTACAATCCTTCTCTTCTCCTCCGACAGTCGGCGGAGGGTTGTTTGACTGGTTTTCCGTCTTCTCGGACGTGTAGTTTCTGCTCGGAGAATTCCTTCGGAACACCCGGCATGTCCTTGGGGGACCATGCAAAGCTGTCCCGATTCTCATGGAGGAAATCGGCGAGCTCGCCTTCCTATTTGCTGTTTAGGTTTGCCCCAATGACGGCAAACCTCTCTGGGTGCTCGGGGTCAAGAGGTATCTTCTTCGTCTCCTTGGCCGGCTGGAAAGATCCTTGAGCATCATGCTCCATGGGATCGGGGGACAAGGCCGACTATTTGCCGGCCATGGCCACGACTCAGTCCAACATCTTCTTTTCTTCGGCAATCACAAGGGACTCGGCCAGCCGGCTGCTGGCTGCTGCACACTCGGAGGACTTCTTGTAATCACCGGCTATGGTGATGATGCCCTTGCTGCTCGGCATCTTCATCTTGAGGTATGCATAGTGGGGAACTGCCATGAACCTGGCCAAGGCAGGTCGGCCAAGCAATGCATGGTAGGGGCTCTCCAAGTCCACCACTTCAAACCAGATCGCCTCCCGGCGGAAATGCTCCTTCTCCCCAAAAAGTACATCAAACTTGATCTTGCCAATGGGGGCGCAGGACAGGCCGGGTATGATGCCATGGAACACAGTCCGAGTAGGCATGAGTTGCTTCGTCTTGACATTCAGCTTCTCCGGGGTGTCATGGTACAGGATGTTGATGCTGCTCCCGCCGTCTATTAGCACGCGGGTGAAACGGGCGGCACGTCTATCTGTTGCAAGGGTGGCATCCAAAACCAACACATAAGAGCCGGGAGACGGCATCACCTCTGGGTGGTCGGCCCGGCTCCAGCTGATAGGTTTTTCTGACCAGTGCATGTGCTCGGCGGGGTTGGCAGCGACCATGCTGACTTCTTGGTGCTCTCGGCGTTTGCTGCGCCGGTCTTTGGGCTGGCTTGTAAAGATGACATAGGCGGCATGCTCGTCGGGGAACTCATCATGCACGGCTCCGACTGCGGGCCGAGCGGTCAGTGGTTGCGGAGCCGGAGGCGGCGAACCGGCAGGCGGAGGCGGCACGAGCCCTTCGCCTTTGGAGATTCGGGTGAGCCAGTGGCACTTCTGGGTCGTGTGGTTGGACGGCTTCGCGCCGCTGTGGAACTTGCATGGGGCATCGAGAGTCTGCTCGTAGGAGAAGGCCGGCTGCCAAGCCGGCTTGCCGCCCCTCTGCTTCTTGGGTGCGGGCCTCCCTTCGGGCTGCTCGTCTTCGACTGTGGCCACATGCCGACAGGTGGAGGGCGGCACGGGGCCCTTGCGCTTGTGGTCGTTTTGGTGTGGGCATCGGCCGGAGTCCCCAGCCGGCGTCTTGGGCGCCGGGTTGAGTACCTTCCCGGACACATCTACCCGGAGTTCGGTCTTCATTGAGGAGTCGGCGGTGGCGTACTTGTCTGCTATGACCAGAAGCTCGTTGAGGGTAGTCGGCTCGTCGCAGAGGAGCTTGTGCTTGAGGAGGGTGCCTTCTCGGCACCCGGCAGTGAAGTATTCTATGGCTTGCACCTCGTGCACCCCTTCGCAAGAGTTGCGGAGCTCGGCCCAACGTGTGAGGTAGTCGTGAGTGGACTCGGCGGGGCCTTGTACGCACAAGGAGAGCTGTCTGGGCTTGGGAGCCCGCTTGTAGGTGCTGGTGAAGTTGCGGACGAACGCTTCTGTGAAGTCTAGCCAGCTGTTGATGCAGTATGTCTTGAGGCTGTTGAGCCAGGTCCGCGCCGTGCCCTGCAGCTACATACTTCACGGCAACGCGCCTGTTGCCGTTGGCTATCCTAACCGCCGTGGAGTAGTCGATCAACCAATCTTCCGGCTTCACGGAGCCGTTGTACTTGGGCGTGTCTCTTGGGAGCGAGAACCCTTTGGGGAAAGGCTCGTCGCGGATGCGGGGGCTGAAGCAAGGCGGGCCGATATCGTCTTCTTCTTCCAGCGCCAGGGATCGCGCCAGGCGGTCAATCCGATGGCGGGCGTCGTTCTCGCCGACTCCTTCGCGGCGACCTAGCCGACCGCTGAGAGTCGGATGCATAACAGGCGGTGGGGTGGGATATCTCTCTCCACGGGGCCGAGGCGGAGGCGGGTTGCCCCGCCACTCCATGGCCCGGGGGTGGCCTTCTGCGTCTCGCTCGATGGAGACTCGGGTTCGGCTTCGGCTGGCAGCCGGCTCTTTCTCGCGCCGCGCGCGGGTTTTACCTGTAGTCGGCGTCCGGGACGTCGCGCCGTGATCTCGACGCGGGGGAGGGCTTTCCGCGCGGGCGTCGGCTTCGTGCCGCTGTGCGGCTGCATCGATCAGCTGCTGGATGCGTCGGGTCATGTGGGGGAGATCTTCGGCCCCCAGTCCATCTAGCTCGTCTACGGCCGCCTGGGTGGCGCGCAGGTTCTCGAGTGGAGTGGCGTAGACCGGGCGGTCGACTCCTAGCATATCGGCGACGACAGCGCCGCGCTGTCTGACAACGCCGGCCCGGCTGGGCCCGCCTGGGGCCGGCGTGCCAAAGGCGGCGCGGTCGGCCTCGCGTCGGTGGGCCTCAGCGAGGCGTCTCATGGAAACCAACTTCTGGCCTTCCCCGAGGAGGGCGAGGCAGCGAGCCTCCAGTGCTTCAGCGTCGGCATCGGCCGGGAGGGGGATGGACAAGTCGTGGACCGCCGCGTGCGGGGCATCATGGGCGCTCTCGTCAGAAGCGCCGCCGTGGCTGATGAACATCACCTCGGTGGTGACAGCGTCACAGCCATCGGCCCGGGGAAGCGGTTCATTGTAAATCGTGACGTTGGTGGGGAAAGTGTCGAGTGAGGCCGTGTCGGAGTCGACAGGCATCAAATCGGTGGAGCCAACCGACTCCAAGTCCACAGCAGCCTCACCGGAGACGTGGAGCTGGCCGAGGAGGTTGACTAGGTGGTCGGTGCCCACGTCGGAGGCGAGCTCGTCGGAGATGAGGGTCTTGTCAAGGAGATCGGTGAGGCTGCTCGCCGCGCAGACGTTGGTGACGCCTTGCAGCGCGTCGTGGCAAGCGCCATCGGGTGTGCCGAGCTGGCTACGCTCGCGGGGGAGGAAGAGGGTTCCCGTCCAGAACAGGTCTCCAGACGACGGTGCACCTGGCCCCACGGTGGGCGCCAAATGTTGGGTGGTAGTTGCAACATATGACAACAGGTGGCTTATCATTGTGGGAGCCAGTAAGACGTCGCCGGTGCCTGGAAACGGGATGAGGTGAAGACATACACGCCGGCGAATCTTACCCAGCTTCGGGGCTCTCCGTGGAGATAACACCCCTACTGCTGCTCTGCGGGGTCTCCGCATGATCACTAGATGAACAAGTAGCTACACGATGCTCCTTGAGCTGTTGGGAGAGAGGAGGAAGAAGGGCACGGCTCGCTCTCTTCTCCTCCCTATGTGGTGTCTAAAACTAGCAGGAATCCATTCCTTTGCATGGGTGTCCCAGGGGGTTTATATAGGCCTACCCCCCGGGGGTACAATGGTAGTCCTGCTGGGCGTGGGGCCCAGCCGTCTGTGTCTACACTCGCCGGCTTCTGCGCCGACTGCTGGGGCCCGCCGGCTGCCGGCTCCTTGGTTGACAGGCAGGCCCCACTGTCCAGGGCCTTGTCAGGGGCTGGTTACTGCTGCTCAATCTTGGTGACGAGGGCTTCGCCGAGGTGGGTGTGGCTACAGTGTCGCCGTCCGGCTGGTGATCGTTGTAGCCTCACCGTGTCTTGTCTCCTTAATGGGGCGTCTCCTTCGAGGTAGGTGGCAAGCCTGCTGTGGGGAGCCGGCTCTATCTTGGGCCGACTGGGGGAGGCCTGGCCGCCTTCGGGTGTCTCTCTGCCCGAAGGGGCTCACCGCCCGTGGGCTGCGCTGGCAGCACGTCATGGATGACATCAGGGTCAACGTGGCAATAGTGCCGCGCCGGACGTGTCATGGCCACCCGTACGGCGCACTGTGCCAGGCGTGCTTCGGGATTTAGGGGTGACAGGCTTCACTGTAGCCACGCCCCGTCACATCGCCGTTACGTGGATGCAGACTTCGAGGTGACGATCTTGACCGCTTTATGGGAGCCGGCTTCTTGGGGTCGGCCTTCTCGCGGCCGGCTTCTCGGAGCCGGCCCTCCCACGGCTTTCTTCATGAGGGCTGAAGTCGGGCCGCCTTCCGATAGTCGGCCATGGGGACAGCCGGCAAGGGGAAGGCGGCCCCGTATCTTGGATTCTTGAGGGCCGGATCGGCTCGTAATTTTCTCAGAAAGGCCAGGGGGAGCCGGCTAGGCTACCCGTGGTCATTTACTCCGACAACTAGCAAGATGCTAGTGCGTTGGACGGAAGATCAAGATCTTGTGGAAGAAAAGGATGAATGAGGGAAAGCCTTATCTGCAAATGTGGAGAGGAGTGTGGGTATATTGTCATAGTTTCCTTCCTATCCGTTAGATATAGATCGAATGACCTATATTGCAGGATGACAGGCACACCATCATCACCAACTCTACTTTTTATTGAACCGAGACAAATATTCTAACATGCGAAGTAAAATAAACACATAGGGTCTATACATACACAAATTATCTTAGCCACTCCAATAGTATGTCCACTACACATTCACGCATTTCACATCTTTCTACATCTACGGGAACCTATGAAAGGGTTAACGTAAATTGCCTCTCTCTCTCTCCTCCCCTGATTTTCATGGTGGTGGGCCCCTCCCTCCCCCAATCTACAATCAACAGCTCACATGTTTCACATTACGTTAATTACGTAACTGGAATTACATAGGTGTAGCATTACTCGTCCTAAAAAACCCAACTAAGCCAACCTCCCAGCATATCACGCGGGAAAAGACCTGGCCGCGCCATTTTAGTCGGGATTACCGCATTACTAGTAGTAGTATCGATGGATAGCACGAAGCAACAATTTTTTTTGAGGTGGCCAAGCACCTAGTTTAAAAGGAAAAAAGGCGGTACACTCACAACACTCCTATCGCGGTCGCGTTGCACCCCACACACGTGCGGTCCTGCACACGGCTCACGCAAACGGAACCCGCTTCGGCTTGCCTCTTCACTGACACGTGGGACCGCACTTAGAGAAACCGACCATGCGCCAAACTCCCCCCGCCCCCACGCGAAAATCCTCCCCCACCCCCACCCAAAAATTCCCCCAAATCCGATTCAACCGCCCTTCGGCCAACTAGCCAATAATATTCCCAAAACCTCCTCCTCCCTGTCCCCATCCACTCCATTCGCTCCGCCAAAGCCGCCCTCCCCGCTGCGCGAATACATCGGCGCCGCGGTTCAGCGATCCTCTCGCTCCCACAATACTCTCTTGTAGACTGCCGTCCTCTAGCCGCGCCGCCACCTCTGGTTACGTTCTTGTGGAGGCGTACGGCGGTCAGCGCCACCACCGCTGGCGACGTTCGTGTGGAGATGCACGGCGGTCACCTTCTCCCATGGTATTCGCATTCTAGACTGAGGCCCCATTCATGTCGGTGTAGCGTTGAATGTTAGTTGATAGAAACTATTAATCTCACTGTTTGCCGAAGTAGTTTACTGTCAATTTGCTCTGCTTAAGAAGCTTCCTTGCCCTGTTCTGCACTCAATCTGCTTAGCTAAGATGGCATGCCAAGGTAGATTAGTTGCTAAAATATCCTACCATATATTTATTGTGACATAGATGGTCATGGTCTAGTAGCCAATCTGTTAGGTGAAATAGCTCTACATCGTTTTATACTCGATCTTTGTTGTTGCGATGGCCTTCGATAGTTCGATGGCTGGCTGCTCGGGCTCATTGACTGCTGAAACAGCATGCCATAATTTAGCACTCAAATCCAGTTCCTGAATTAGCTTTACATATATATCGTTACTTAGATCTTCTTGTCGAAATATCTTGCCATAGCTTTAGACATCGACCAAGGTATTTTTTTGGACTTCATAAAAAAGCATATATGTTTTTCCTGTAATATCTAGTAGAAGAACTAATTTGTATGTCTAATAGATGGACATGACTTGGATAACTTCTACTCAAAGATTCTCCGCTGCATATGTCGAGGGGGTTTAAAACTTCATGAACTTTATCAGAGTTGATTATGGTGGTCCGAAATTAGATGTGCTCTGCCCGTGTAGCAGTTGTATGAATTCACTTAAAAGACCCTAGTCAACTGTGCAAAATCATCTACACTTGTATGGGATGTCGGTCACATATACTAGGTGGGTTCATCATGGTGAAGCTGTGAACGTCAATGTTGTTGACTACGTGGAAGCAGAAGATCACCATCTTGATCTGCCTGATGCTCAGGTGGAAGAGGAGGAGGAGGTGGTGGTGGCGGAGCCAGTGAGTTTGACCAACATTGAAACAATGTTACGAAATGCTCGTGCATTCCGTAAACTTTCACTTGTAGAAGAAAAATGGTGGGCCCGCATGTTGGAACAATGCAACGTTGCTGTCACCCTAGGAAATAAGCTGTCAGCATTCTCAGCTATGGTCACCTTTCTTCGGGTGAAGACATCTGAGCGGATGACCAAAAAATTATTCGATGCAATGTTGGTTGCTTTCCGCAAATCTTTCTCAGATGCGTCTGAGATGCCACACACCTACAGTAAAATGAAGAATTTCCTTCGTGCAGTTGGAATTGGATATGATATGATCCATGTTTGTAAGAATAATTGTGTTTTGTTCTAGAAGGATTATGCCAACTTAAGTGAATGCTTGAAATGCAAATCATCAAGATGGAAAGATGGCGATGCTGTGAAGAGGATTCCTCATAATGTTCTGAGACATTTTCCAATTACACGAAGATTGCAGAGGTTGTTTCATGATGCTGAAACAAGAGAGAATGTACTATGGCATTCTAGGAACCAGGAGTACAAAGATCAGAATGTAATGAGCCATCCATCTCATGGTAGTGAGTGGAAAAGCTTCAATGATAAACACAAATAGTTTGCTGCTGACCCGAGAAACATTAGACTTGGCTTAGCTTCAGATGGATTTAACCCATTTGGCCACCAGAGCGCCACATATAGCATGTGGCCAGTGCTTGTTATCCCTTACAACATGCCTCCAAATGTCTGCACCAAAGAATCAAACTACATGATGGCCTTGCTCATCCCAGGTCCAAAAAGTCCTGGAAAGGATTTTGATTTGTTCATTAAGCCTCTTGTGGAGTAACTTCACTCGAGACCTATATAGCAGCCCACTAGCTGATTTCTTTCTGCGTGCTATTATAATTTGGTGCACCCATGATTATCTGGCTTTGGGCACTATGTCAGGGTGAACGACACATGGTTACAATGCATGTGTTCGCTGTGACAGGAATCCACTGTCATACACAATACTTAGCAAGATCTGTTACATTGGACACCGCCGTTTCCTTGCCAAGGACAAGCCGCATACTAGAAAATACCGAAGATATGTGTTCAATGCAAAGCATGAAAACCGTGATGCGCCAAAGGGGCTCACCGCCGATGAGTTGCAAGTGGAATTAGAGAAGGTCAGGCATATTACACCTGGAAACCATCCTGGTAATGGTAGCGGGAAAAGGAAGTGTGGTAGGGTAGAAGAGAGATTATTGTTTACCTGCAGGTCCACTTTGTGGGACTTGGAGTATTGGAAAGATTTGGATCTGCGCCATAATCTTGATGTGATGCACATCGATAAAAATATATGTGACAGCATTATCGGCACACTTCTTAATATTGAAGGAAAGACGAAATATACCTTAAAATCGAGGATTGATTTGACACACCTGGGTATCAGAAAGGATTTGCAGGTGCAAGATCAAGGTAAACCACGGGATATGGCACCAGATGTGTACGTCTTGGACAAGGTAAAAAGAAAAGAATTCTGCGAGGTCCTGTCACGTGTGAGATTCCCACATGGATTTGCTTCCAACCCTGAAAGGAGAGTCAGTGCAGATGGAAACAAGGTACAAGGATTGAAAACTCATGACTGCCATGTCCTACTTCAAAGGGTTTTACCTGTTATCCTTAGAGGATTGGGCCGCCCTGACTTATACAGAGCAGTTGCAGAGTTGGGAAAATTCTTCAGGGAACTCTGCAGTAGGAATATCAGGATATATGCTTTGGAGCGTCTTAGAGACAAGATACCAACTATCCTATGCGACCTCGAGAAGATATATCCTCCAGCCTTCTTTGATGTGATGGTGTATTTGGCTGTTCATCTACCTAATGAGGCACAACTTAGAGGTCCAGTACAGTATGGCTGGATGTACCCTATTGAAAGGCGGCTAGGCACTTTCAAGGGCTATGTTAGGAACAGAGCTAGACCCGAGGGTTCCATTGCAGAGGCCTACATTGCTACAGAAGAATTGACTTTCTGCTCAAAATACATTGAAACAGCTGATCAGCTTAGCAAAGAGGTGGGTGAAGACAATCTCGGGCTCAATGTTTTTTATTATTCTGTTCGAGTTACAGGGAAGAGTCGACAAGAGCACAAACCTAAAGATTTGGACAAAATGGTTTGGTATGTGTTGAATAACTATCCTGAGATACTACCTTATATCAAGTAAGTGCAGTACTGCAGCATATACATCGTAATCTACTAAACTTGCAGCACATTCTTATATATTTAGATGTTTGACGCGATCACTATGTTGTGCAGCATCTACAAAGAGGAGTTACTGCCGCAAAATCCAAGAAACATTGACAAACTAGTTATGGCAGGATTTGCGAAATGGTTCAAGAACCATGTAAGTTTTTGAAGTGCAATGTCAGATTTTTTAATATATTGAGTACATAAGATGATCATCTTGTCTATTTTCTAACCATAGGTTAAGAAGATGCGGGAGGATGGGCGGGCAGTTGATGATGCCCTTTACTCACTAGCAATGGGTCCTGATACTCGGGTAAGACATTATGAATCTTTGCGTTGTTTGAGATGTGCGCTACAACACCCTTGGACGAGACGAAGGCAGGAAGACACAAAATAGTGCCATCATGAGCACGGATACGTATGATAAAGAGACAACTGAAATGTATGCTAACATAACAGAGATTGTTCATTTGTAGTATATCTCCAGTTTCGAGGATCATCGGTGTGTGGTTTTGTTGTGCTGTCGTTGGTATAACCTGTTTTACAGGATCGCAAAACCCAGAGCTGATGTTTATTTCAAATCCATCAATGTCAAGGCGGCGTACTAGACCAACGAGCCTTTTATTTTGGCAAATCAAGCAACACAGATATTTTTCTTGGAAGACACATTTGCATGTAGCGATGACTGGAGAGTATTGCAAAGGTTTGAGCAGAGGAATTCGTTTAATGAAGTTGCACAACAAGACGATGCTTACACTGCTCTTGATGTACAAGATAACACAGATGTTCCTAATATCATTGAGAACCATCACGTCAATGATGCCGGCGAAAAGATTGCCTGTCGTGCTGTGGACATACAAGAGTTGATCAAGAAGAAGCCAACGTTCGAGGACGTTGAGGACGAAGAAGAAGAAGACACCGCGGGGAATTACGATTCAGACTGATACACATGGCAAAGATGTTGACACTGCTGCTACGGATGATGATTACATTGCTTTTGTCATATTTGCCTGTCAGAAGACATTTTTTATCTACTATGTGAAATTGTGTTTGCTATGACAACTGAAACCTGATGAACATGTTGTTTAGTATTTTTCTATGAGAACATCACTTGTTATGTATGCTAATTTGTGTTTGGTGATTGTATGACAACTAAAACATGATGACATTGTTGTTTAGTTGTACTCATATTTGGCTGTGAAACTTGAATTTGATGACATAGTTTGCTGTTGGACTGCAATTTGCTCGACGTCTTCAAATGAGAACAAAGCTGACCCGACAGGGCCTCTGCTATTTATTTATTTATATGAGCAAAAGGGTATACCCCCTGATTTCCGTTAATAGAAATCATTAGATGTTCACAACACTACGCCTAGCCTGCTACACAGGTTTCATTCATTACTAGTTTCAGCAAAGTGCTCGTAGCCACTGAATACATCACGAGTGCTACATACACTGCAAATAAAGATACAATCATCCTACAGGGCACATCGATTTTTCCCATTATCTTCTCAAGCTCTTTCATCTCCTCATTGCTGTCAAGGCCGTTCAGCAGTTGTTGCTTGGCCATGATCAGAGGAACTGCATCTTTAACCTTCTGCTCTGCATCTTCTTATTCTGCCGTTCCTTCAGTTACTTGTCCAACACCCCAACCTGCTGGTATTGGGATTCTTCGGCTAACCTAATAATCAGCGTAGTTGCATTCCCCCACATCATCAACTTCCCACAAATAGAAATCACACGAATCTTCCCTTTTCTGCACGAATCAAATTGGAAGATCATCAACCAAACTATTAAAATAATCAGCAACTGGAAGCAGCAGAACAACACTTAAACATATTATTACCCCATGATTCGGACATTTGTAGAAGACTCGGCCAAGGTTGCGGATTGTGTTTGAGACGCGACAGATGACTCTTCGTGATTTGCAGCAGTGGCACCACACCAACGACAGTGGGTTACAATGAGCAATCGGCTGCGGTGCGCGTGTCGGCGGGGGTGTGATGAGACCCACAGGCGATGGTACGGGTGGCGACTTGGCGCATATCTGGTTGTTGCATGCTGAAGAGCAGGTGGACAAGCAGCCAGTGGACATGGTTGTTGCGGCCAGAGCTTCTGATGCTAGGCAGAGTAAGTAGAGAAGAGGAGAAGTGAACGTTGGATATGTTAGTTTCATTATTTGCAGAGTAGAATAGCACCATATATAGTCATAGTCTAGGTTTAGATTGAAACCAGCTACAGGAGCACGTCTTTCTTTTTTCTAAAACTCGGCAACGTCTCTTTACTGGTACACTAGCTTGTTCTGTACGCCTTCCCAAGTCTTTGATTTTCTTTCTATATATAAAAAAGTATGCTACTTGGTGTCCGCTTAGTCAACAAACGATTGTGCCAACCTTGACCGTTGGATTGACATTCAACGTCTGTCGTGTTTCTTTAGTCTCTTCTTCCTCGATCCGCCTAAGCCAAACCAGCGCCGGCGGGACCGCCTGCTCCCGCCTCCCACGGCTGGCTGTGATGTTCCCCGGCTCATGTTCGTTCCCGTCCGAGGCCTCACCATCGTCCTCCACCTTGGTTCGCTCTCCACGGCGCCGCCCTCCGGTGTTGTCAACATGGTCGACAACCGAGAGGAATAAGGAGATGATTGTACATGGTGAGGATGACAGTAGCGACCCAACAGCGTGTGCAGTAATTTTGTTTTTTCGGGACGGAGAAGGGTATCAACTGGGTTGTGCGAGACCCGTGGCCCGTCTAGCCCAGGCTTTTATTTCATATGTTTAGCACATGACTAGCCCAGTTTGTTTATTTCCTTTCTGAAAATGGCTAGCCAGCTATTTTGGTTTTTTGCAGAATAACCAATGTAGGCCTACTTGCTTTTCTCGCCCTGCTGGGCCGGAAATCTTTCAAGACAAGGAGGGATGCAATTTGCCCAGAAAATGGGCTATAAGTAATAAGAAATGGGCTATAAGTAGTATAAATGGGCTGTAAAATGAAAAAAACACAGCAAATAGGCAATTAGTTCCAAAATACTATTTTATTTCGGATTTTGTCATTTTAAATTTCATTGTTTTTGTGCGGGTAAAATTTCATTGAATTTAAATTAAGGTATATTTAGATTTAAAATTAATTTGAATCTGGCTAGAATTTCAGGCTGTATGCTGTTCGGGACAGAATTGGAGGCTGACTTGTGGGTCCACTAGGTTGACGTGTACTTTGGCTTTGTCAACTTAGTCCACAAAAGATTCTAGCAGCAGCGACCGTTGGATGTTAATCCAACGGCCGTGCTGCTTCTTCAATATCTGATCTTCTTGCTCCAGCCGCCCAAACCAGCTCCGGTGGGACTGCCTGCTCCCGCCTCCTGTGGCCCGTTGTGCTGCCGGAAAGGCTGCACCGCCCCACCCTACTTCATTGCTGGCCAGGCCATTCCTCTACTCACCCACACCTCCTGTTATTTTCCGGCCACGGCAGCCGTACCAGTAAACCCTCATACTCCCCACCGCGTGGGCAACCATTGCCGAGTCTTCCCCGGCTCCATGTCGTTCCCTTCCTAGGCCTCGCTGTCGTCCACCGCCATGGTGCTCTCAGGGCGGCCTGGTGAAGGTGGTCAATGAACAACATCCATCGGCTGTGGACTGTACGCGCAAAAGAATGATTCCTCCACCTGACAGCTGGGATCCACTGGAAGGGCCTCTGTATTTCATGAAAAAAATGTTCCCCCCGCTGACATGTCGGACCCACCAGCTATATCTTCGCACGCAAGGAAGTGCCTCCTTATTACGCACAAAAAAATGAATACCCCCTGCTAGCTGGGACCCACCATTGTGGGAGGCTGACTTGTGGGCCTACTAAGTTGACGGCGATGGAGGGATTTGTCAACTTAGTCAATATGAACGATTCTAGCTCCAGTGACCGTACGATGTCCATCCAACGGCCGTAGTGCTTCTTCAACCTCTGGTCTTCTTTCCCCAGCCGCCCAAAGCAGCACCGGTCATGCCACATGCTCCTGCCTCCCGTGGCCGGCTGTGCTGCCGCGGAGGCGTCACCACCCCCTACTATTCCCTCCGCTGGCCAGGCCCTGCAGCGACGGCAGCCCCACACCGCAGCTCAACCAGTGAACCCTCATACTCCTCTCTGCGCGGGCTTCCACTGCCGCGTCTTCCCCAGCTCCGCATCGTCCCCTTCCTAGGCCTCGCAGTCGTCCACCGCCATGGTGCTCTCCACATGGCATGGTCAACGTGGTCAAGGAACGACTTCCATCGGAAGAGTACTGTACATGGAGAGGCTGACAGCTGGGTCCACGGCCATAGCCCAGTTTTTTAATGATTTGCAGTAAGTCGCTTTGTCAGGCCTGTTGGGCTGCAAATCTTTCAAGACGTGGAGAGCTTTCATTCGGCTGGCCGAGAAAATGGCCCATCAGTAGTGAGAAATGGTCTGTACATTTTTAAAACACATCAGACCGGCAATTAGTTTCAAATATCTTTTTTTTCATTTCGAGATTTTAAATTACATTAATTTTTGTGCGTGGAGAATTTGTTGGATTTTATATTGATATACATTTATTTTTAAATTTAGTTTGAATGTGAGTCGAAATTTCGGGATTAAAAACAGTTCGGACCGCACTGAAATATGCAAAATTTCGTATAATTTTTTAACCGTGGCCACAATATGGGTTGCAATGCTAACAAAAAGAATATGGGATCCAAAAAACCTTAATAATTAGCAAATGGGCTGTAAATTATTATAAATAATGGCAGATGGGTTGTATGCTGTTTTCCACAGATTTGAGGCTTTCCTAAAAAAAAAGGTTGACGCACAAGCAGTGACTGTTGGATGGCCATCCAACAGCCGTCGTGCTTCTTCAATCTCTGCTCTTCCTGCTCTAGCCGCTCAAACAACCGCCGGCAGGACTGCCTGCTCCCTCCTGTCCGCAGTCGGCTCTGCTGCCGTGTCAGGACCCCGATTCTAAATCACACCGATCTAGCCTATAACACCTCATATCACTTTGAGGCCTCACGCACGGTATTCCCACGGGTGTCGCCTTACCATGGCCCAGGACCGTTTGCGCCTTTTGGCTGACGTATATGATAGTGTCGCTAGCATCGATATGACAGAGAACCCGGGCCGACATGACTAGTCGTGAACCCAAAGTGGCACTAACTTACGGGAACAAGCATACATGAATCAACATCGAGCATATCGGTCAGCAGCGTCTGAATCCGGGCTGTAGCACTATGCTAACAGGACTCCGGTAACCCGGGCTGTAGCAGGCTAGGCAGGACTCCGGATGTCACCGTGTGACATTTCCCTGAAGGGACAGACACAGGAACAAAGTGAAACACATGCCGGCCACTCAAGTGTCCTGAGCAGTAGTGCTGGGCTAGCAGGACTCCGGTGAACCGGGCTATAGCGGACTACTATGGCTCATGGAAGCACAAGACTACATTTCCCCATAAGAGATGCTACCAAGGATAAACAACTAGGTTGTCGGATCCCACACATACCTAGCATTTCAATCATACACACAATATGCTCGACATGTGTAAATACAACATGGCATCACAACATAACTCTACGACTCAAGTATTTATTCATTAGGCTCCAAGGAGCGAGATATTACAAACATGGGTCTCATGACCCAACATTCAGAGCATACAAGCAACAAGCACATGCGGAAGCTTAACTTGTCTGGGTACAGACAACTACAAATGAAGAAGGCTCAAAAGCTGTAACACCCCAAAATTTTAACCAGGTTTTAGTTATTAAAATTTTGCCAAGAGTTTAAAATTTTTGCATGCAAGTATATCTCTGTTGATTTCAAAACTTTTCTTTTAATATTAAGAAATTTTTCCCAAGTGGATCCTTCCAAAATATATTGGACTTATTTTCCCTCTCATTTAAAAAAACATCTCTCAATCAGGAGATTTATTTATAAAATTATTTCACCCTGAGCTTTATTCATTAAATGACTTGTTTTAAAATTTGGAGCTCTTTTTGAACTACAACCATTTGATATATTTAACTAAAAATTTCACCAAAATTTGGAGATATCATGTGATGTCTCTAAATCACTTTTGTGCAATAATATATTTCATTCATTGGATATTTTGAGTTCTACACCAAGTTTTCAAATCTGGTCCAGTGGACAATTTTACACTACAACCTATTTAAATATTTATTTAAAACTTCTACCAAAATTAGGGGAGGTCAGTAGGAGCCTATTATTCCACTTTGTGCAAAAACCTATTTATGTTCTTTGAAAAAATTGAGTGAATCATCCTCTTTTTCATTCTGGTCCAGCCTTGTGATTTCTACTGCAACCCAATTTAATTTTGCTCCAAAGATCTTGTGTTTTCTCCTACTTGTAGACAGCCCTACCAAACCCCTAAATCCAGGAGCATGCACCCATTGGATTAATTTTGGTTCATGAAATAATGTCATTTATTTCCTGTCCAGAATTGTAGTTTTGCAAGACTTGCACTAACAAGTTTGTGCATTTCACCAACTAACCTCACCACCCTCTTGTGCATCCAAAGAGACCCTGATCTGGAGTTTTTGACCACTCCAAGACTTGCCTAAGTGCCCTTGGCATTTTGTCAAACACCTTATGGGCATGATCTGTTTTGACATGACTTTTGACATTGCACTGGGAGCTTGCACCCCTAATAGAACTAACATGTCCACTAGACTCCTAGTGGCTCCTGGCTTGTATCTGTTAAGTTCCAGCCTAACCCAAGCTCTGCAACATGCACTGGCATTTCTTCAAGCACGTCCCGTGCACGCGCAGAGCGCGAGCAGAGCGTGCGTTTGGCGCACGCGTGCAACCGAGCCGCCGCGTCTCACCCCGCACCCGTTCCGACTCGTGACCACCTGCAGCTAGCTGCCACGCACTCCCCGCCTCACCACTACACGCCAGCCCGCCCTGGCACCCTACAGCGCCACCGCTAGAGCACTTTTGGCGGCACGCCGGCGTCGGCCGACAGCCTCTGCTCCGTTCAGCGCCGCCCAAGCCACCCCGGCTCGCCACCTGGCCCCTGGCACAGCCCGAACTCATCCGCAAGCGTGTCCGCTAGCGTTCGTCGCCGCCACGACGCCATGCAAGCTACAGAGGGGCGGTTCGCCGGCGTCCTCATCCACCGCCGCGGAACCGACCTCGTCGCGCTATAAAAGGACGCCCCGAAACCTTCCGAGCACGCAGGCGACTCTTATGCCATCCCCTAGGACCCTATGGGGCAGCCAATCGACCGGGGGAGGTCATCTTCCCCACCTCCGGCAGCAGCGACCGCCGCCATGGCCCCAGCTCTTCCAGCGCCACCAGGGCCTCTCCCTCCCATTTCTCTTCACCAAGAACACCTCCTTCCTTCCAGGAACCCAACCCCCTACTCGATTTTGATCGGGAACCACATTCGCCCCAAAACCACTCTGCCACCGAAGCCTCCTCCGCCGCGAAGCTCGCCGCCGGCAACTCCCTCCGTCCCCACCGGCCTGGCGACCACCGGGAGGACCGCCCTGGAGTGGCGGATCCATCCCCGCCCTCGGGGCCCCGCGAGGAGCCGCCAGTCGTCGGCGACGATCGCCGGAGCTTCGCCTCCGCTCAGGACAGAGAAAGAAGGGGGAAAAAGAAATAGGCAAACCTGACTAGTGGGCCCCCGGGACCCACTGTCAGTGTCTCACCGCGCCGTCCATGTGTTTAAGTGAAGGCGTAATCCACCCTAGTACGTTTCCCCCGCTTCGAAAGCGTATTCCATTCTGAAACGTTTTTCTTTTTCTGTTTTATTTAAAATCAGATTTGACCAAAACTTTGACTGGTTATATCTTTTTAAATACAACTCCAAATGAAATGATTCTTTTTCCTACCTCTCTCAAATTTCACCTAGTTTATTTTAAGATTTATTTGAAAAAAATTCAGAACAACTTTTGGTGCTGTTTTTATTTTGCGTGTTAATTCTTTTATATTGCTAAAATAGGTTTTTTGAAGAAAGGAGTAATGTTTCAAGTTCTGGAGTGCACCCTGCCTTTCCACACATTGAAGGCAAGCATTCTGAACCCCGGCATAATATTTTTGTGTGTTCGATGACACGTTCATAACATCACCTCACTTTGGAGAAACTTGTTATTTCATGTGATATGATCATATGCATGGGTTCATGTTATTGATTTCCATGCTGTTGGAAATGGACACACTTGTGATGATAATCACCCTCATGTGCCTTGCATGCATACCGGCAGGAACCCGGGAAAACCTCTGCCTTGGGTAGGCATGAGTTTGTCGCCGGTCTCCGTCGGGACGGTTATGTCTGGTATGGCATGGCAAGGTGATATGAGCGGTGACTCTGTTGGTTGAAATATATTCGTCATGCTAATCATGCAGGGAATACTTAAACCTCCTGAGTCGACCGTAGATCGAGTCTTGTGCCAGTAACCCCCATACTTGTTTCGTACTACCACTCGTCTCTACAGCAAGTAGAGTACGGTTCAGTAAGTTGTCAACCTCTTTCTAGCACACACCGTACAGAGAGGCCATGGTGGAAGATACCGGTTGTAGCTGGTAGGCAGGCCACCTGGTCCGGGGGCATGGGTGTTTCCGGTTGGGACCGAGAGGGGAGGCCACCCCTTAGAGTGCGCGATATAAATTTGATCCCATGCTACGCGAGGTTGTAGCCTCCCCACTTAGAGTTTGCTTAACCGGTGTCGTGGGTGATTCCAGACACGTGTGAGATAAGCTGGTGTGTGCAAGTTAGGTGTGTTTTCAACAAAAAGACCGTAGACGGAATTAGTCCCGATGGACTAAAGAAATCCGTTACTCGTGGGTAAAGAGTACACCCTCTGCAGAGATTAAACCTATTCGAATAGCCGTGTCCATGGTTAAGGATTACAGTCTGGGATGGGTCAAGTGTCGGTCTTAGTGTCGGTCTTCGGAGGTGAAACTGTTAACCAGAACTGGAACTACTACCTGTGACTTGTGATAATTATGATTATTATTATTGTTGACTAACCCGTGATATTATTGTTATTATCGAGTATCTCTGGGATGGTTCTACCTCCGGGATATTCACTATGATTGTTTATTTTAAAGCCCTTTGTGTGGTGTCGCTCAGACGCCCGACTGTG
>NC_041386.1:51478045-51509943 GCF_002162155.2 Triticum dicoccoides
GCATTTCTTTTAAATCCCTTTATGTGGTGTCGCTCAGACGCCTGACTGTGGCATTTCTTTTAAAGCCCTTTATGTGGTGTCGCTCAGACGCCCGACTGTGGCATTTCTTTTAAAGCCCTTTATGTGGTGTCGCTCAGACGCCCGACTGTGGCATTTCTTTTAAAGCCCTTTATGTGGTGTCGCTAAGACGCCCGACTGTGGCTTTGCTTGTTATTTATTTCCTAAATTTTAATACTACTATGTTATTGAAATTTTATAAATAACTTGCTTGCACGCATCAGAGATTTATTTATCTTTTGTGACTGACGTCATGAGCATAAAATATTTTCAGCACATCATTTTTATATTATACCTGTGTTCATAATGTTTGCGAGTACATTCAAAGTACTCACTGGCTTGTCCCTGGCTATTGTCTTGGCCAGATTTTCTTGCACGAAGAGGAGCAATGCGATGACAGCCCCGGAACCTAAGTAATGGAGATAGCAGCCTCACGAAGATAGGAGTTAACCTGGTCAGCTGTTCCCGTGGGAAATGGAGTCCCATAGACACTGATGTTTCACAACCTGCTTCCGCCATCAACCACTAGAAACCATTTGTTGTACTCACAGGCCAGAATGGCCTTGTACTACATATTTTGTTTTCTGCTTGGAATTTCTGTATCAAGTTGGAGCCTCATCAGCTAACAGTAATCCTGGGGCTGATGAGCATGACGGTCTTTTCTGGAAATTTATTACCCGGAAAACCGGTCGTGACAGAAGCCTGACTATCTACAAGACCCTTGCAAGGGTACAAGATCGTAGCTGAGGTAACAAGCTAAACGCCGAAGTCCAAGCGGAACTACTAGCGAGATTGAAGTCTCTCTAGAAAACATAAAATAAGCAAACGTGAGTACAAATGTACCCAGCAAGACTTACATCAGAACTATCTACATATGCATCGGTATCAACAAAGGGGTGGTGGAGTTAACTGCACCAAGCCAGCTTTGACTCAATGGCTAACCTGAAATACGACTGGAAGTAACTCTTTTGAGGTGGCGCACACGAGTCCACAAATTCACCATACCAATGCACCACTATGGATCCGCTCCCGCCTCCCTACGAGAACGCCATCCATAGCACACACTCTTATCCTGCGTGTTTTAGAGTATCCACTTTTACATGTCTATGAACTATGCAAGGGGTCCAAGTTTCCATATCCGAGGAATCCGGCTATCCGAATAGATAATGATAACCCTGTAGGGGTGTACTTCTTCACACACGCTCTCGCCACTTACCACCATGTACACATCGTGTATCTCGGCAACCTTCAAGCGGAAGCCTGGCGAGGGAGTCGGCCACGACCTGACTAACCAACAAGTCTCTAGTCCAGGTTTATCGCCTATTCGGGTTCCATCCTCAAGGAGATCCGGCCGGGGTGTCGCTCACGGCCCCAAACGATGTGTACAGGGTTCCCAAGCCCATCATCCGGGTGCAACTTGGTAGACCGGGCCACAGTGCCTAGTCTGTCCCAAGCCCACCTGTACCGGGTGCCACTTGGTAGACTACTAGCACTACCTACAAACACCAGAAACTAGTTGCAACTCCTGGACAGAGATCGAGTTGATTAATAAGTCGAGAGAGCTTGGAGCGCCTGGAGCCCAATGTGTGGTAGTAACTATTCATGGATCACAAACACAGAACTCAGTTCCTGAGGACGGCTGCAATGAGACAACCCACCATGTACTCCTACATGGCCTCTCATCGCTACCTTTACCAAATCGTGTTCACACACTTAGCTCTCAACAGTAGGACATGTTCACCACATTCCAATTCATCCCTGATGAATCAGACCTGACTCAACTCTATGCAGTAGCAGGCATGACAAACAAACATGAATGAGTAGGCACATCAGGGCTCAAACAACTCCTACTCATGCTAGTGTGTTTCATCTATTTACTGTGGCAATGACAGGTCATGCAGAGGAAAGGGGTTCAGCTACCGCAGCATGTAACAGTTGAATCGCTGTTGTCCTAATGCAATAAAAGAGAGCAGGAGCGAGAGAGTGGGATTGTATCGGAATGAACAAAGGGGGTTTTGCTTGCCTGGCACTTCTGAAGATAGAATAGCTCTTCATCGGTGTCATCGATCACGTCGTCGGAAACAACGTCTACTGAGAGGGGGCAATTACCGGCAAACAAGGAAGAATACAATCAATGCAATGCAACAATATGATGCATGATCATGACATGGAAATATGTTGTGATTTGGGCTAATGCAACAGAAAGTTATTTTAATTGAAGTGGAATTCAAAACTATATCAAATTCCAACTCCAAACCTATTATGAAAATTTCCCTAATCATGTTTCATCCTAAACAGTGAGGTTAACTTGCTCAAACATGCATGAACATGGTACAGATGGATTCCTTGAATTTTTTTGATAATTTTTCATATATAAATTATTTCATTTGGAGTTACGGTTGAATTTCTATGATTTTTAGAAGTTTCGGGTATTTTTTGAAATTTATAAATCATTTCTGATTTATTTTAATTCCAGAAAACAATTACTGCATAAGCATGACATCGGTGTGACATCAGCAAGTCAACAGAGGTGGTCCAGGTCAAACATGACAAGTGGGACCCACACATCAGTGTAATAGGGCAGGGTCATAGGCTGACCAGTAGGTCCGGCTCAACGTACACGTCAGCATAGTCAAAGCTGATGCGTGGGCCTGCTGCAATTAGATTAACCTTAATCTATTATTGTTAGTTGATTAGTTAGGCAGTGGGGCCCGGCTGTCAATATAACTAGGGGGTTGGTTAGTACGTCATTAGCCACTAATGACGGTGCCACGTCAGCACGGCCGGAGTCAAGCTGCCAGCGACGTCCAGAGACGGCGGCGATGCTCGAGTTTTGTTTTCCGGCGACCATATGGGCGGCGAAGTGTGTCTACGCGACGAGGAGGCTCGTCCGCGTCGGGTGGTGCATGACGGACCAGCTACGGTGGACTAGGTCGACGGTGGTGGAAACTTGCGCGGCGGCCGGAGCTCGGGTTGATGCGGGCGTGGGGCTGCAGGGTACGGCGAGGCCAGTTGAGGGGATCTACGGCCTCCTGGTACATCTAGGAGCTCGCTAGGCTCGCCGGCTTGAGTGGAGCGGCACGGCAGCGCCATGCCCGGCGTCCATGGCGGACGGCGGTGCTCGGTACGGTGGCTAGCACGACTACGGCAAGCGACAAGCCATGGGGACAGGGGGAAACGACGGAGGAGCTCACTAGGAGGTCGAAGTGCAGCTCAGTGGGCTCGGGGTCGACCTGGCAGCTGTGAATTTGTCGACGGACTCCGGCGGCCGTGCGGAGAAGACGAGCTCGAGGACGAGGCTTCAGGGCGTCCGGGGTCCTGCGGTTTGGCGTAGAGGTGTGCGGCAGCGAGGCGAAGCTCGTGGGATAGCTAACTGGCCGTGGGGAGATCGGTGGACGCGGCAAGCGGCGGCGGTGGCAACGGATCCGTTTGGGTTGCCGCAAGAGAGAGAGCAAAGGAGCGGAAAGAGGTCCAGGGAGAGAGGGGAGAGGACGAGGGGGTCGGTGGGTGTGTGTGGCGGCGACCAGGCAGTCGAGGGGGCACGCAGGCAGGGAGGAGCCAGCGCGGCTCGCCTGTGCATCGGGCACGCAGCTGCTTCTCCTCCTGGCAGGAGGAAGAAGACAGTGCTGCCCCTGGTGGGCCGGGCTGGCTTTGGCCAGTTGGCCACTACAGTGGTGGGCTGCACGGTAAGGTTTCCTCTTTCTCTCTCTCTTTTCCATTTCTGTTTTCTATTTATTTGCTCTGTTTTGATTTAGTAAAAATACTAAATCATTTTATATATTCCTGAAATAAATTTTGGGCATTGTTAGAATTATTTCCAACAAATCTCAACCACTTCCAGAATTATTTGGGCATTTTAATATATTTATAGCATTTAAATGCCCAAATTCATATACTTTATGATTTAATTCAAAAATCCAAATTGATCAAGAAAAATGTGCACCATTTTTGTCAGAGGTGCTGGACCAATTCAAAAATGATGAACATTTCTAAAGGGCATTTTGGGATCATTGAAAAGATTTGAATTTGAACCTAGTTGAATTTCATTTGCTGCTAGGGTTTATCATCCCCCCATTTCAAAGTTTCATAAAAATTTAGACATGATGCATGGAGGCTAAAGCAAGACAGGCAAGGCCAGAACTGGGGCTGTGACAGCTCAACCCCACTAAACAAGAATCTCGTCCCGAGATTCAAGTGTAGGGCAAGATGAAGGGGGGACGCAAATCAACATAATCTTCACGGTCCAGATGTCTTTCTCAAGGATGTTGATTCGTTGCTTCATATTGACCTTGACGTCTTTGCTTTCGAGATCTTCATCCAACACGACGACGACAGAAGGAAACTCTACATGAAACGATTTCCTCGAAGAACGAGCACTCAAGATCAACTCATGGAGTGAGACGATGAAACATATCTTGAGTTGGGACACAAAACATACATCAAGATGGATGGATAGTAACAGATGGTGAAGTTCGATTTGGTAGGCAACTATTCCATGCTTAAGAAGATGGCAGATGGGTTCAAAGTAGCGAGGAGATAACTACCACGATTCCATAATGTGGCACCCTAGAGGAGGTGACTCGTAGGATTATTCCCTTAAGTGGCAAAAAGAATTACTTTTGATCCATAGATCATTGAAACTCTTTATACCAGCCTAAGGCAATCACAATCGATTGTTTGGCGGAGTTCGAATGGAGGATGTGGACTACCTTGTTGAAGACAACCCGATGGATGATTTCTGCTTATCATCGGAAATGGAAGGGAACCATGGTAGACTGACACAATGACGGTCCAAGCTGGGAACAAAATGCAAATACTGGGAATGACCCAACCATCATATCTGCCTGAGATTTAGATTTGGTTGGTAACGGGATATTTCAAACAGCATGTCTGGAGAGGAAAGTTTGCAACAAAAACTGACGAGATGACATTGCGAGATTCTCGGGAAATGAACTACGATAGCAAGCTCCAAAACATGAGCTGGTTCTGCTACATACATGTGAACACACTATCCCAGGCAAGCATGATCTCATAGTAGTCTTATAATAAAATACTACCGAGTTCAGGTGGGAAACCATCTTCGAGGATATTGGAATCTTGTGCATGAACTAGTATTAGCACAGCAACTCCTTTTCCTCGAACAAACCAGTCGGTGGCTTGGTGTGCTAGGAACACATATGGAATGGAGGCGGCCAACCTATCAAACTATAAAGCACTTTGCACGTGCATGACTAACTTGGGATGGTTCCAGAGGAGGCAAAAACAAACTTTCTCGAGGTCATGGCGGAAAATTGCATCAAATGCACATGAATTAGAGAAAGTCACTTCTTTCATCCAACATATGCTTCATGAACGGGACATGAAAATAATGCTTATAAAAGTTTTCAACACTAACATAGTTGTCCAACATGAATCATGGATAAGATGGAAATATTGCTGATGGGCTCAGCAACAGGTCATCAAGATTTCCATGAAGATGGAATTCCACAACTATGTGAACAAAACAATAGCATTGGTCAGACCCAAAAGATATAATGGTGTATGCTCGAGGAAACAACCACGAGTAAGACAACATTACGAATATCGTTGGTTCTGATTTGATCTGACGATAGCCCACACTCAAATCAAAGTTTGGATAAGATGATAGGTCCATTAACTGACCACGAGGATCAATCGATGAAAATACCATCTTTCTTCAACACAGATACAAGATATCCCTTAGGGATGAGCTAGGTCAGACAAGATTTTATCTTCCAACTCTCCAAGTTGTTGTCTAGCTTAACCAACTAGCTCGAGGGTATGCAACAGAGATTCCTGGAGAAGGGTTGGTTACAAGAAACCAACTTGATCACGAGCTCAACATAGCGATCAGGGGACAACCTGGAAATACTTCCGAGAAGATATTCGGAAAATCACGAACCACCGATATGTTACTAAGATCGAGAACAATCTTGCTTTACAGAGCGAGACGATATGATCAAATAAGCAAAGGGTTGACACTATCCTAACTCATTGATCAAAAAGTGCACCAGGAAAATGGACTAGGTAGCACGATCATTCTTATAATGATGATTCCATAATCAACACACCAAGAATGAGATTATCGTCCATTAACCACCAAGCAACGGGGTTGCTAGGAGTATTGTTTTCACACATCACGGTTCACTTGTCGGTATTCCGGTTGCAACAACACGGAACCGAGGAATGAATGATGATGGCGAGAAGTATCACTTCATCAAGAATTCATAAGAGTTGGTGCAATTCTCATGACATTCCTGACATCAAGAGGGCAATACTTCAGGGTAGAACAGAATCAAAAGTTGGATTGGCATTTTGACCTGCGGAATACAACTGCTTTGACCCAATCCTAAATATGGATGAGGTACTGGAGTTTGTTTCTCCTCGTCATTCCAGAATAGAATGGCTTGACAGACTATAAGAATAAGAGGTATCGATGAGCATGAATGAAAGACATGCTCTTAACTATCAAATGATAGACGGAGATCATGATACAACTAAAGAGGGACAACTCAAGGAACATATATCTTTCTGAGTTGTAGATGCATAGATTAGTATGTCGAGCAAAGCTCAACATTCCTTCCGGATAACCCATGTTGAAAGGTAGAACTGGAAGAGTCACAACATAGAATGGAGACCTCATCAAGAGCACACTTGTTGTGATCATTGGTTCAAAGATCTTCTACCATAATGGTTCATGGTATTTGGAAGAAGGAAATACCACAGACCTCGAGGACTATCGCAAAGGTTACTAATATCCTAAAGGTACGAGCAACACTATCAACACGAGGTAAGTAGAGTGGATCTTGGGTCAGGAACACAGGAGTGGAATACCTACTACTAGATGGCATCATGAGATGCTTTCGAGAATAATGGCCAGAATCATCACACTAGAAATACAAAACATGGCTAGGTTACTAGATGATCCCCTAGGACACCTAGGGTCATAATAATAATTCCAACATATATGTCGAGGCAATAGAATACCTCAACTCAGCAATTAGTGTGGTTAAACTGGCCCAAAGAAACATCGGGAACGGAAAGAAGGGATTTGCAAATGCATCAGACTATTTTAGAAACTTGGGATGACTCGGATAGCATAACGGCTGTAAATGCTCAAAATGATTTGAGACATCCTGCAAAAATGGTGGCATAACCACTCAACATCACCATATCAAGGTTCCGAGGCCAACAATGTACATATGGAAGTAGTAGGAACTGAACTGAGGCTTGAACTCAACAATCCTAGGCAACTACGGTTTAGTAACACGTCATCCTGAGAGATAGAAGAGAAGCCTAGTTCTTAACCCCGTAGAAAAGATAAGATGACTCAGATCAGAAGGTCATGAGGATAAGGAGTAAAAAGAGCCTTATGTTCCCTTCCACAATCAATTCCCTTATATAAGTAAAGCATTTCTAGACACGACTTCGACCAGCTTGGCTTGGTAATCCTACAGGCAGTCAGGCTCTCATACAAAAGCTGTCAGGACCCCGATTCTAAATCATACCGATCTAGGTTGTAACACCTCATATCACTTTGCGGCCTCACGCACGATATTCATACGGGTGTCGCCTTACCATGGCCCAGGACCGTTTGCGCCTTTTGGCTCACGTATATGATAGTGTCGCTAGCATCCATATGACAGAGAACCCGGGACGACATGACTAGTCGTGAACCCAAAGTGGCACTAACTTACGGGAACA
The DNA here is from genome assembly GCF_002162155.2 of Triticum dicoccoides. NCBI lineage: Eukaryota > Viridiplantae > Streptophyta > Magnoliopsida > Poales > Poaceae > Triticum > Triticum dicoccoides. The sequence continues at coordinate 51,485,825 of NC_041386.1, forward strand.
AGCATACATGAATCAACATCGAGCATGTCGGTCAACAGCGTGTGAATCCAGGCAGTAGCACTGGGCTAACAGGACTCCGGTAACCCGGGCTTTAGTAGGCTAGGCAGGACTCCGGATGTCAACGCGTGACATTTTCCCTAAGGGACAGACATAGGAACAAAGTGAAACACATGCCGGCCAGTCAAGTGTCCTGAGCAGTAGTGCTGGGCTAGCAGGACTCCGGTGAACCGGGCTGTAGCGGACTACTATGGCTCATGGAAGCACAAGACTACATTTCCCCATAAGAGATGCTACCAAGGATAAACAACAAGGTTGTCGGATCCCACACATACCAAGCATTTCAATCATACACACAATATACTCGACATGTGTAAATACAACATGGCATCACAACATAACTCTACGACTCAAGTATTTATTCATTAGGCTCCGAGGAGCGACATATTACAAACATGGGTCTCATGACCCAACATTCAGAGCATACAAGCAACAAGAACATGCGGAAGCTTAACTTGTCTGGGTACAGACAACTACAAATGAAGAAGGCTCAGCAGCCCGACTATCTACAAGATCCTCCCAAGGGTACAAGATCGTAGCTGAGGTAACAAGCTAAACGTCGAAGTCCAAGCGGAACTACTAGCGAGATTGAAGTCTCTCTGCAAAACATAAAATAAGCAAACGTGAGTACAAATGTACCCAGCAAGACTTACATCAGAACTATCTACATATGCATCGGTATCAACAAAGGGGTGGTGGAGTTAACTACAGCAAGCCAGCTTTGACTCGGTGGCTAACCTGAACTACGACTGCAAGTAACTCTTTTGAGGTGGCGCACACGAGTCCACAAATTCACCATACCAATACACCACTATGGATCCGCTCCCGCCTCCCTGAGAGAACGCCATCCATAGCACTCATGCTTATCTTGCGAGTTTTAGAGTATCCACTTTCACTTCTCTATGAACTATGCAAGGGGTCCAAGTTTCCATATCCGAGGAATCCGACTATTCGAATAGATAATGATAACCCTGCACGGGTGTACTTCTTCACACACGCTCTCGCCACTTACTACCATGTACACATCGTGTATCTCGGCAACCTTCAAGCAGAAGCCTGGCATGGGAGTCGGCCACGACCTGACTAACCAACAAGTCTCTAGTCCAGGTTTATCGCCTATTCGGGTTCCATCCGCAAGGAGATCCGGCCGGGGTGTCACTCACGGCCCCAAACGATGTGTATAGGGTTCCCAAGCCCACCATCCGGGTGCCACTTGGTACACCGGGCCACGGTGCCTAGTCTGTCCCAAGCCCACCTGTACCGGGTGCCACTTGGTAGACTACTAGCACTACCTACAAACACCAGAAACTAGTTGCAACTCCTGGACAGAGATCGAGTTGATTAATAAGTCGAGAGAGCTTGGAGCGCCGGGAGCCCAATGTGTGGTAGTAACTATTCATGGATCACAAACACAGAACTCAGTTCCTGAGGACGGCTGCAATGAGACAACCCACCATGTACTCCTACATGGCCTCTCATCGCTACCTTTACCAAATCGTGTTCACACACTTAGCTCTCAACAGTAGGACATGTTCACCACATTCCAATTCATCCCTGATGAATCAGACCTGACTCAACTCTATGCAGTAGCAGGCATGACAAACAAACATGAATGAGTAGGCACATCAGGGCTCAAACAACTCCTACTCATGCTAGTGTGTTTCATCTATTTACTCTGGCAATGACAGGTCATGCAGAGGAAAGGGGTTCAGCTACCGCAGCATGTAACAGTTGAATCGCTGTTGTCCTAATGCAGTAAAAGAGAGCAGGAGCGAGAGAGTGGGATTGTATCGGAATGAACAAAGGGGGTTTTGCTTGCCTGGCACTTCTGAAGATAGAATAGCTCTTCATCGGTGTCATCGATCACGTCGTCGGAAACAACGTCTACTGAGAGGGGGCAATTACCGGCAAACAAGGAAGAATACAATCAATGCAATGCAACAATATGATGCATGATCATGACATGGAAATATGTTGTGATTTGGGCTAATGCAACAGAAAGTTATTTTAATTGAAGTGGAATTCAAAACTATATCAAATTCCAACTCCAAACCTATTATGAAAATTTCCCTAATCATGTTTCATCGTAAACAGTGAGGTTAACTTGCTCAAACATGCATGAACATGGTACAGATGGATTCCTTGAATTTTTTTGATAATTTTTCGTATATAAATTATTTCATTTGGAGTTACGGTTGAATTTCTATGATTTTTAGAAGTTTCTGGTATTTTTTGAAATTTATAAATCATTTCTGATTTATTTTAATTCCAGAAAACAATTACTGTGTAAGCATGACGTCGGTGTGACATCAGCAAGTCAACAGAGCTGGTCCAGGTCAAACATGACAAGTGGGACCCGCACATCAGTGTAATAGGGCAGGGTCAGAGGCTGACGAGTGGGTCCGGGTCAACGTACATGTCAGCATAGTCAATGCTGACGCGTGGGCCTGCTGCAATTAGATTAACCTTAATCTATTATTGTTAGTCGATTAGTTAGGCAGTGGGGCCCGGCTGTCAATGTAACTAGGGGGTTGGTTAGTACGTCATTAGCCACTAATGACGGTGCCACGTCGGCACGGCCGGAGTTAAGCCGCCGGCGACGTCCAGAGATGGCGGCGATGCTCTGGTTTTGTTTTCCGGCGACCATATGGGCGGCGAAGTGCGTCTACGCGACGAGGAGGCTCGTCCGCATCGGGTGGTGCACGCAGCAGCAGCTCTGATGGCCTAGGTCGACGGCGGCGGCAACTTGCGCGGCGGCCGGAGCTCGGGTTGATGCGGGCGTGGGGCTGCAGGGTACGGCGTGGCCAGCTGAGGGGATCTACGGCCTCTTGGTACATCTAGGAGCTTGCTAGGCTCGTCGGCTTGAGTGCAGCGGCACGGCAGCGCCATGCCCGGTGTCCATGGCGGACGGCGGAGCTCGGTACGGTGGCTAGCACGGCTACGGCAAGCGACAAGCCACGGGGACAGGGGGAAACGGCGGTGGAGCTCTCTAGGAGGTCGAAGCGCAGCTCAGTGGGCTCGGGGTCGGCCTGGAAGCGGTGAATTTGTTGACGGCGTCCGGCAGCCATGCGGAGAAGACGAGCTCGAGGACGAGGCTTCAGGGCGTCCGGGGTCCTGCGGTTCGGCGTAGAGGTGTGCGGCAGCGAGGCGAAGCTCATGGGATAGCTAACTGGCCGTGGGGAGATCGGTGGACGCGGCGAGCGGCGGCGGTAGCAACGGATCTGTTCGGGTTGCTGCGAGAGAGAGAGAAGAGGAGGAGAAAGAGGTCCAGGGAGAGAGGGGAGAGGACGAGGGGGTCGGGGGGTGTGCGTGGCGGTGACCAGGTAGTCGAGGGGGTACGCAGGCAGGGAGGAGCCAGCGCGGCTCGCCTGCGCATCGGGCACGCAGCTGCTTCTCCTCCTGGCAGGAGGAAGAAGACAGTGCTGCCCCTGGTGGGCTGGGCTGGCTTTGGCTAGTAGGCCACTACAGTGGTGGGCTGCACGGTAAGGTTTCCTCTTTCTCTCTCTCTTTTCCATTTCTGTTTTCTATTTATTTGCTCTGTTTTGATTTAGTAAAAATACTAAATCATTTTATATATTCCTGAAATAAATTGTGGGCATTGTTAGAATTATTTCCAACAACTCTCAACCACTTCCAGAATTATTTGGGCATTTTAATATAGTTATAGCATTTAAATTCCCAAATTCAAATACTTTATAATTTAATTCAAAAATCCAAATTGATCTAGAAAAATGTGCACCACTTTTGTCAGAGATGCTGGACCAATTCAAAAATGATGAACATTTCTAAAGGGCATTTTGGGATCATTGAAAAGATTTGGATTTGAACCTAGTTGAATTTCATTTGCTGCTAGGGTTGATCATCCCCCCATTTCAAAGTTTCATAAAAATTTAGACATGATGCATGGAGGCTAAAGCAAGACAGGAAAGGCCAGAACTGGGGCTGTGACATGCCGCGCAGGCCTCACCACCCCACCGTACTCCCCTCGCTGGCCTAGCCATCCCTCTACTCACCCACACCTTCTGTTATTCTCCAGCGATGGCAAACGAACCAGTAAACCCTCGTACAGTCGTACTCCCCTCCGCGTGGGAAACAACTGTCGAGTCTTCCCTGCCTCCATGTCATTCCCTTCCTAGGACTCGCCGTCATCCACCGCCCTGGTGCTCTCGGCGCAGCCTGGTCAACATGGTCAACGACCGACATGCATCTGAAGTGGACTGTACGAGGAGAGGCCGACAGCTGGGTCCACGGCCGCACGCAAGGAAATGCCTCCTTATTACGCGCAAAATAATGATTCCTCCACCTGACATCAGGGACCCACCAAAAGGGCCTCTGTATTTTGCGAAAAAAAATGTTACCGCCGCTGACAGCTTGGACCCACCAGTTATATCTTCGCACGCAAGGTAGTGCCTCCTTATTACGCACAAAAAAATGAATACTCCCCCTGTTACCTGGGACCCAGTATAGTGGCAGGCTGACTTGTGGGCCTACTAAGGTGATGGGGACGGAGGGCTTTGTCAACTTAGTCAATATGCACGATTCTAGCTCTAGTGACCGTACGATGTCCATCCAACGGCCGTAGTGCTTCTTTAACCTCTGGTCTTCTTGCTCCAGCCGCCCAAACCAGCGCCAATCGTGCCTCATGCTCCTGCCTCCCATGGCCGGCTGCGATGCGGTGGAGGCCTCACCGCCCCCTACTACTCCCTCCACTGGCCAGGCCATCCCTCTACTCACCCACACCCCCTGTTATTCTGCGGCGACGACAACCTCACACCGCAGCAAACCAGTGAACCCTCGTACTCCTCTACACGTGGGCATCCACTGCCGCATCTTCCCTGGCTCCGCGTCGTCCCCTTCCTAGGCCTCGCCATCGTCCACCGCCCTGGTGGTCTCGGCGCGGCGTGGTCAACATGGTGAAGGAACGGCTTCCATCGGACGTGGACTGTATGTGGAGAAGCTGACAGTTGGGTCCACAGCCGCAGCAAGGAGGTGCCTCCTTATTACGTGCAAAATAATTATTCCTCCACTTGATAGCAGGGACCCACCGGACGGGCCACCGTATTTCATGAAAAAAAGTTTGCCCTGACTGCTGGGACCCACCAGCTACGTACATCTTCGCACGCAAGGAAGTGCGTCCGAGCAAAAAAAACGATTGGCCCCCCTGACTGCTGGGACCCACCAGCGACATCTTCACAGGCAAGAAAGTGCCTGACAGTTGGGATCCACCTGGTCGAAGCATACGTAGCGTTGTCATTCTGGTCGCGAACGTGTACGTACATATATACTGGTGGATGTAGAGGCACGCACGTGTCGTAGTAGAGGCACGTACGTACGGCCAGGGCTCATGTACATGGCTGGGTTGGAACGGAGAAACAGCTTCGTCGTCATGTTCATGGGGAGGCAACGGAATGCGTCGTGCTCATGGGGAGGCATTGGAATGCGTCGTGTTCATTGGGAGGCAACGGAACGCATGGTAGCCAATCGGCTGGGTCGGAACGGAATGCGTGGTCGTGTTCATCGGGAGGGCTTGGGCGGAACAGGCGATGGAAACGAGGCCTAGCATACCGCACAACGGAGGAAACAGACCTCCTACGTTCGGAACGGGGTCCTGTTGATTGGGAGGGGTCTGGCGTACCGCAAAACGGAGGAAACAGACCTCCTACGGTCGAAACGGGGGTCCTGTTGATCAGGAGGGGTGTGGCGTACCGCAAAATGGAGGAAACGGACCTCCTACGGTCGAAACAGGGTCCCGATGATCGGGAGGGGTGTGGCGTCCCGCAAAATGGACGAAACAGACATGTGTTGGGCCGCTATGGTCAAAATGGTGGTCCTGTTCATCAGGAGGGGTGTGGCGTACCCCAAAACTGGACTCCACGGGATACTGTTCATCTCCACCGTTGACCTCCTCCAGCCTCCACGAGCTCCTGTTCATCCAGCCTCCACCGCACGCTACTCCACCGGCTACTTTTCAACCACCCCTCGACGGTCACCCCTCGACCGTCTACTGTTCATCCAGCCCTCCACACCACGGGGTCCTGTTCAACCACCCCTCCACGGGCACCCCTCCACAATCTACTATTCATCCAGCCCTCCACCACACCACGGGGTCCTGTTCATCCAGAGTCAACGCCACCGCTCACTATTCATCCACCCCCTCCCCCTCGCAATGCTCAATGTTCATCCAATCGATCGGCTTCAGTTAGCAGCAGTAGGAAGGAATCGCTTGATCGGGTTCAGTTAACAGGCATCGATCGATCACTCGGGTTCAGTAACGCGTAGCCTGCAGTGCAATCGCTCGGGTTCAGTTAAAGGCCAACGCCTCGCTCGGGTTCAGTTAGAGCAACGCCTCGCACACACGCGCGTACGTGTACGAGATAAACGCGCATCGCTCAGCCCCCGACCTCCCACTGTAACCGGGAACTCCCCGAAATTTTCCTCGCCCTCGCTTCTACCACGGTTTTTTCCGTTATGGACGGCCCAAAGAATGTCATGCAGCTGCGTCTCCGGCCCGACCAAGACGAAAAGCCCATTTTCTGTCATGATTTTTTGTCATAGAAGTAGGAGCCCACCACATCTATGATGATACCGGGTTTTGTCACAATTATCGTCATAGAAGTGTCATATGTATGACAGAAAAAATTTCATTCGGCCCAAAATGTCATGGATGTGTCTTTTTTTGTAGTGTGCACCTACCCGCCTGACGCCCTTCGTGGCTCCCCGCGTTGCTGATCGGCCTCTCGGTCATCCCGCAACGAGGGTTTCACATGCTAGCATGACGCTTGAGCTCGGGTCCATCGTTGCAACGCTAATAAACATGTGCGGTTGAGTTCTGGCTCGCGGGCTACCCCGCGCACATCACCTCACCAGATCCTCAGTGCCTTCATCTTCTTGCGGAAAGAATAGTGGCAGGACCGCGAATGCGATTATGAGATATGCTCTCCCCTCGAACTAACCCACAGGAATCTCCGGAGCTCAACTACAGGCAGCCTTGCCGGCCGCCCTTTTTCTACGCGATTCACTTGCGCGTTAAAGGGGGAACTCCTGAGCATCGTGCCTCAAGAGCTCTTACTGACTCTCCAGCCCTCACACCCTGGCCTTGACCATGGCATCGTGACTTGGCATACCAGTGGCGGTTGAGCCTCGCTCGAGGGTCGGGATCCGAGGATGCTAGAGCATTCAGATGAGCGGGGAAAGGGGAGACCGTCGCGACCCTACCTAGTAGCATCACCGCTGAAGCACAAGCCGGGAGTTGTACAAGGAATCACCACAGGGTAACCAAAAGATAAGTCACCCATGTGTAATAAAGTGAATCTCTTTGTCTGAAGTCCTCCGCTCTCGCAAGCTCGCTCCGGCAGTGCTGCTTCCCTTTTCGGCCTCCAGGGAGTTGCTTGCATGCCAAAGGGGACCTCCTGAGCATCACATCTCAGGAGCTCTTACCGGACCTCGGGCCACTCACCTCCTGGCCTTGACCATAGCATCACTACCTGGCATACCAGCAATGGCTGGAGCCTGCCTAGGGACTGGGAGCTGACGGCGTAGAGCGCTAAAGCTACCGCAAGAATGAAAAGGGGGAGTAATGCCCGAGAGAGACACGCAGCCACAATCTCGTGCTAAGAGTAATAAGCGATGCAACAAAAGCATTATAGGTTCTTTAAATACACCGTCGGGGTTGTTTCGATTCCTCGCAAGGAACAAAAGAAGAAGAACCCCTAGAAGCCCCGGATACGCGCACTGCTGCCGACGCAATCATCAACAATGGGCCACATGAGACCGGCGCCAACCCCATCCAGATCACCGTCGGCACCGGGTGGAGGTCGCCGCGGCGCTCCAGGCACGGCGGGAGCTCGGGGGCATGTAGCTATAGTCGCTCGACTTCAGAGACTCGCTAGGCATAGGAGAGCCACTGGACTCCCAGGAAACATCACTGCTGCTGGAGGAGCCATCGGCAGGACCCACGGCAGGCACTGCGCCCGTCGCCTCGCCCTGCTGGTGGTCTCCTTTGGGGCAGCACTCCAGGCAGTGGCCTTCCTCGTCAAAGACCTTGAAGAATAGTGTGGAGGCGCCATCATAATTGAAATGGATGGCGAGGGGCCCCTCCGCGCGGCACGCGCGGGCGACCTCGCCCCGTCCCCGAGTCATGAAGATCTTACCGGGGGAATGACCTCAACCTCCACTCACGTGGCTATACTGCAGCACCCAGCGTGCTGCAGCCACAACTCGAGCAGCCCCCTCGATGGCATCTCTTCGAGGAAGAACTGCGGGAACCGGATCCACGTGCGCGGAGGCATCGACGCTCACAACACGAACTCACGTGAGGACGCCTCGGTGTGGGTTCGCAAGAAATACTCTCCCAAGCCTGGCGCCCGAGCATACAGAGGAAGTGGGAAGCGTAGGGGTGGCCGCACATACCAGGGCCGCGTCACCTCCTCCTCGCCATGGCATCGTGAGGGCGTCGGGACCTCTTCTTCAGCGGAAGTAGCTCAGGGGGAACAAGAGGGACCAAGATGAAGAAGAAGGAGCGGACTGCGAGAAGACAGGGATGAGTGAGTGGGCTCTTCCCCTCCCCCTATTTATATTCGGAAGGAGGCCAACCTCTGGCCTCCATGATCGCACGTAATGATGGTTTCTTCTGCATGCAGTAGGGACTTGTCAAGTCGAACGGTTGCCGAGGCAGCATGGGGAAGCGGGGGCGCCCATGTCCCATCAATTGCCACGCGATGACCAAGGCCGCAGGCGGTTGGGGCCCGCGGCGCTCCCCCCTTGCCCCTTGGCTACGCCTAAAAGTCAAGCTCGAGCGCGCCTTGGGCCTGGGGGCTACCGTCGGAGTCCTGGGAAGGGGGTACCCAGAATTGCCTGCCTGGGGCCCACGGCTTGGCTCCTCGCGAGGGGCCAAGCCTCGTGAGGCAGATGACACCAAGACTTCACCAGGGGCGGCGTCACCAGGCTGACTCCCGACGAGCAGAGATATCAAGGCAAGGTGCACCTTGTTGAAAGTGAAACTATCCTAGGGTGGTTTTGGTAATTACTAACAACATATAGCTCATTGAACTAATTCCATTTCAAGATGACGATTTCAGAAAGTTCATTGATTGGCATGCCATGGATTAGGAATTTGGGCCCCTCAAAATGCTAAGGACACACATTGGCTCAAGCTCAAGGCTCTACATTTTCATTTTACTGATCCAAGATCACATTGAGTCCATAGGAAAAGCCAATACTATTAAATGGGGGTGAGGTGTTGCATAATGACTTACTTGCTCAAAATGCTTAGTGATATGCTCCAAAAAAAACCTCAACCACTTTCTCATATCCACGTATGTCCCAAACCAAAAGTCAAACTCGGCCCCACCAAAATGTTCTATCCAGCGCCACCGAGTTCACTTGACATAGCCACTGCCAGAAACCCTAGTCATTAAGGTATCACCGATAGGGATCTCGGTCTCACCGAGATGGGATTGCAAACTCTCTATTTCCCTTTTATAACATTTCGACCAAGATGGGATTGCAATGTTTTAGTTCAACCGAGATGAGCGATCGGTTCCCACCGAGTTCGCAATGCAAACTCTCTATTTCCCTTTCGTAACATTTCGGTCTCACCGAAATGAGCAATTCGGTCCCACCGAGTTTGCCTGACCAACTCTCTGGTTAGCTTATTACCAAAGTCGGTCTTACCAAGGTTGTGTAATCGGTCTCACGAGATTATGTTATGCCCTAACCCTAATGAAATCGATCCCACCGAGTTGACATGTCGGTCCCACCAAAAAGCCTAACGTTCAAATTTAGAACTGAATCGGGCTGACCGAGTTTTCTGATTCAGTCCCACTGAGGTTGGTAAATTGTGTGTTACAGTTAGATTTCGTGTGGAGGCTATATATACCCCACCACCCTTCCTTCATTATGAAGGAGAGCCATCAGAACGTGCCTACCCTTCAACATTCATTTGCTGAGAGATAACCACCTACTCATGTGTTGAGACCAAGATATTCCATTCCAACCATCTGAATCTTGATCTCTAGCCTTCCCCAAGTTGCTTTCCATTCAAATCATATTTCCACCAAATCAAAATCTGTGATAGAGAGTTGAGTGTTGAGGAGACTATCATTTGGAGCACAAGAGCAAGGAGTTCATCATCAACACACCATCTATTACCTTTTGGTGAGTGGTGTCTCATAGGTTGGTTAGGTGTCACTTGGGAGCCTCCGACAAGATTGTGGAGTTAAACCAAGGAGTTTGTACAGGCAAAGAGATTGCCTACTTCATGAAGATCAACCCAAGTGAGGCAAGCCATACGTGGGCGATGGACATGGTGGGATAGACAGGGTTGCTTCTTCGTGGAACCTTCGTGGGTGGAGCCCTCCATGGACGCGCGCAAACATTACCCTTCGTAGGTTGAAGTCTCCATCAACGTGGATGTACGATAGAACCACCTATCGGAACCATGCCAAAAATCTCCGTGTCTAAATTGCGTTTTCTCCCTGCAAACTCCTCCCTTTACGTTCATATGCAAATGTTTTACATTCCGCTGCTATACTCTTAGACTTGCATGTGTAGGTTGATTGCTTGACTTGTTCTAAGTTGCTAAATCTGCCGAGACTTAAAATTGGAAAAAGGCCAGATTTTTATTTGTTCAAGTAGTCTAATCACCCCCCTCTAGACATACTTTCGATCCTACAAGTGGTATCAGAGCTTTGGTCTCCATTTGTCTTGATTTCCATAGCTTTGGTGATCATAGCCTTGGTTTCACAACCTAGGAGAGTATGGCGTCTAGCGAGGGAAACTACCACCGTAGAGGTCCTTACTTTGATGGTACTAATTTTGCTAGTTGGAAGCATAAGACAAAAATGCTTATTCTTGGACATAACCCTGTCGTTTGGGCTATTGTGTGTATTGTCTTGCAAGGTGAATTCTTTGATGGGAGGGAACCGAACCTTGAAGCTACCATGGAAGAGTTGAAGATGCTGCAATACAACGCTCAAGCTTGCGATATCCTCTTCAACGGAATGTGCCCCAAAGAATTCAACAAAATCAGCCGTCTTGAGAATGCAAAGGAAATTTGGGATACTTTGACTGATATGCACGAAGGTACCGACTCCGTCAAGGAATCCAAATTGGATGTGCTTCAAAGTCAACTTGACAAGTTCAAAATTAAGGATGATGAAGGTGTCGCCGAAATGTACTCTAGGCTTGCTCTCATCACAAATGAGATTGCCGGCTTAGGAAGTGAAGAGATGACTTATAGATTCATCATCAAGAAGATCCTAAGAGCCTTAGAGGGAAAATATGATACCGTGTGCACATTGATCAAAATGATGCCCAACTACAAATATCTCAAGTCAATAGAAGTGATTGCAAGAATTGTTGCTAATGAGATGTCACTCAAGGATAAGGAAGAGCTTCACAACAAGTCAAGTGGTGATTACAAAGCCTTATGTGATGCTCCTACATCATCAAGTGAGAAACAAGCCTTCAATGAATAATTGAGCCTAATGTTTAAGAACTTCAACAAGTTTTACAAGAGTAGAAGCAAAGAAAGAAGTTCCAAGTCAAGGTCCTACAATGACAAAAGATCTTTAGTTGTGAACGAAATTGCTATAATTGAGGAAGACCTAGACACTACCCTAATGAGTATACGCCCCCCTACAAGAGAAGAGAAGATTCACCCAAAAGGATAAGTAGAGGAGAAGAATCACCACCAAGAGAGAGAAGGAGTAGATATGATCATTATCAACGAAGAACATCATGGAGAATCAAGGATTAATAAAGGAAGGACAAGTCATCAAGGAGATACACAAAACGAAGTCATCAAGATCATGTTGGTGAATGGGTATCCCGCTCCAACTCCGATAATTACTCCGGGAGAAGTTATCACTCCGACTCCGAATATACTCAAGATGAAGGTGTTGCCGGTCTAGCACCTGTGTCAACCAACTCCTACGACATATTTGACTCACCAATTGAAGGAATTGGAAGATGCTTCATGGCTAAAGGCGCAAAGGTATCACACCCCGAGTATGTTGATTTCAATAGTGATGAAGATGATTTGCTAGGTGATGATGATTTACTTGTTGAGAACTCTAGTGATGAAAACTATGATGAACTTGCTATTAATCATTCTAATCAAGATAAAACAAATGATGATGATAAGAAGGAGATTGAGCATCTAACAAAAGAACTAAACACTCTTAAGTTAGCTCATGAAACTGCCTTGGAAAACCATCGAGACCATTTAAAGACTCATGATAAGTTAGCCTTTGAAAAGCTCAACCTTGACCAAGAGCATGGGTTCTTAAAAGCTATCAATGATGATCTTCGTAAGAAAAGTTCTTCTTACATTGCCAAGTGCTTACTCTTGTCTACTTACATGCCACAAGTTAAATCTAGCAACAAGAGTAAGAAAGATTCTTCTTCTAGTAGTAACAATAATCACGTTAAATCCAATATTTTTGCTTCTAGTAGTTCTCTTGATTCCACTAATGATTCTGTTAGCCAAGTTACACTTGAGCAAGAAAATAGCTTATTGAAGGGAATTATAGAGAAAGTTGTTCACAAGAGCCTTGTCAGGAGTAAGCAATTTGAGGAAATTGTGAGCAAGCAAGGAAGGCACCGAAAGTTTAATGCCAATGAAGTTGAGTGGGAAGAAGATCAATACCCCAAGACAAAGTTTGTTCCTCAACAAGAGAAGTATGATCCTACTTCCTTCCAAGGGACACAAGCTTAAGATGATCTTCCACCACAAGGCCACAAGAAAAAAAGGCAAGGACAAGCTTCAAGAGGAGATTGATGCGTTTGAATAAGCTCCTAAGGCCTTGGTCAAGTGGGTTCCCAAGACTACATCAAGTTCTACTTCATCAAGTACGACAACAGCTCCAAGGATTCACATCCAGATGATGTGGATCCTGAAGTAGAAGAATTAGAGAGTTCTTGAGGGCACTCCGCCAACATACTTCACTCATATCATTTTGGCGAGGACATGTGAAAACAACTTCCAAATCTTGCACTAGTTCAAGGAGTCACAAACCCTCTTGTGGTAAGACAAGGGACAAGGTAACCTAATGCTTTCATGGACATCATCTAATGTGTACATCACTCTATGTCTATCGATATCATTGTTTGTTCCTTGTGGGACTAACCCGTGTAGGTATTGAAAGTGCAACTCACTTCAATGGATTGCTCCAAATGATCTACATCAACATTGAGCATCCACATCTTCAACACCTACATGAAGTAGTCATCAACAAAACCCAAGGTTAGTTCATCCCTCTTAGGGGGGATATCACATCTAGGGGGAGCATTACACTAATCAATTGAGCTAAAGCAACTCTAATGGTGTGAACACAACAATGCTTTATGTAAAAGTGGTAATCCCAATTGTGCTTAAAGGATGAGTATGACCTACGATCAAATGTTCTCATTTGACTCCTAAGTCAATATACTCATATATAGATGACCTAGTCATTGCCAATTGCTTGATAGATGCTAGAGTGTTTGTGCATGCTTTGCTACATATTTCATTTGTCATTTTATTGTTTGAGAATGTTGATTGCATATTTTACTCATTCGAGGACATCCACTTGTTGTTTTGATTGTTTGGCTCTTTCTCTTTTGCCAAGTGGATGGATAAGAATGCCTAAGAACCTCCTCTAGTTATCAATGATTTTCTCGTCTCGAGCTCTATTCATGCTACATCGCAAAGTGTGATCAAGTCAGATTCAAACCACTCTGTGGGAGTAGCACTCGGAGTCCCCGATTCGTCATAGACTTAAACTTCCAAAACCTCTCTATGCATTTCGGTCTGACCGATCCATCCATTTCGATCATGCCAAGTTCACTGAGTTGATCTAGGTTTTCATTCTCGGTGCGACCGATTTGAACTTTTCGGTCACACCGAGTTGCAGTAACCTCTTGCAATACTGCATCTTAGTGCCACCGAGTTGTTCCACGCGGTCACACCGACAGGGTCAGGATATATATACCTAGGGGTGAGATTTTGGAAATTTCTTCAAACCACCTTAGCCCGCGCATATCCTGCTCTGCCGCCTCAGGTCTCCAGATCATCTCCTTGTCGCCAGTGACCTCCCGCCGCTGGTTTTCGTTGCCGTCAAAGGGATTCTGCCCCGCCGTTGTCGCCGTAGCAAACTCCCACCGAACTAGGGTATGAGTTCGAATTTATGTGCTAATTCCTCGTTCTGATTCCTAGCAGATTGCTTTTCCCCGATCAGTACCAAGTATGAAATCAATCTATCCAGAGAAAACTCCTTTTAGGTTAAGTTTGATTCAAAAATTTAGGGTTAGGTCTCCGCCGAACTCATCTTGGACCAACCAAGTTGTAGAAATCGGTCCCACCGATTTGGCTTAGGCCACTGCACATGCGCTTTTAGGTCTGACCAAAAATTCCAAGTTGGTGCGACTGGATTCGATTCTGTATGAAACCCAAGCAATCTTGAAGCCACCGACCTGTGACTCGGTCTGACCGAATTCACTAGTTTAGACTCCAACAGTTGCTTCGGTATCACCGAGTTTGCAAATCAGAAGCTCCGAAATGATTTCTGTGGAGAACTAAAACTAAGTTTTTGACTCATTTGTCTTACAAAAACTCTGCACTTTGTGATGCTCATCCATTCTACCTCATCTATATCCATTCACAGGGTTTGCTGTTAGTTTGATTGCTAGGATGTCTGACCAAAGTAATAGTCAGAACAAGTCAGAAGAGCACGTAAAATTGAATGAGGGCACTAGTCCCTCAAGCAGCTATGATGAGGGCAGCAGGAGCACTCCCAGTAACTTGCCCAAGGCAGCCACCATAACAAGGAAGAACAAAACCTCAGATTCTGAAGATGAGGACTATGTGGCTGTTGATGAAGAAGTTAGTTCCAAAAAGAAAGTGCTTAAGAAAGAGTATGGTATTGCTGCAACAACAAAGCCTGGATTGCACAGGAAGACCCCTGCCAAGAGGGTGCCAACTCTAAAGGCCAGGGGTTCAACTGCTGAAATCCCTAAGCCAATTGAAGAGGCTGCTGGAGAGGGAAAGAAAATGAAAGAGAGGGTCAAGAAGACCACTGCTAGAGTCATTGGTAGATCGTCTATAATGAGAGATCTAGAAGAAGATGAAGAGGAAGAGGATGTTGCACCAGCACCCAAGTTCTAGAAGCTTATGGGGGTTGCCATTAAGTCAGGGGCTGCCACTTCAAAGCCCAAGACTGCCCCCAAGGCTGTAGCTCAAGCTCAGAAGCCTTCTAAGCCCAAGAGAAGCACCAGGAACATCCCAGCTGAAGAAAAGAACAAGGCCCCAGTGCCTGAAGTTGATGAAGAAGATGCAGAAGCCCAAGTGCTGAGAAAACTGAAACCAACGATTGGAGAACACAATGACATTCATCCAGTGGTTGAGGACATGAACATCAGGAAGGATGTTGGACTGAGACTTTGGATACACTACTAGGAAAAGGGCTATAGATGATATGGACACTAATGGCGCACCGTGTATGTGGTGCGCCACTGCTATATAGCAGTGGCGCACCAGATACAGGTGCACCATTAGTAATATATTACTAATGGCGACCTGGTGTGTGGTGCGCCATTAGTAGTTTTGAAAAAAATTGTTAGTAATGGCGCACCATGGGATAGTGCGCCGGTACTAGTTGACATTGTAATGGCGCACCACACCCACCATGCGCCATTAGTAGTTTTGAAAAAAATTAAAACAAATTGTTAGTAATGGCGCACCAGTGGACGGTGCGCCACTACTAGTCTAACTAGTAGTGGCGCACCGTCCACTGGTGCGCCATTAGTAATGGTGCACCGTCCACTGGTGCGCTATTAGTAATGGCGCACCGTCCATTGGTGCGCCATTAATGAGTAGTGGCGCACCGTCCACTGGTGCGCCATTAATAACAAATTTTTATATTTTTTTTCTTCAAAACTACTAATGGCGCACCACACATCAAGTGCGCCATTAGTAATATATTTAGCACCAGGGTTACTAATGGCGCACTTGATGTGTGGTGCACCATTAGTATCCCTGGTGCTAAATGCACCCCCCGGTGGACAACCTTTTTAGTTAAAAAAAATAAGTTTCCCATGTGATATGTGGTCTAGTTGTTGGGAAAATTTACAAATATGAATTTCGACTTTATTTGCAAAATTTCTCTAGAATTTAGTAAAATGGGCATAACTTTTGCATACGAACTCGGATTAAAAAGTTTTTTATAAGAAAAATCATCTACTCGAAAAGTTACATCCAAATTGAAAGGGGGGGGGAACTTTGTTCAACATTTTCAAAATCCCCAAAAACCTAACAGAATGAAAGATACGGGGCTTTTAAGATGTAGAGGGGGAAAATGAAAAAAAATTCAAACTTACTAGTGGCGCACCATTTGCTAGGTGCGCCACTAGTAACAGAAAAAAAATTGGTTTAAAAAATGATTTTTTTTCAAAATATGATACGTAATATGACCGGGAAGTTTGAAATATTTTTTCAAAATTTCATCATACTCATGAACATGAACAAAGTCCTAGACATCAACTAGGTTTAATAGGATTGATATGATAGATATATCAACAAGTGCCTGTGAAGTGAGCTGGTGCTGGGGTGGGATAGAACTACGAAGTTAAGCATGCTCGGGCTGGTGTAGTGTGAGGATGGATGACCTTCCGTGAAGTTTGACCACCGAGTGCGATTTGACTTGAGATTAAGCATATTGACCCGAGATTAAGCCATAGTGACCCGAGATTAAGAAAAAAACAAAAAAAATTGATATTTTTAAAAAACTTGTTAGTAATGGCGCACTTTCATGTGGTGCGCCATTAGTATACCCGATACTAATGGCGCACCTGTGGGATACTAATGGCGCACCTGTGGTGCGGCATTAGTATAGCAGATACAAAATGGCGCACCACAGGTGTGCCATTAGTAAAAAAAATACTAATGGAATGATGCTAGTGGCGCACCTGTAGTGCGCCATTAGTAGGCAAAATAGGTGCGCCACTAGTAGGCCTTTTCCTAGTAGTGAGACAGTCTGATCCCTATGCTGCGAGGATTATACTGGACTATAGGTTCCACACCAAGGAACAGCAGGATTTCTATGAGACCATTCTACTGGACAAGAAACCAATAGTACGTGACATGAAGTGGGTCGATTGGGAATTCATTAATGAAAATGATGACAATTTCCCAGGAGTGCGTGAAAGCTTCAAAGCCTGTGGAGTTGCTGAGTTTGTGGGACAAAAGCTTGCCAAATGGAATGATGAGCTCATTATGCAGTTCTATCTAGATGGTAGAATCATATGGATGTCTGAGGGTACAAGGTACCAATCAACTGTTGACGAGTGGGCGAAGTTGATCAATGCCCCAAAAGAGCATGAGGATGATTTGGATGTGTATGCCAAGAAGAAGAAGGACCACAAATCAATGGCAAACATGTACAAGGAGATCCCAAACAAAGCTTTGGAGACACGCAAGCTTGGATCTGTGCATTATCTGTTGCCTGGTCTGCTTATAGTCAACACTATCTTAAGGCATACTCTGTTACCAAAATCTGGAGATCACAAGATGATAAGAGGCCATTCAATCAACTTGCTGCAGATATTTAACTTTCCTCAAAAATTCAAGGTCATGAGTGTGATTGTTGACACAATCAAGAGGACTCCTGCAAATCAGAAAATATCTTGTGGGTATGCTCCACACATTCAGGTGCTCATCAATTCCAAGATGGGCATAAGCACTTACTTGTTGGACAATGTAGGGACCCGACCTCAGACGGTCAAGTATCTATCTTCAGTGTCATCCCTGGATAGGTTATTCTGACACACATAGTACTCAAAGGATTTATAATAGAGTAGCAATCACACACTTATTACATCGATTGTCTCAAAAGAGAGCTTATTACAATAAATATGGCTTAAGGCCATCTAATTCGATAACAGCGGAAGGCTTAGAAGATAAAGTGACTCCGTCAACTCCAACGGCATAGCTGAGTGCGTGACAAACGACCTATGGCACCTTAGTCGTCGTCTGAAAGGTCTGCAACATGATACATTGCAGCCCGAAAATGGGTCAGCACATGGAATATGCTGGAAATATAACACAGTAGAGCAACTAACAGATAAACGCTATCACTACATGCATATTTGGCTGGTGGAGGCTCTATGGTTAAATTGTTTTTGCAAAAATCCAATTTTTCCCTACATCAAAGGAATAAATTTTATTTAACTATCATGGTGGTTGAAACATCATTGAGAAGGTTCCTCCAACTCAATCCCCATTAAAGTAATCATTAACAACCCAACAAATTAATTTAGAGTGATGAGATCAAATCAATAATTCAAGTACTAGATACTCAAGATGTCCATTACCGGGGACACGGCTTACCATGATTAGTTTATACACTCTGCAGAGGTTTGCGCACTTTTCCCCTCAAGACTCAATCTCCTCTATTGGATTTCTCGCACTGCATGGTGTTTTAGAAATGGATGACCGACACACAGTCTTTCAGAAGCATTAACTCTAACCCCGGGTAGACAGTACCAACCTACATCCCCTACATCTGCTAGCCTACCACTTGAAGAGGTCATGCAACATACTCAACTATGCCAGAGCCCATAATGGCTTGTGGTTGCACAGGTAAGTTTCTAGCATGAATAATCTTATGATCCCCTTAAGCCTGGGTGGCGGATCATAGGATGATCACACGGGTCCTCCAGGATATCCTAGGACAACACTGGATTCTCCAGGTGCCCACAAGTAATCCACCCAGATGTGTATTAAAGTTGCCACCTTAAGTTGAGCCATTAATTAAGAACTCACATCTGTCATGGATACACTCAATCCCAATCCACGTCTATGAGCATAGCATGGCAATATAAGCATAACGTAGAAGTAACTCCCTGGGTTTGATAACAAAGGGCAATAGGTTCTACCTCATCATCTACTTCCCAAACCCACATGTTAAGAGATCCTACTCATGCAATGTGTACGGGTTGAAACTAATGCATAAAAACTTGGTATGAAAAGAGTATAATCAATGTGTTACTTGCCTTGCCGATGATCTGCAAAACCTAGTGACTCGTAGTAGCATGCTTCGCACTCTGGGTATTCTATCACAAGCAAACAATAGCATACATAATCAATCAAACAAAGATGCACGGGTAAAAGTCAAATAAGAGGATCTAACCAGAAAGTTCAACTCAAGAACTCTGGTTTGCAAAAAGAATCAAATCAAACGGAGAAACGAAACTCAAACTGCGAAAGAAACAAGATATGATTACTAATCTGGACTAAAGTCATGTTTTACAGTACCAAAATCTTGTTGAAGTTGGTTAAATAGAAAGAGGGCTTCGAGGGGAAGATCTAGGCGCTTGAGTAGCGTGATTCCAATAAACAAGCAAAAAGATAAACTAAAACGAAGAGCAGGGCAGAAATCATGATCGAAAATAATCGCGGAAAAACCCTGGAAAAAAGAAAAAAACTGACGAACAGGCTAACAAACAAACATTCACTGTACTAACGGATGAACACAGCTCGTTAAAACGAACGTACGGAAGAACGTCCGCTATTTAACTAAACCGGGAAAAACCGAAACAAAACCATTCTAAAAAACGAGATCTAGGGTTTTTGAAATAAAACCGATCGGTTTTCTCACGAAAACCAGCAGCGGCAGAGGCTACCTCCGGCGACGGTCGGCGAGGCGGTGGCGAGACGGCGGTGCGGCTCCGGTGACGGGCGGCTCCGGCGGCGGCGGCGGGGTCGGCGGCGGGGTGGGGCGGCGGCGGGCGACGCGAGGCGGGTCAGTGTCCCAGGCGGACACGACTCGGTAAGGTCGATAACTTTTTTTTAAAATATTCTGACGCGCAGAAAAATGATTAAAATAAACACTAAACGGACACCAAAAATCCTAAAATAAAGTTTCCCGTCCTCTAAAAACATAGCGGACAAGGTGAACATTTACTTAGGCTTCTAATGCAATTTTGAAAAACACATATTTTTCCTAACTCAAATAAAATTGTAATAAACTCCAAATAAAATTTATTTATTGATTTTAATATTTTTCCGCCAATATTTTGTTTATTTTGGAGAAGTCATATTATCTCCTCTCATATATTTTAATACAAAATATTTTCGGGAGAAAAAATATTTAAAACCAAAATGATCCTTGTTTCAATATTTGATAAAATTGAAATATGAAAAACGTGAAATCCCCAACTCTTTCTGTGTGTCCTTGAGTTGCTTAGAATTTCGAGGATCGCGAAACGAAATGCAATAAAATATGATATGCATGAATGACCTATGTATAACATTCCAAATTGAAAATTTGGGTTGTTACAGACAAGGAGCATTTACCATTGAACCCAGAATTTGAGGATAACGTAGTTGTGATGAATGAGAATGATCCTTCGTCTGTGCGAACACAAGAGAAAAGAGCTAAGGCAAAGGTAGAAAAGGTTGCAAGGATGCCTAGTATTGAGGAAGCATCTCAAGTGTTCTTGAAGAGCAAACAAGATCAGCTTGCTTATCTGATTCAGGCAACTTTGAGGATTGAGAAGGGCTTGGACACCCTGACTCGGAATCAGGAGAGCTTGGAGAGGATTGTTGAGACAAAGTTTTATGATCGTGATCTCGAAGTGACTGAGATACAGACTGCAGTCGAGTAGCTCCAGGAGGAAGCAGAGGAGAAGAGAGGGAAGGCAACTACGGATGCATTTCAGCGAGTGCCAAGAGGTCAAAGGTCAGCTGCAGTGCCAGTGCTAGATACAAGAGATACTTCATCTGCACCCACAGCAATAGCTTCAGCGCCACCTCTAGCACCTACTCCACCAGCTCCAACAACTTCTACAGATGCCTTCGTCCTCAGAGTTCTCTCTACACCACCTCCTGAAGATCAAGACTGAGAGACGCATAGCACTATGCATTTTCAAACTTTTTGGTAACTTGTTGCCAAAGGGGGAGAAATGTATAGATCATAGGCTTAGAGAGAGAGAGAGAGAGAGTGTGTGTGTGTGTGTTTGTGTGTCTTGCTTCTTTGTCTCTCTTGCTATTTGAACTTTTGTGTGTGTGTGCTCATTTGATACTTTATGTCTGTGTGAGATACTTGTATGATCACGTGTTCGATCATATTATACTTTAATGTTTGCTTGGATAATATCATCTTTTATATTCCTTATCTGACCATTCACTTTTCTTAGTGATGAGTTCATGCTTTAAATCCTATCATTTTGAATGCTCCACCAAGATGTATGTGACATGGAAGAGTAACCCATGATCCTAATCGATTGTGCATTTGCATTCAAAAGAAAATCTTAAATAATGCACAAATTTAGGGGGAGCCCTTGCGTATCACATACTTCTCAAAGCGACAATGTAATTTAAATCTTATTATGATTTGTCGAAGCTTTGATCTATATGTTGTCATCAATTACCAAAAAGGGGGAGATTGAAACTGCAACTATCCCTGGGTGGTTTGGTAATTACTAACAACATATAGCTCATTGAACTAATACCATTTCAAGATGACCATTTCAGAAAGTTCAATGATTGGCATGGCATGGATTAGGAATGTGGACCCCTCAAAATGCTATGGACACACATTGGC
Source organism: Triticum dicoccoides (assembly GCF_002162155.2). NCBI lineage: Eukaryota > Viridiplantae > Streptophyta > Magnoliopsida > Poales > Poaceae > Triticum > Triticum dicoccoides. The sequence continues at coordinate 51,507,463 of NC_041386.1, forward strand.
TCAAGCTCAAGACTCTACATTTTCATTTTAGTGATCTAAGATCACATTGAGTCCATAGGAAGAGCCAATACTATTAAAAGGGGATGAGGTGTTTCTTAATGACTTACTTGCTGAAAATGCTTAGTGATATGCTCCAAAAAAACCTCAGCCACTTTCTCATATAAAAATATGTCCCAAACCAAAAGTCAAACTTGGCCCCACCAAAATGTTCTATCCGGCGCCACCGAGTTCACTTGAAATAGCCACTGCTAGAAACCCTAGTCATTTCGGTCTCACCGATAGGGAACTCAGTCTCACTGAGATGGGATTGCAAGCTCTCGGTTTCCCTTCATAACATTTCAGTTCAACCGAGATGATGATCAGTCCCAACGAGTTCGCAATGCAAACTCTTCGTTTCCCTTTCGTAACATTTTGGTGTCACCGAAATGAGCGATTCGGTCCCACCGGGTTTGCCTGACCAACTCTCTATTTAGCTTATTATCAAAGTCGGTCCAACCGAGTTTCTGTAATCGGTCTCACCGAGATTATGTTATGCCCTAACCCTAATGAAATCGGTCCCACCGAGTTGACATGTTGGTACCACCAAAAAGCCTAATGTTCACATTTTGAATTGAATCAGTCTGACCGAGTTTTCTGATTCGGTCCCACTGAGTTTCGTAAATTGTGTGTAATGGTTATATTTTGTGTGGAGGCTATATATACCCCTCCACCCTTCCTTCATTATGAAGGAGAGCCATCAGAACGTGCCTACACTTCAGCATTCATTTTCTGAGAGAGAACCACCTACTCATGTTTTGAGACCAAGATATTACATTCCAAGCATATGAATCTTGATCTCTAGCCTTCCCCAAGTTGCTTTCCACTCAAATCATCTTTCCACCAAATCCAAATCTGTGAGAGAGAGTTGAGTGTTAGCGATACTATCATTTGAAGCACAAGAGCAAGGAGTTCATCATCAACACAACATCTATTACGTTTTGGAGAATGGTGTCTCCTAGATTGGTTAGGTGTCACTTGGGAGCCTCCGACAAGATTTTGGAGTTGAAACAAGGAGTTTGTACGGGAACGGAGATCCCCTCGTTCATGAAGATGTACCCAAGTGAGGAAAGTCCTTCGTGTGCGATGGCCGTGGTGAGATAGATAAGGTTGCTTCTTCGTGGACCCTTCGTGGGTGGAGCCCTCCGTGGAATCGCGGAACCGTTACCCTTCGTGGGTTGAAGTCTCCATCAACGTTGATGTACGATAGCACAACCTATCGGAACCACACCAAAAATATCCGTGTCTACATTGCATTTTCTCCATCCAAACTCCTCCCTTTACCTTTATATGCAAATGTTTTACATCCCGCTGCTATACTCTTAGACTTGCATGTGTAGGTTGATTTCTTGAGTAGTTCTAAGTTGCTAAAATCTGCCAAGACTTAAAATTGGGAAAAGGCTAGACTTTTATTTGGTCAAGTAGTCTAATCACCCCCCCCCCCTCTAGACATACTTTTGATCCTACACTTGTGAGGTTCACATGACATGAGCTGTGAGGACCGAGCCCAGGCAGGCGCCAGCGGGCACAGCATACCAGTTTCCCCTTTGGTGCCAAGGGGGCAAGAGCGGGAGCGGAGTCCCGAGGAATCAGGCAAAGGTCTCCATATTGGTGCAACAAGACCAAGACCGCCAGCACGACAGGATGGAGGTCATCACGGAGCCCACTACAATGTCACCACCAGAGCCTTTGGAGGCGAAGACTACTTTTGTCAGGATAACTTGTACTAGTTGTCTCCCTTTGAAATTGGATGTTGTGGGATCCCTTACCGCCTACATTTGGGAAGAGGACCAAGGCCACTATAAATAGGACTTAGCCACCACCATAGCAAGGCATCGAGAGATTGGGCCCGAGAGATCATTCAGACCATCCTCTCGGCCACCAGCTCATCAAGGTCAAGAACACCTCACCTCCTAAGGATGTTCATGCACTGTACTAGTTCATCCGTGGCCCCTCGAGGCAATCCACCACAAAGCCATAGTAGGGTATTACACCGCAAGCTGGCCTGAACTAGGATAAACTACTGTGTCTCTTGTCCCTTGGGTTTGTCGAGCTAAGTTGTGGAGTCATTGGGTCGGCAGGTCGGGGAGAAGGAGTTGCTTGTATGCACCCTAGTGTTCGAACCTCTCAAGGGTCTGCGGAGCGCTAAATCCGACAAAATTTATGTGTGAAAAGGCTGGTTTGATTTTCAAATACCAAATGCAACTTCGATGTGGCACCTATCTCGCAAAGCAAACGGTATTGCTTGCCCCCAACCCCCATCATGTCGGCACAAAGGAAATCCTAAGTTATGAATGTATGCCCCCTCCCCCCCAACCGAGGTTCATCTAGCAAAGTGAGAAGTAGCTAGCATCCCCCCTCCCTTGTGTCGGTACAAAGGGAATCCTAAGCTATGAATGCATGCCCCCCAACCGAGGTTCACCTAGCAAAGTGCAAAGTAGCTAG
>NC_041386.1:51510554-51526055 GCF_002162155.2 Triticum dicoccoides
GCATGCCCCCCAACCGAGGTTCCCCTAGCAAAGTGCAAAGTAGCAGCCCCCCCCCACACACTTTCAGTCGACGGGCCACAGAGGCATATCTCACCAAGATGGATTGTAAAACGGACCAAGAATAGTCCACCTTGGTTGTACCACCTCTCTCTTGTTGTTGGTCAAAGTGATGGCCGTCCATGCGACCCCGGAGATGGGCTAGCTCGCTAATAATCACGCAAGTAGCTAGTCCCCAAAGACAACCACTACATGCATGTGGCCCAAACATATGTATGGAGAGGTGTGTCTTTTAGTACACAATGGAACAACTTTGATGTGGCACCGTGATTTTAAACCAGAAATCCCCACACTGAGTGAGTGTTAGGTTGACAATTCATATGTATGTTACACCACACTTCAAGCCAACGACGGAGATTCATGCATGCGTGCATAGTATATGCGCTCAAACTTAATTAGGTCTGAATGTTGCCATGACCTATACTAAGATAACATGAACCAAATGAAGAATCTGCCATGGTAACCTATCTTGTTGTCGGTCAAGGTGATCATGGATGTCCACGCGGGCCCATGAATATATAGGCTTGTTGCCGATAACCACGTGAGGGAGTGTACCGTTCGAAGGCAACCACTACATGAATATGTATGGAGGTGATGTGTGCATGCATGTTTGAATACCATTTCACAACATTAATGTGGCTCGTGCGTCGAAAATCGCACACTCCCCACACAGAGTGAGATCGATTCATGATGTGTCGCTGTACTAGCCACTTTAACTCGATGGGAGGGATTCATGCGTACACATGCATGCGTGTGTGCTCAAACTGTATCATGCATGTCATCCCAGAGCAAAAATAATAATCCCCTCATAAGTGAAATTAACCTCTCTCGTTGTCAGGAAAAAGTAGTGATGGACCAAGCGGCCCACAGATGGAAAGCATCAATATCGCTGATAACCACTTAAGTGGGTGCGAGAGGACAACCATCATCGCTTTGCATGTGGGCCAAACATATATATGTTGAATACCCAAAATGCAAAATTTTGATGTGCCACATGCCTCAAAAACCGTAAACCATGCACCCACACAGAGCGAGGTTCATGAAGCATACTACATATCATGGTCCCCTTCCCCCCTCTTCGACGCATAATATACGCTCCAACTGTACTATGTATAACCCAAAAAGAATCCTCTTCGATGGTGAAATTAATTAACCTCTCCCGATGTAGGTTAAAGTGATGCATGCATGCATCAATGATGGCATCATGGGCCCACAGATGGAAGCGTCACACGTGAGTGTCCTTGTTAGGATAACCACCGCGTGCATGCATGCGGCCCAAAGAGGTGGTCTGTGATGTTTGAATAGCCAATTTCACAATTTTGATGTGGCACGTGCCTCGGAAATCGAAAAGTCCCGACACTGAGTGAGGTGTACTTGTTCACGGATGCGTACGTATAGTATATGTGCTAGTCCCCTCCCACCTCTTCGACGTGTACTATATATATACCACCATAACACAAACAAAAAGATTCTACCTTCCTGGTCAAATTAACCACACTGCCGGTTGTTCGTCAAAGTGATGGACGATGACCTCACAGGCCCACAGAAAGCATCACACACGAGTAACGAGTGTCTAGTAGGACAACCATTGACTGCATGTGGCCAAAACATGTGTGTATGAAAGGGTTGTGTAATGTTTTAAATAACGAATTCATGACTCTGATGTGGCACCGGCCTGCCTAACAAAACGGCCAGCCCACACGATGGCTCACAACTCGTAGGGTACTGTGAGCCACCCACCACCCCCAAACGCACACACCCACACACACACACACCGTGAATCCCACCGCAACAATGATGCATGTTAAATTTATTATCCCACGGTGAACATATGTTACCAAAGGAGGGACGTTTTAATTTCGAAAGAAAATTAGAGATCATTAAGACATTTTAGTACATTAATTGATTGATTTTCTATGGGTATGATGTGCAAAAATCAAATTTTGAGCTATGTGCACAAGTGGAGTGCAACTAAATTGATTGCAAAAACACATGTGTCACAGTAGGTGCATGTTTACTCCCCGTGCAACAAATTTTAAACATTGAGGATCTTGACTTTTAAATTCCAGTACATCCAAAAGTTATTTGAAGTTCATGAAACTTATCGTGTTGTCATATGGACACCAATACAAAGTGGCACTGTACTTTTTTTTGTCAAATTTGAGACTAGTTTTGATGTAATCTTTATCTAATTACAAACGGGAGATTATTAATAATTGGGAACCAATATCCCAAACGAATTATTTATTTGGACCATGAGCGTTAGACCAACAATTGATACGTGCCACGCTTCGGTTAAGCAATAAAACAGCAGCATTAATCATCCAAATAGAAAAACAATATACATGCCGCCGTGCGACCCGTGTGCCGTGCGAGCAGGAGTGAGTTGACGGGACGCATGCGAGCAGTCCGCCATGCAGGCAGACCGGGAGGCGTGCGTGCATGTGTGAATTGACGAAGGCGTGCTCGCTGCGCAGTGTCATCTGGAGGCGTGCGAGTAGCTATGTGAAACTTTGTTAGGCATGGTAGCATTCTCGTGCACAGGCTCATCGGGAAGAGAGCCATCGGTTTGACCGCCGCCCGCCTCTCACCCACAACTCCCACTACTCCATACTAATGGTGCGCACGAGCGGCCGCACCCCCATCCTCGCCACACACACAATCCTCTATCTCCGCTTGCATCCTCAATGCCACTCTCAGTCCTCAAAGCCGTCAGTGTATGGGGATGCCGCCGAAGCGCCGGGGCTGCTAAAGCACCGGAGCACGACATGGAGATGGAGACAGAGGTTGTCGTCACCGCCTGTGAGTTATCGCTGCACCCTAACGTCATCGACGGCATCGAGTTTCCATAGCCGGAGGCGGGGTTCCACAACAACTCTGGTGAGGACCCATGCGACGCCTCCGATGACCAGTCCGGCGACGACTCCGATGATGACGGACAACTGGTTAGTCATCTATACCCATTTATGTGTCAAATAGATCATAGGGTTTCTCTGGTTACTCCTGCCTCCCCCTTTTTCGAATAGAAATCCTATGGTTATGGTCTCCCAATCCATGAAATCTGAGTAAGTTTTGTTAGATCCGTGTAGTGTATTGATTGTTTGAATGGTACAAGTGATAAGTCATTAGTTGTTTCGTGTGTGCAAACGATTTCTGCTAGTAATCCAACTAGGTTTAGTGTTCATGCTAATAATTCCTAGCCAGGACTTGACAATTGATTTTGAATGACCTACATATGTTTGCGCCATTATTTTCTTCAAGATTTGTTTGTACATTGACGATTGTGCTTAAAAGTCGAACCATAATCTCTGGATACATATAAATAAATAGCCATAAATTCCTAATCCTACTTCATGGGATGTAAACATTGATTTGATGACAATTTTTTTACTATTTGTGTAGGTGTTGTCTGACGATGTGGACAACGAGGATCAAGATGGCCAGAGGAGGTACAAGAGGCAAATCCCGAGGGAGCTTTATGCGGGAATGCATAACACGCGTATTAGGACCTGGAACGGCAGCTACCGATGCCCATTTTGCAACCACAAGCTTCATGACGTGTATCTAAGTGTTCTAGCGCATGCAAGAGGACGGGCCCTTGGCTCCTTCCAGCAAAAGTATTCCCGCGGGGTGGCACACGGCGCGTATGCCGAGTACCTGAAGAAGCTTCAGGATCGTTCAGGCTTGTGAGATGAGATGTGGGATCGAACTATGCATGCTTGAGTATGCTTAATGACGCTTGAACTATGTACTTATGGTTGAACTATGCTTGTGTACGTGTACACTTATTATCTATGTCTGAGTATGTTTAATCTATGTTTACTTATGTCTAACCATGGGATATGGATGCAATCAGTTCGGTTAATGGAATCTACCTCCGTCTTGGTTTATTTGTCCCCTTTGTAATTTGTGTTTAATTTTGACCAAAGGTTTAACTGACAAAATGTTAGTTCAGGTCAGCAAAAAATATATCGTTGGATGGGTATTTGAGCATAGTGTTCAATCATATAATTTTTGGTGACATTCATACACATTTCTTAGTTAAACATTTGGTCAAAATTTCGTAAAAATTACAAAGGGGACTAATAAACCAGGACGGAGGTAGTACGGCAATCACACACGGTTCCCAAAATGGGAACCGTGTGCAATGACTTTCATTTTGCCCGTTGCGTCAATCACACACGGTTCACTCTAGCAAACCTTCGCCTCCAAAATTCTTTCTGGGACAGAAAACCCACCCCACCCAATTCAAAACAAGAAAAAAGAAAACCCTCACCATCCCCACATCACAAAAACCCTCTCACCGCCCGCCACTCCCTCCGGTCCCCATTCACACCTGCACAAGCTCCTCTATGTCTATGCATGGCATCGCCTATCGCGGCGGTAACCACTTAGATCGACGCCTGCCGGCAAAGCCCACCGCATTTCGCCATTGACTTTATCGACGCTGCTCGCGGTTGACCCAACTCTTCTTGGTTGGGGAATCTACTGTACTGAGGGTTCTTTATCATGGACAACAAGGTACCTAATTTAATGAGATATTATCTCATCTCTTATCCTAGTTCATTTGCCTCCTTTAATCACCCGGCCGAAATCACCGTGAATTCATTTTTATTCGAGCTGATTGAGGGTTTTCTTCCCTTCATAGAGTGTACAGTGCGCGGACACATCAGAACCTTGCGGCCTCCGCCAGACATTCCATCTCACCGTATCGTATGACTTGAGGATGTGCGCGGTATGTTCAATCTCACCCTAACTCGGCTGGCATGGCCTACTTTCCTGAACATATTCTAAATATTACTACATTTGGATAGAAGGTGCCACATGCACCATATACATCAAAGGGGATTTTTTCACTCTTCTTTCTATATTAGTCGAATTAATGATGTATTGTTCTTTCGATTACTCTCATACTTCCATGACGTCATGTTTACCCTATCTGTTTATTTATAGATTTTTGTCCTTCGATTTTAGCTGCTATATAGTTCTTTCAATTTGGGCCCATATTTGCATGTTACCATATTTTCTTTAACAATCCTACCATTTTCTGTAGCGCCTCCCTTGCTATGCAATAGAATCTGTAGTGAACAATCTTTCCCTTTACATAAATCAAGACTGCAGGGATGTCATACTGAACACAAACCATGGATTTACAATCATTGCTACTGTAAGACTTGATGAACGTGGTGACTGCTACCTCTTGAGCACTGCATTGGTTTTCCCTTGAAGAGGAAAGGGTGGTGCAGTAAAGCAGCATAAGTATTTCCCTCAGTTTTTTAGAACCAAGGTATCAATCTTGTAGGAGACCATGCGCGAGTCACCTCGTACCTACACAAACAAATAAGAACCTCGCAACCAACGCGATAAAGGGGTTGTCAATCCCTTCACGGCCACTTGCAAGAGTGAGATATGATAGAGATGATAATAATAAGGTAAGTATTTTTGGTGTTTTTATGATATAGGTTGAAAGTAAAGATTGCAAAATAGAATAGATTGGAAACTTGTATGATGGAAAATTGACCCGGGGGCCATAGGTTTCACTAGTGGCTTCTCGCAAGATAGCATAAGTATTACGGCGGGTGAACAAATTATTGTCGAGAAATTGATAGAAAAGCGAATAATTATGAGAATATTTAGGTATGATCATGTATATAGGCATCACGTCCACGACAAGTAGACCGAGTCTTGCGTGCACCTACTACTATTACTCCACACATCGACCGCTATCGAGCGTGCATCTAGAGTATTAAGTTCATAAGAACAGAGTAACGCCTTAAGCAAGATGACATGATTTAGAGGATAAACTCATGCAATATGATACAAACCCCATCTTTTTATCCTCGATGGCAACAATACAATACATGTCATTTCCCTTTTTGTCACTTGGATCGAGCAACGCAAGATTGAACCCAAAGCTAAGCACTTCTCTCATTGCAAGAAAGCCAAACCAAACTGATAATTCAAAGAGACTTGCAAAGATAAACCAATCATACATAAAAGAATTCAGAGAAGATTCAAATATTGTTCATAGATAATCTGGATCATAAACCCACAATTCATCGGATCTCGGCAAACACATCGCAAAAAGAAGAGTTACATCGAATAGATCTCCAAGAGAATCGAGGAGAACTTAATATTGAGATCCAAAGAGAGAGAAGAAGCCATCTAGCTAATAACTATGGACCCGAAGGTCCGAGGTAAACTACTCACACATCATCGAAGGGGCCATGGAGTTGATGTAGAGGCCCTCCGTGATCAATGCCCCCCTCTGGCGGAGCTCGGAAAAGGCCCCAAGATGGGATCTCTTGGGTACAGAAGGTTGCGGCGGTGGAAATAGGGTTCCGTGTTCCTCCTGGATGTTTGTCGGGTATGTGAACATATATAGGAGGAAGAAGTAGGTCGGTGGAGCAACGAGGGGCCACTACTAGGAAAAACCCTATAGATAGACATTTAGTAGTAGCGTGGGTTTTTTGGCCCGCGCTACTGCTAATTAGGAGTAGCGCGGCAGAAAAAACACGCTACTGGTGTGACATAGTAGTAGCGCGGGCATGAAAAACCTGCGCTGCTACTAAATGATTTCCACCCTGCCCCCTCATCAGACAATAGTAATAGCGTGGGGTATAAAACCTGCGCTACTGCTATATGGATAGTTGTAGCATAGGTGAGACACACAGCGCTGCTACTATGCCACCAACCGTCCACTCCACGTACTCCCACACCACCCACCCCGAGCCAGATCTAGATCGAGACCCCCTGCACCAGCGGCCTCCCGTCCAACCTTCCTCAACCTCCTCTCCTCTGCTGTCCACCGGAGGCCCCTGCACGCACGGGAAACTGCTGCTCGGCATCTCCAGCAGCCAAGGCCGGGCTCCCGGCCTCTGCGCAGCGTCGTCTCTTCCTTCCCCGTCGCCATCTGTCACCGTCGTCGTCGCGGTCCGGCCCTCCACGCCGCAGCGATAAGCACGCAAGCACGCACGCCGCCGCTCCCCTGCCTCTCTCCCCGTCCATCTCCGTCGATTCCCTTTGTCGGCGTCGGCGGGGAGTCGGCCTAGTGGACTGCGGTTCCCGCTTTGGTGGGTGGGGTCATAACTGATTTGGCATGACGGTGGCGAGCACCGATCGATCGATTGCAAGCCCCTGATGTTGTGCTCGCTTCGCTGTGTCATCTAAAGATTACTAGTTCTGTTCATGATTTGTTCAGTGTTATTTTATTACTGCATTGGTAGGGATCTAGCGCACTGCCACCCAGTTTATTTTTTGCATAGTGCATTGATTCCAGGCTCGCTGATGTGTAGGAGCGATTCATGTTGTTCTACAGATCATCACCGATAATACGGGGTGAAGAGGAAAAGGCTCATGAAACCCAGTAAATTTCTTGCTGGTTTAGTGCGCTTGTGTTCATCTTGTCTATTATATTAGGAGAAAACACCCTTCCATGCTTCTTGTACTAATTCTGATTCTTAGGTTTTTACTTGTTGCTTTTCTAGGCATGTGTGTGTTCTTGTAGATTCACACAAAGAAATACCTGCTACGTGCAGGTTGGTTGTGGGGTTCGTTTGCTATTTTTCTTAGTCCTTCCATGTGCAAGAGAGGTAGTAGCTCTCTACCTTCAACGAAGTAGCCACATGGTTGACTACCAAACCTTATACTTATGTTGTTGCTTGTTGGCCTGCTCCTTATAGTTGTCATGCTTGTGGTCGATTCAGCCGGGGATCAACAACGCCGTCATTGCCGGTGGCATGGATACCATGTCCAATGCCCCCAAATGCGCTGCAACAACAAGGTTCCTACTAACTTAAGAAGAATGGCTCTGTTACTGTCGGCAGCTCTTCTAGTATAAAGTTTGTTGTTTACGTATTCTGACTAGTCGTTTACTATCTCTCTAGATAGTTTCTTACTTTCTTAGATGGAAACCTCGCAAAGTAGTTAGTGTGCAGCCAGAGTCCAGTATGATATCTCAATCTTGAGTAAAGCATTTGAATTTAAGCTAGTAGATATTGAGCTCTATGATTGAAGTGTCTCTGTTGAATACATCTATTCTGGAAAAAAATCACATTTGCTTCTATGATAAGTAAGGTCTGTTTTCATTTACAGGTAGAAGATAGCAATGGAGTGGTAAGATTTGTGCAGAGATCTTCTCCTCCGTCGCCGTCCGCGACAAAGCTACTGGGTGCATCCGTCCATCTTCAGATCTGAATGAAGAGGGCTTCCGTCCATCTCAAAAGGTTTAATTTTTGTACCAGCTAATTAACTTGTCTTTTCATCAGTTCCTCCTTGAGTAATTGGAAAGGGAATTATATTAGACTGCTAGCTGATTCTTGGTGAAAATTGCTTTTCCTGTATGTATGTATGTATGTATGTAGAGAGTCTTGTAGCAATTATTCTTAGAGTAAACCAAAGCAGTATTCGATGATATATTGTGAGTCACTAAAAATGTATACTCTTTTTTTCTTCAGGATATGGATGACTATATGAAAGTATGCAGGTTTCTTATCAAACTTAACAACGAGATACTAGGTGGAAGAAATGCTGCCTACAAGGAAAGGTTGAGCAGCCTAGAGAATTTATTACTGATCATGGTAAGGTTGACAAAGCCTGAAATCTCATTTTGATCCGTGTTCAAACATTACATGGTAGCATATATATACTTGAAGTTGGCATGGAATATCAAAATTCAAAATAGACTTCGCCTATTCCCTATTTTGAAAATCAGTGGGAATTGATTTTCTAAATTCCTTGGTTGTCTGTTTCCCTGTCCATGTAACAATAAATGTAGAACAGAATGTTAACTGTCAAATATTTCAAGCATATATAGCTCAAATACACAAGTATTAATTTCTTGTATACACCAAAACAACAAGATAGCATGAACACGTATAGCTAGGGTATGCATTTAGTAGGTGTCTTTCCGTTTCGAAGATTCATAATAGACTTAAAGAGACTGATGAATGAATAAAATACCTCTACACAAGTACCTGAACTAACAAGTTTTCACTTTCCCGACGTGGGTGCAGGGGTGATCGACGTGGACTACCGCGACCAGGTGGGCATCGTGCTCTTCAACCACTCAGAGACGGACTTCACCGTGAAGCCCGGTGACCGCGTCATAGAGATGATTGTCCAGGTGATTGCAGCGCCGGAGGTCGCCGAGGTGGAGGACCTTGACGCCACCGTCCGGAGTCGTCGAGGTGGAGGACCTCGACCCCACTGTCTGGAGGTTGCCCAGGTGAAGGACCTCGATGCCTTGGTAGATAACATCTAGAGAAGTGGTATACTTAGGTTGGTGGTGGAACGCTAGGGAAGATACCTACCTTTCGGTGATGTTTGTGTGCGTCTGAAGTATAAATGGGATCTCGTGATCTCTTTGAATTGAGATGTTCAATGTTGTATCCATGAACGCTGCAAGTGCTAAGTAAGAATGTAAGTGTTAAAATGGTTATGTGACCTTCATTTATTTTTCCCTGGATGTGTCCTGATTTGTATCCATGAATATTTCATCTATTTTTTTTATTTCTAATTACTTAGCAGTAGCATGGGGGAAAAATGACATTCTACTAGTACTTAGGAATAGTAGTAGCGTGGGTTGCACGCGCTACTCCTAACTTTTTAGCAGTAGCGCGGGGTAAAAAACACGCTACTGCTAAAATTTAGCTATAGCGCCATAGCAGTAGCGCGGTTTCCCGCGCTACTGCTATACAAAATACCTACGCTACTGGTAGCGTTTTTCCTAGTAGTGGGCCCACGAGGAGGGAGGGCGTGCCCAGGAGGGTAGGCGCGCCCCCTGCCTCATGGCCACCTCGTTGATTTCATGACGTCCACCCCAGGTCCTCTGGATCACGTTTGTTCCAGAAATCACGTTCCCGAAGGTTTCATTCCGTTTGGACTCCGTTTGATATTCATTTTCTACGAAACACTGAAATAGGCAAAAAAACAGCAATTTGGGCTCGGCCTCCAGTTAATAGGTTAGTCCCAAAAATAATATAAAAGTGTAAAATAAAGCACATTAACATCTAAAACAGATAATATAATAGTATGGAACAATCAAAAATTATAGATACGTTGGAGACGTATCAGTGACTCCTATTTTCGCATGCGCTTTTGGAAAGAAATTTATAAGTTTTATGAACTAAAAGCTGGCACTAGAATTGCACTGCACATAAAAGGGCCTGGTCATGAGATATATGGTAACTTCCTCAACTATATCATCCGTCCAGACTTTGTTCTAAGTAAGTTTTCTTTTCAACTATCTGCATGTTGACTTACCCAGCAATATCGAATGAATTGCGTAGTATTTAAGCAACCAATTGTTATTCCCTTTTCTTACTATATTCCTACCTAATAACTTCTAGTTACCAATACACTTTTCTGTTGCCCTGTTTTAACTAAATATTCCCTGTACTCCCATTTCTATCAAAAAGTGCCGCTGACAAGGAGACTCTAGAGGTGGAGAACTGAGCTGCCAATAAGCAGAGGTGGGGCGAGCTAGAACCACAAGCGACTCCAGTAGGCATCGACTTCATCAGCAGCCTCCCCAATGATATGTTGACAGTCATCATCTCCCTCCTCCCAATCAAATATGGGACGCGGACAACCGTCCTTTCTCGACGGTGGCGCCCCCTATGGAACTCTAGCCCTCTCGACCTCATCGACACCCACGAGCTCTGCCATGGCTATCACAAAAGCTTAGATGCATTATCCAAGATCATCGACAGTCACCATGGACCAACCAGAGGCCTTAAAATGGGCAAGTTCCATTCCAACGGCAAGGACCGAGCCAAGCTTGACAACTGGTTCTGATCCCCCGCCCTAGATCAGATTGAGGAGCTCACTTTGATGATGGGCATATGTGCTCACCGCCAACGTCCGCACTCCACCTCGCGCCCACGCTGCACGTCGCCAAGTTCAGGAACTGCCATCCCCCCGCCTTAATGAAGCGCCCACTCTTATTCTACTACAACTGAAGCACCTACAGCTCATCGTCGTCTACCTCTCAAACGTTAACATGGAGCGCCTGCTCCGTGGCTGTACTGCACTCGAGTACCTTCGTCTTCAGGTGATCAATGGGTTGAGTACCTTCCATATCACCTCCATGACTCTTCAGACTATTTATCTGTGTTGTTGGTGTGGCAGGAAGACATTACAAGATGTGTACCATGGTATGGTCGTTGAGGACACACCTGCACTTGAGATATTACTTGTAGTTGATCAGCAAGGTCCAACAAGAATCAATGTCATTTCTGCGCCGAAATTGACAGTGGTGCGCTACTCGTCTGGAAAATACTCTGAACTTGTTATTGGATCCACACCCATTCAGGTACAACAACCGCCTTCTACCTCGCCTTCTACAAATTAACATCATTTCTAATTTTGAAGATGTCTGTTCGTCTGTCATTCAGAAAATGATTCCGACAAGGTTGACCCCGCAACTATGCACATTGAAGGTCTTGGCACTAGAATCTATCGGCCCCAATCTACAACAAGTTTTCAATTTCCTAAGATGCTTTCCGTGCCTGGAGAAGCTATATATCGAGGTGATGTTCCTTTCCTGTTAAATGTTAACCATAAGGGAGTTCAATTTGTGACACCTTTTCCAAGTTTACAATGACAATGTACTATGATTTATGAAGGATTCATTTGGAGGATTTCAGTACATACATGTCCCCCACCCATATTTGGTTGCTTGATCCATATGGTTACAATCAGTAAGCATTTCCCCTTTGGATTCCTCTACTAGTTTTCTTAGGGAACTTTTCATGCACTTCAACCTCTTGTGAATAAGGCTACATTTTTCTAGAATGTAATCAAATGCCCATGTTAATCATGTCAGATCCAAGATGGCATGTTAGTGCATTTTACAAATCTTGCAAACCAAATAGGCCTGTAGTAGTGTTCAAAACTTCATGTAGGCACTAACACGTTTTCTTCTTTTGTAGATAAGATTAGGCCCAGTGGTGGATAATGTGATACAATATAACAATCATGTCGAATGCCTAGATCTGCATCTCTCAGAAATTACTTCGAACTCCTACCGAGGGACCTTACCGAAGATTATATTCGCCAGGTTAATTGTTCTCAGAGCAAGGGTGCTGAAGGTAATGAGGTTTTCTCTATATTTATTTTGCAAAAATGAATGGTTTGTTGATCAGCGTCGGCGCCTGCGGTAGAATGGAATAGGCTCCAAAAATGCTGAATTTCTTTTTGGAACTTTAGATGACAGAGTAATTGAAAGTCATCATGTCAACCTCATACATTACTTCTTAGTGGATGACCCCTTTGCAAAATTTGTGAGCTTTCGAAACCAGACTTACAAGTGGTAATATTAGTTTCAACCTCTCTGATATCCATGTTCAGCGGATCAGCACGAGCGTTTGCAGCTGATGAGCTGAATTTCATTTCTAATATCAGTTTGAACCTTGTAATCTTCAAATTTGAGCCATATAACTCTGGAATTTGAACCTTGTAATATTTCAAGATTTTGTGGTACAATCGTTGAAATGGCAGCGTATAAGACTCGTATATTGGTAGCACTATTTTAAACAAAATATGCAGTGGTCTCAGATTTTATTAACCATTCTCGAATCTGTTTACCTTGTCAATCTCACAGCACCCGATCTGTATAGCTAACTCGAATGCGATCTTTGACATTATTGCTCAAAGTTGGTTTCTTCCACCATGTGCCCTGTAGAGCACAGAATAAATTATCGCACTCAGGTGTCCATCATCACCCTTCTATGTAACTAATGCAACTTGAAGCTACGTCGGTATTTCCCCAAAGAGGAAGGGATGATGTAGCACATCACTGGTAGGTACTTCCCTCAGATGTGAAACCAAGGTTATCGATCCAGTAGGAGAACCAAGCAACACAACGTAAACAACACCTATACGCAAATAACAAATCCTTCCAGCCCGACGTGTTAAAGGGCTTGTCAATCCCTTCCAGGTACGGCGCCTCAAGATAGGCAAACAGACATGAGATAAATTGTAGTAGATTGATAGATCAAACGCCAAATAAAATAAATAAGAATAAATTGCAGCAAGGTATTTTTTTAGTTATTAGTTTAATAGATCTGAACATAAAAGCAAAGTAATATAGATCACAAAGGCAAATAATATGAGAAAGAGACCCGGGGGCCGTAGATTTCACTAGTGGCTTCTCTCGAGAAAAATAGCAAACGGTGGGTGAACAAATTACTGTTGGGCAATTGATATAACTTCAAATAATCATGATGATATCTAGGCAATGATCATTACATAGGCATCACGTCCAAGATTAATAGACCAACTCCTGCCTGCAGCTACTACTATTACTCCACACATCGACCGATATCCAGCATGCATCTAGTGTATTAAGTTCATGGAGAAACAGAGTAATGCAATAAGAACAATGAGATGATGTAGACAATATCTATCTATATAGAGATTGACCCCATCATTTTATCCTTAGTAGCAACGATACATATGTGTTGGTTCCCCTTCTGTCACTGGGATCAAGCACCGTAAGGTCGAACCCACTACAAAGCACATCTTCCCATTGCAAGATAAATAGATCACGTTGTCCAAACAAAACCCAAATATCAGAGAAGAAATACGAGGCTATAAGAGATCATGCATAAAAGAGATCAAAGAAACTTAAATACTTTCATGGATATAAAAAGATAGTTCTGATCATAAACTCAAAGTTCATCGATCCCAACAAACATACCATAAAAGAGTTACAAACATCATATGGATCTCCAAGAGACCATTGTATTGAGAATTCAGAGAGAGGGAGAGAGGAAGCCATCTAGCTACTAACTACAGACCCAAAGGTATACAAAGAACTACTCACGCATCATCGGAGAGGCACCAATGGAGGTGGTGAACCCCATCCGAGTTGGTGTCTAGATTGGATCTGGTGGTTCTGGACTCTACGGCGGCTGGATTATTATTTCGTCGACTCCCCTAGGGTTTTGGGAATATTGGGGTATTTATAGAGCATAGAGGTGGCCCGGGGGGCACCCGAGGTGGGCACAACCCACCAGGGTGCCCCTGGGCCTCCTGGCGCACCCTGGTGGGTTGTGCTCTCCTCGGAGCAACCCCCAGGAGCAGCTAGGGCCCGTTACGTGTCTTCTGGTCCATAAAAATATCCGTAAAGTTTCGTGGCATTTGGACTCTGTTTGGTATTGATTTTCTGTGATGTAAAAAACATGGAAAAAATAGCAACTGGCACTTGGCACTATGCCAATAGGTTAGTACCAAAAATGATATAAAATGACTATAAAATGATTATAGAACATCCAATATTGATAATATAACAACATGGAACAATCAAAATTTATAGATACGTTGGAGATGTGTCAGTAACTTTGACCTCATCACCCATCGGTAAACTTATGACCGAAGTCACACTAGTAGAAAACAGAGCTTTAAAACCGGTTCGTAAGGGCCTTTAGTGGCACTAATTGGTGGGCACTAAAGCCCCCCCCCTTTAGTACCGATTCGGCACGAACCGGCGCTAAAGTGCCACCACGTGGCGTGAGCTCGCGCCCTGGTATGGGGGACCCTTAGTACTGGTTGGTGTTACCAACCGGTACTAAAGGTTTTCTTTTTGATTTTTTTTAAAATTGGATTTTTTTTATTATTATTTTTTCGGTTTTTAATTTTTCTGAATTATTTGGTGATTTAGTCTCTAATCACCTCTCTTAACTGCTCAAGTGTGCATCACTCATTCCAAATCATCTAACTTCCCGACCGGTCACCCATCCCTCTCACTACTCTAGCGCGAGCATGCTTAACTTTCGGGTTCTATTCTCCCTCGTTTCCAAGTCTGCACTTGTTGTTTTCCTGACAATAGTAAGATGCCAATCCTATTAACCCTCAGGAGTTTAGCTTGAGCATGAAGTCACACATTTTACTGTTTGAGTTTGAAACTATTATTCTAAAAAACAATAATTATTTAGTAACACTAATATTTCTTGAATAAGTTTGACCATAGTTTGACCATAGTTTGACCATAGTTTGACCAGATTTGACAAAAATTCAAAAAATTGAAATAATTATTTAGTAACACTAATATTCTTGAATAATTATGTAGTAACATTAATACTTCTTTAATAAGTAGTTTCACCAGATTTAACAAAAAAATTTAAAAAAACTTAAATTTGACCATATCTTTTTTCCTTTTGGAATTTGAGGATTCTAAAAAATTGCAAACAGGTCGTAGGCAGTCTCCATCGGATGCGGATTTTCGTGCTGAATTTTTTGATATATTATACATTTTTTCCGACATCGTATGCAAAAGTTATAGCCGTTTTACTTTTTCCCTACACTTTTTGCAAAACATGTCCAAATTTAAGTTTTCAAATTGTCCTAACTAGTAGATGTAGTAATATAACTACCTCTCAAAGGATTTTATTTTTTGAAGTTTTTATCATTTTCTTTTGATTTTTCAGAACTGAAATGGCG
>NC_041386.1:51526217-51532853 GCF_002162155.2 Triticum dicoccoides
CCTATAGTGCCGGTTTGTGTCACAAACCGGTACTATAGGTCAGACCCCTTTACTACCGGTTTGTGGCACAAAGCGGTACTAAAGGTTAGCCCTTTAGTATCGGTTTGTGACACGAACCGGTACTAAAGGTGATCGTGGGGCCCCGGCCTGACGCCAGCCTGCCATCACCCCTTTAGTACCGGTTCGTGCCACGAACCGGTACTAAAGGTTCAACATGAACCGGCATTAATGCATAGTCGTTCGAACCGGCACTAATGGTACCATTAGTGCCGGCTCAAATTCAAACCGGCACTAATGTGCTTCACGTTTGGCCCTTTTTCTACTAGTGTCATTCCACACACGTCGCTTTTACAAAGCTTTTTGTGAATAAACGGCCATGATTTGTCCCTCTTCTAGCCGACGCGTGGCCAAACTAGCCGGGCAGGAAGCTTGCACGGTAAACTACGCGGCAGGCTCATCGACGAAAAATTTGGCACCTCTTCGAGCCCACGCGTGCGGTGCGGTGTTGTCAAGCGTGCACTGGAATCCTCCGCTATGAACACCATGAAAAGATGTGACGATTACAAGCCGGACAACCCTCATTTATTACAGCGGTTGTTTAACCATTGTGTCTCTTCAACCTTTCGATTGCGCCCCACCATTGCAAGAAGAACACCCACCACGAGAAATTCTTAGAGGGTATCCTGCGCGGCTCCAATGGTACTCTGAGCGGCTACCGACGATGAGCATCATTTCACCATGCGTGCCGTGGTGGACACCAATATAAGGTTCATGGACCTCTCGGTGGTGTACACCAACGACCGGGTCTGGGTGGAGCACTCCATCCACATCATTGAGCTGTTGCTTGCCGAGGAGAAGTACAAAGTGGTCGGGTTCGAGCTCGAGCACACCTGCGCTCATGTCGGGTCTCGTCCCAAGTTTGTCGTCGCCCAGATGTGCGTGCGCCACCATGTCCTCGTCTACCACTACTGCGTAGCCACAAGGCATGGCGAGTGTTTCGCTAGGTTTGTCAATAGCCCCCACTACATGTTCGCTTCAGTGGAATCACCAAAGATGTAAAGGCGCTCGAGAATTCGGGCATCGCCTGCTAGATTGTTGTCGACATCCAGGGCCAATACAAGATTTGGGGCAGCAAGGAGCATGAGAAGGACTCACTGGTTCACCTCGCCGAGGCCATCATCGAACCCTACTACAGAGACATGAAGGATTCGTGCAATAACAACAAGCGTGCCTGGCACTCGGCCTGGATGGAGAAACTCGACAAAGCTCACATCGTGTATGCGGCCAAGGAGGCGTACATGAGCTACGACATGTACAAGCGGATCATTCACATGAGGAAGTGCCCCCTTCCCCAAAATGGATAGGGATCCAGCAAGAAGCAAAGCAATGGCAATTATCGTCGCAATAATAAATAGATGATTAGATCAACATTTCTCCTAGTTTAGTATGCATGTAATTGCTTACTTTGGTTTGTGGAAATGTTATGTGTGTAGTCACTTGTGTAATTGTATGCTTGATTTGGTTATGCAATGTTGTCTTTGTAAGTATATATGTTGATGCTCTATAGACAGAGCGTAGATGTTGTGCGGAGAAAGAAAATCACATTGCACATGGACTAAACAATGGAACTCGTTGGTGATGTTTTCATCAATCACTCACAATTGTATACATGCAATCATTTGCTCACAACACACACGCCTTGTTAGCAGCAATCATCTATGTTCTTATCGGCCTTCGCACACGTTTCTGATTACAAACCTGTTTACCGCGTATCACATACATCTTGTTAAGTTGAACCGTTTCCGTTCTATTGTCTCAATGCAAACAGTTCATCCGAGTGAACCACATGTCGTATATCGCACACACCTTCATCTAGCTGACCGTTTCTTTTGTGTTGCCTAATCACAAACATATCATTCGAGTGAACCGTATGCTGTATATCACACACACCTTCATCTGGTTGCCCTGCATCTCACACGCAACTAAAATCTGAACTGTGTTTGATGCATCCTCCGTCGCAAATGTTTTGCATCTTTTTTGACGGGTTTTTACACCACTGTTTGCGGTTATTGCATCGCACATAATTTCCTCGAGGGGTCTCTGATCATAGTAGTGGGTATGCAAGAATGATGAGGGGGACGATATGGTTGTGGTAAGCAGACGTAACTACATTGGAAGATCAATCATCATGTGTCAGAGAAAGGGAGAGACATAACTAGTGTGGTACGTCGATCGGTGCATGGGGAAAAAGACTTATAGTACACCTAGCTATATGCAGGGAGATCGGTAGGTATACATGTATGCATGTGTTAGAAGGAAATAAAGGTCCGGAGAGATGGACGGGGGGAGAGGGGTGCGGCTAGGAGGTGGTGCGAGAGACCTACTATATCGAGGGGGAGGAGTGTGCGAGTATGAGATCGATGAAAAGAGGGGCAGAAGTGTGCACCTGCGTGTAACCATATTGGACATAGGGGAGCATGGCCGATGAGGAGAGAATAGGGAAGTGTGTTTTTGTGGTAGGCACACTTGGCTAGAGAGGTATATCAACTGGTGTGTGCCGAAAAGGAGCCAGGGGGCCTACACACACCGTGGGTGAACGACCTAAAGAGAAACAACGAATGTGCGCGATGGAGGGGACGCTGAGGGAGGGTGAGAGGGGGCTGGGCGTGTGCATGCACAAGAGAAAGTTAGCGCTAGCTACAAAGAGAAGAGGATTGTGTGGGTGTGAAAGATGAACAGAGATCATAATTCATTATAAAAAAGTGGATTCAGGTATTTGAAGAGATATCATCGTGTTTTAGTCCGACGCATGCATGAATATATATAATTGTGATTCGCATGGTGTGGTTATGAACATGTTACACTACATACAATATATAGAACATTTATTTAAATTTGTGATAATGTCTGGCTTTTGCAGCTGAGGGCTAAATACTTGTCATAATGTAGGGGTTGGGGCACTATTCTTTGTGTGATAAACACAGTGTACGTATGAAACATGGTTTAGATTATGAATATCTAGTTAGTACATCAAACATACTATTATTAGGAATCAACATCAAGTGTATTCAAAATTTTGAATTTGAGTTCATATAGTACACATAGTTCATATCTATCCCTATAGGAATCATGTGGTGTGTTGTTAAGATAATACACGAATGATGGTTTAAGTTGGCAACAATCATGATTGTAGATTCTTATTCAAATAGAGAAATGAATTCAAATTTAGTTCAAATTGTAGCAGTAGTATATACATTTGGAATGCACTAAAATGTTGGTATGATAGTACGTTACGTGCATTACACAGCCAGCAAAATTTTTAATTGGACATAACATGGATTCATAGCTTTGAATAGCATTTGTACAGTAAAAGAGGACAAGACTGTTCTTTGTGTGGTGCGAATAGTTTTAATTTTTTCGTTTTTTCGCCAAGGGAAGTGCGAACTGATTTTGTACGTCACGTGAGCCTTGTCCCTAAATTTCAACCTGTGCCTTGTTATCCAAAAATTTCAGATATGATGCTTCCAAAACTCGCGCCTTCATGAACTGTGCCTTACTATCCCGAAATTACAATGCGCACGAAAACTCCCTCCAACTGCCAAATCCCGACACGCGAAATCCCCCTTCTAACTGTGACCCGAAACGACCACTGGTTCAAGCGGTGGGGGTTCTTTCGGAACACACCCTACATTTTGGACAAGCGCGTCTGTAAGTCGTGGTTCCCCCCCTCCCATCACCTCCTTTTCGCCATTCGAAAACCCGGCTGCCATAACATCTCTGCTCCCGCCGCGAAGCCCCACCCTTCGTAGTCTGCAACCCCACCGCGGCCTAGCTAGAGCCTCTTCCCCGACGACGTCGTCCACCGAAACTGCTCACCGTCCCTCATCCACCGTCCTAGATGAGGATCCGTCATCGATCTCGCCGTCCCGCTGGTTCAGCTGCCACGTCTTCCACCTCCAAGGAGCTGATCTGACAATCCCCTCATCTATCGCGGCTACTCCATCCCCACAACGTCTCCTTAACCTTCTCCACCGAAACTGCAACATCCTTGCCGACTCCTCGGATGAAGCTGAGGCCTACTTGATGTCGCTTGAAGCTACGTCGGTATTTCCCCAAAGAGGAAGGGATGATGCAGCACAGCGGCGGTAGGTATTTCCCTCAGATATGAAACCAAGGTTATCGAACCTGTAGGAGAACCAAGCAACACAACGTAAACAACCCCTGCACACAGATAACAAACCCTCGCAACCCGACGTGTTAAATGGGTTGTCAATCCCTTTCGGGTAACGGGATTAATAGATCTGAAAATAAAAGAAAATAAAGATAGATCGCTAAGGCAAATAATATTAGAAAGAGACCCTGGGGCCGTAGATTTCACTAGTGGCTTCTCTCGAGAAAAATAGCAAAGCGTTGGGTGAACAAATTACTGTTGGGCAATTTATAGAACTTCAAATAATTATGATGATATCCAGGCAATGATCATTAGGCACCACGTCCAAGATTAGTAGACCCACTCCTGCCTGCATCTACTACTATTACTCCACACATTATATATGCATCTAGTGTATTAAGTTCATGGAGAAAGGGAGTAATGCAATAAGAACGATGACATGATGTAGACAAGATCTATCTATGTAGAGATAGATTCCATCGTTTTATCCTTAGTAGCAACGATACATACGTGTCGGTTCCCCTTCTGTCACTAGGATCAAGCATCGTAAGATCGAACCCACTACAAAGCACATCTTCGCACTGCAAGATAAATAGATCAAGTTGGCCAAACAAAACCCAAATAATTTGGAGGAGTTACCGTGGTTCAACACATGCACTAGTGGCACGTATTCACCATAATTTGGAGGAGTTCGATAATAGGTATTGTAATTCTCAAGAAAAGTACAATAAGCAATCAGATGACTTTTCTCCTTATAAGTTAATTCAGAGCCATCAGTGTAGTGGGTTTTGTCTACCATCTTCTGCACATTCTTTGAAGATTCAAAATGAGCTGTCAATGGAAATAAGGTGGCAACTATTTTGAAATAAACAATATAAATTAATTAATAAGTATGTTTTGAGAAACTCACATTGCGGTAGAATCGGAAGCGTATCGACAAGGACCCAAATGTCCATATTGTCTTGCTCGATGTCAGGATTACCAAGATCCATGGTGACAATCATACCCTCATAAAAACCATACATTTTGCAAAGTGCTTCCCAATTTTGGCAACCAAAATGGGTTACGCTCTAAGAATTGTACATATTTACTTCAAAATCGATATCATGATGGGTCCTTAGGTGTATTTTCTTTGTTTCAAAATTTTCATGGTCTTCAAAACCCATCTTCTCCAAGACATACCGTCTTGCATGGCATGGGATAAGCTAGTCGAATTGTAAAAGATGAAAATTAGACGTTGAAATAGTTGAAGTCATGCTTAATTATGAAAAAAACACTTGTGGTTGTTGCGTACTGTTTCAACATCGAAGGTCTCCTCGAGCTTAATGCTGAAGCACCGATCTTCATCCAGCTCAACGAACCTGTCGCACATACCCTGATCATCGTGGCACCAGCTGCACTCCCCCGGGAGACTATCGTCGTCAGAGTACGACATTTCCTACGTTCATAATTCAAAGATTAAACTTGTACAATTAAATATATGTACTAAAAAACCTAAATTAGATCATTATTTTTCGAGAAAATCCTGGCCACTTGATATTTCCTACATATTCTAGCACAAGTCATGCCAAAATTCATGGAAAAATCCGGCATGACCTTTGCTAAAAAAGGACATATCGAGCGCCTGAAATTTGCCGGAACAGAAATTAATCAACACTCCGGCAAAACATAGGCCATTCGGAGGTGTAACCAAAACATGACCAGGCAGTCCGGCAAAACAAATGCCTGAAACTCATAAAGGACTCATATTGACATGTAGATTTGCCTGGTCTCACCTCGAGGTCGGAGGGGGTCGGTGACGGGGACGACGGCGGGGATGATGGAGGGGCTCCTTGATTTCTCCAAAAGCAAAAACCCTATTAATTCAACTAGTACATCCCGAATAATTGCTTAAACTAAAAAATAACAACAAATATGACATGTTCAACTAGTTCTATTAATTCAACTAGTTCTTACTAAATATAAACTTACTATAAATAGAAAAAAACTAGTTCTTTCTAGAAATAAAGTAGTTCAACTAGTTATTTTAATTTTCATACTAAAAATACATTAGTTCTATCAATTCAACTAGTATATTAATTTAATTACTAAACTAGTTCAACTAAAACTAAACTAGTTCAACTAAAACGAAACTAGTTCAACTAAACTAAACTAGTTCTATTAATTCAACTCGTTCTTACTAAATATAAACTTACTATAAATAGAAAGAAACTAGTACATCTACTACTACTAATTAACATCTTCTACTACATCTACTACTAATTAACATCTACTACTGCTAATTATACAACTAGTTTATCATCACTACTACTAATTAATATCTACTACTACTAAAAATAATTATCTATGAACCCTAATTAACATCTACTACTACTAAAATCATCTACTAAGTAAGCAAAGAGAGATGGGTGGGGGAGGGGTGGGGGGCTTACACAGAGGGGAGAGACGGTGACGGGGAGGTGCTC
>NC_041386.1:51533128-51611286 GCF_002162155.2 Triticum dicoccoides
AGGTCGAGGGCGGCGGCGGTGAGGTCGAGAGCGGCGGCGGGCGGCGGGCAGCGGCGGTGAGGTGGAGGGCGAGCTTGGGCGGCGGCGGTGAGGGGAGGCTCGGGCTCGGGCGGCATGGTGCGACAGGAGTAGGGGAACAGGGGGAAAGGAGGACTTAGCAAAATTTTGAGCCGGGGGTGGTGGTTAAGTCGAACTAGCAGTAGCGCTCGTAAGGAAAATGTGCTATTGCTAACTTATCTATAGCGCATTTTACATAAAAACGCTACTGCTAATGGAAGCAGTTATTTCTTTTGTTTATCCCAAAATCAGTAACGCTTTGTCCTGAAAAAATGCTATAAGTCTAAGCAATGTGAAAACATCAAAAATATACATTGGTCATCATTGATCTTTTTGTGTAGAATCTAAATAAGCAACATGAATCCTCACTGTACATGTATAGGTACAGGTGAGGATTCATATTGCAGTTACAAATCATACACATATACTTCAATGAAGACCAAGTGCTTGAGATAGGTTGAGAAGTAACATATTTAAGGTGGTAAGCGCCTTGTTCGCTTAGCAGTATGGGACTAAACTTAATTAGTTGCGTTGATACTTAGCAGCAGCGAGTTTTTAAGAAAAACACTACTACTAAGTACTTTAGCAGTAGCGCGTCCCCCGGAAGGTCGCTACTACTATATCTAGCCGGGAGGCAACACCGTAGCAAATATAGTAGTAGCGCTTGTTCCGCATAGAGCGCTACTGCTACTTAGATATTAGTAGCGATGCTCTTTGGAGCTCACTACTGCCAATTAGCAGTAGCGTCTGTTTTTAAACCACGCTGCTGCTAAGATTCTGTGTATAAGGTTTTCCCTAGTAGTGGTTGCCTATCATGTCATATCATATTTCTTTGTTTATAGCATGGACATTTGGACTTTTATATTGTTCAAAACAATAGTCTAGTTTTCACATGATAATTTATATACTCAAGCATATCAACAAGCAAGCATGTCTTTCAAAATATCAACGCTAAAATAAACTATCCCTAGCCCATCATGCTCAAACATTGATACATTCATGAAACACACTCGAATATTAGCTAAACCCAATACTTAAGTACGATCATATTTCCTCCTAGTTGGTGCTTTTATAAGAGAAGATGGAGACTCAAATTCAAAAATAAAAATTGCATAAAGTAAAAGAAAGGCCCTTCGCAGAGGGAAGTAGGTATTTGTAGTGGTTCCAGAGCTTAAAGTAAAAAAAACTTAGAGATAAAAACATTTTGAGAGGTGTATCCATCCCACCAACGAAAACGACTTAGAGTTCCCAATACTTTCCACGCATAGATATATCATAGGCGGTTCCCAAACATAAAATAAAGTTTATTCCTTTTTCCACCATAACTTTCACTTTCCATGGCTAACCGTATCAACGGGTGCCCTCCATACCAACACTTCCCAAGGAATTTATTATTTGATAACATAAAGTAAATTCAATTTTTTTTGCATTTCGGGACTGGGCATCCCTAATACCTTTGCCTTACTCTCGTGCAATGACAAGTGAATAAACACTCAGCTTGAGAATAACACATCTAGCATGGAAAATATTATTCACCCCTCACCGCTCCGCGAGCGAAACAAACACACAGAAGAGAAGTTTATTTTGTAAATTAGAGATGGCACATGTAAATTTTCTTAGAACGGCAAAATAATACCGCATATAGGTAGATATAGTGGATGCATGTGGTAAAACTGGGTTAAAGGCTTTTGGATGCACAAGTAGTGATCATACTTAGTGCAAAATGAAGGCTAGCAAAAGATTGGGAAGCAACCAACTAAGAAACAAATAATCTCATAAGCAAGCATTAAACATAAATAATACCGAATAATGCACCACAAGTAGGATATAATTTCATTGCATGACTATTGACTTTCGTACTTGCATAGGGAATCACAAACCTTATCACCAATATTCTTACTAAAGCATAATTACTCATTAAGATGACTCACATATCACATCATCATATCTCAAAACTATTACTAAGAATCAAGTTTATTTTGTCCAATGATCTTCATGAAAGTTTTTATTATATCCTTCTTGGATATCTATCACTTTGGGACTAATTTTCATGTATTGCTTTTGACAAGCTCTAACAAATATAAGTGAAGATCAAGAGCATAATATATTTTTCTTTCTCTCAAATTAATTTAAGTGAAGCAAGAGAGAATTTCTTGATAATTTTACTAACTCTAAACTTAATCAAAGTGAAGCAAGAGAGCATTTCTTCAAAAATACTAAAGCACACCACGGTCAAAAAGATATAAGTGAAGCACTAGATAAAGTCCATTGCTCATAAAAATTTAAGTGAAGCATAGAGAGCAATTCTAACAAGTCATGAAATAATTTCGGCTCTCTCAAATAGGTGTGTCCAACCAATATTGATGACTTAGAACACAAAATAAAAAAAGCAAAGACTCATATCATACAAGACGCTCCAAGCAAAACACATATCATGTGACAAATAAAAATATAGTTTCAAGCGGGGATGCCACTCGAGGGCATCCCCAAGCTTAGTTGGTTGCTCATTTTTGGATAATAGCTTGGGATGCCGGGTCATCCCCAAGCTTAGGCTCTTCCATCCTTCCTTCATTCATCGTAAGATAACCCAAAACTTGAAAACTTCAATCACACAATACTCAACAAAACATTCATGAGATCCGTTAGTATAAGAATAATAAGCCACTACTATAAGTGTTGTATCAAACCAATTCATATTTTGTTTTTGTATTATATCTACAGTATTCCAACTTTTTGATGGCAAAAAGTCATCAAAGAAAACCATAGAGCCATCAAAATAAGCACACAACACAAAGAAAACAGAATATCTAAAAACAGAACAGTCTGTAGCAATCTGACTATTTTGAATACTTCTGTAACTCCACAAATCCTAAAAAATTAGGAAAACCTGAGGAATTTGTATATTGATCTACTGCAAGTGGAATGGGTATTTTATCGCTCTCTGGTAGAAAAATGGAAATTAATTTTGTGAGCGTAAAAGTTTCTATTTTTCAGCAAGATCGAACAACTATCACCCAAGAAGATCATAAAGGCTTTACTTGGCACAAACACTATTTAAAACATAAAAAAATACAATCATAACAGTAGCATGACTGTGTTAACACACAAAAACAGGAAGAAAAAAGCAAAAACAAAATTTATTCATTGGGTTGCCTCCCAACAAGCGCTATAGTTTTACGCCCTTAGCTAGGTGTCGATGTCAAAACCGGCGGATCTCGGGTAGGGGGTCCCGAACTGTGCATCTAGGCCGGATGGTAACAGAAGGCAGGGGACACAATGTTTTACCCAGGTTCGGTCCCTCTTGATGGAGGTAAAACCCTACGTCCTACTTGAATAATATTGATGGTATGGGTAGTACAAGAGTAGATCTACCACGAGATCAGAGAGGCTAAACCCTAGAAGCTAGCCTATGGTATGATTGTATGTTGTCATTGTTGTCCTATGGACCAAAACTCTTCGGTTTATATTGACACTGGAGAGGGTTAGGGTTACACAAGGTCGGTTACAAAGGAGGAGATATCCATATCTGTATTGCCTAGCTTGCCTTCCACGCCAAGTAGAGTCCTGTCCGGACATGAGACAAAGTCTTGAATCTTATATCTTCATAGTCTAACAGTCCGGCCAATGGAGATAGTCCGGCTGTCCGGAGACCCCCTAATCAAGGACTCCCTAAGTAGCCCCTGAACCAGGCTTCAATGATAATGAGTCCGGCCCGCAGTATTGTCTTCGGCATTGCAAGGCGGGTTCCTTTTCCGAATACATCATAGAAGAATTTGAATATGAGGACAGTGTCCGACCCTGCAAAATAAGTTCCACATATCACCGTAGAGAGAATAATATTTTCGCAAATCTAATTTGCTGACTTGTTTTGGCAGCATGACGTTATGTCATGGCCTGGTGATTATCCGAACCTTTTCCTTTAACTAGCCCCACACATAACGCGAGGTAGTTTTTCGACACGTCTTGTCAAAGCAGAGATCGTGTCCCCTTATTACGGGATTCTCATCAATACGGGTGTGGGTAACCCAACCGCGCCATCGATTATGGCGCTTGGGGGATAAGCGAGTTTTACCAGGAAAGTGGGGACGCTTAGTTTCGTCCGCCCATATAGAGGGATAAGGATTCACCTTTCTATCCATGCCTTCTTCCTCCTTTGCTCATCCGTTTTCGCACACTCGAGCTCTAGCGCCCATGTCCGCACTTCCCACCTCAACCTTCTCCAACCATGTCCGGAGCGGGAGGCAGGTGGATGGTCTCCTCCGTCACGGAGGGAGACATCAAGAAGCTGCACGGAGCCGGATACTTAGCCGCGAATATCGCGCAGCGGATACCCGCTGCGGGGCAGATCGTCCCTACCCCGGAACCTCATGAGAGGGCAGTTTTCCTCCACCACTTCCT
Source organism: Triticum dicoccoides (assembly GCF_002162155.2). NCBI lineage: Eukaryota > Viridiplantae > Streptophyta > Magnoliopsida > Poales > Poaceae > Triticum > Triticum dicoccoides. Next base: position 51,537,584 of record NC_041386.1, read on the forward strand.
CCACGGACTGGGGTTTCCCCTCCATCCATTCGTCCGTGGTCTCATGTTCTACTACGGGCTGTACTTTCATGATCAGGCCCCAAACTTCGTCCTCAACATTTCGGTGTTCATCGTCGTGTGTGAGTCTTTCCTCCGCATCCGGCCCCACTTCGGCCTGTGGTTAAAGACCTTCAATATCAAGCCGAAGGTGGTACAAGGCCAACAAGCAGAATGCGGAGGAGCCATGGTGGGCAAGATGCCCAACATTATATGGCTTGAAGGCTCCTTCGTGGAGACAATAAAGGGATGGCAAACGGCGTGGTTCTACATCACCAGCCGCGCGACGCCAAATGGGCGGCAGCCCCCGAGTTTCGATCCGGATTCCCTACATAGCTCACTTCCTGGAAAGAGAAGGGCTTGTCGTGGGGCTCATCGGTGGAGCTGGACGGACTCCAGAAATGTAACCGGAGTATGGCGAGCAAGAAGCTCAAGCTTGTCAACATAGTCCAAGTTATGATCATCCGCCGGATCCTCCCATGTCAACAACGGGATTTTACCTTGTGGGAGATCGACCCGGCCCGGCACCAAACTCTGAGCGAGCTCTTTGATACGACGCACAAGGACGTCTAGAAGGTGCTGTTCAAGGGCGACGAGGTCCCTCCTTCTCTCTCCGAGGACCGCGGACTAAGCACAAAGCGCCTAGCGCGTTCGGTGAGTTCAATACGTCCCATAGGACATTTATTTTCTCTAGCTTAATTATGTGCGGGGTCTAATCTGCATGCCTTTGTCAGGACTGGGTGGAGACGTCGGGGCAGATTAACTGTCCGACCCCATTGCCCGAAGATACTGCGGGCGCTCTCCTGGCGGAGATGCTGACTCCGGCTCCTTACAATGTGCCGGAGAAGACCAAGAATGCCAAGGGAACCCGAAAGAGTTCCCGGCGCCAGGTGTTATAGGACTCATCGTCCGATAACTCTGCGGCACACTCCTCCCCCAGAGACGAGGAGGAAGAAGAAGACGCTCCCCCCGGCAGGGGGAGAGAAGAAAAGGAAGGCCGCCCCAACTGGGGGGGCCGAAGGGTCCAAGAAAGGAAGGACTCTCTTTCCGGACAGTTCCACCGCCGCCGACGAAGGCGAATAGGAGTTGTTGCCCAGGGCCAAGCCCCTAGGGAGATCGTAAATATTCGAATACCAGAGTAACTCATAGCATTCCTTTGTCGCACCGCCTTCCCTAACACCGAACATAATTATGCAGGCCGCCACGAGCCAGTATCGATGTATCATCGGACGGCTCCCTGGGCTCGTCGGACATGGATAGTGATCCAGTCCCGACCGCCACCTCCCCTCATCTTGTCGACGATGCGGAGGTGCTGTCTCAAGAGGCATCGGATCGAGGCGAGACAGTCCCGGAGGCGCCTCAAGGCGACCTTCCGGACTCCGGGAGCCGAGGGGACGGGGCCCCTGAGAGCTCCGAGTTCGTCCCTCAGCCGAACACCGCGTCGGAACGTCCAGCGGTTCCAGGCTCGGGCAGGTGGCCTCCTTCTAAGAGGGGCAAGATGCCTGCGCCGGTGACCTCTGTGCATCATGAGGCGCCGGACAATCTGCTATAAGCACTTCGTAGTGCTTCCATCGACGAGGAGCACCATACTGTTATGAGTGCGGTGGTCCAGAAGGTTTAGTCCGCCAAGAGCGGGTTGACTGAAGCCTGTGCCAGCCTTCTAACAGGCTTCGAGGTAAGTGTTTTAAAATGTAGTAGAAATGTTACCCCATAGACAGTAGCCCCTGATGCTTTGTTCGGTGTTCACCAAGAAAAGCCGAACAGAGGATCAAATAATATCGCAGGATTCTAATATAAGTATGTCAATATGGATATGCAGGCTTTGCTGCTGGTGTCCGCCGCACTGACTGCGGAGGTCGCCGTACTGAAGCAGGACCTCGAGGGGTCCAGGAAAGAGCTCGTCCTTGTCAAGAGGCAGCTCGAGGAGAACAAGGGTAAGTAATACCCTGTCTATAGATATGTATATATAAAAGAAGACGCGATTGCAAAATGACAGGATCATCGTATATTTGGCAGGGGTCACGACCGAGGTGGCGACCCTGAAGCAAGCCCTAACCAAGGCCGAAGATAAAGCGGCCAAGGAGCACACTGAGCGAGAGAAGCACGAGGCTCGGGTGGGCGAGGTGCAGCAAGAGCTCCAGGCTCTCCTGGCGAAGCACGAGGGGTTGGAGCTTGACTCAAATACGCGGGAGTCTGAGGTTGCCGCGGCCCTCAAGAGCGCAAAAAGTGCCAAGGCCGAAGCCCAAAAGGCCCTCCAGGAGCTCGACGCAATGAAAAAGATAGCGGCGGGTAAGGCTTTCTAGATGCAAAGCAAGCATATAAGAGTAAATTACTGATTACTTACCGAATATGGAGCTCTCCAGGAGCATTCGCAGATTTTCCCCGCAGCGTGTCCGATGCCGCACAATTTTACCAGGCCTTGGATGGAAGCTCAACAGAGAAGCTGTTCTGGTCTCAGTATGCTGAGGCCGAACACCCGGTGCCAATGAGCGACCAGCTGAAGCAGATGGTTGAGCTACATAAGGCGGCCGATCAGGCCAGGAAGGGCTTTATAGTCCAGCTGTGGCCTGGCGATGCCCTTCCGAACAGCTTCTTCGGCCTGGTGAGGCGGCTTGTGGATGCCTGCCCGCGGCTGGAGGTCGTGAAGCGATCTGTCTGCATTGAAGGTGCACGCCGGGCTTTCTCCCGCGTGAAATTGCAGTGGGTCAAGCTAGACGCCGTGAAGCTGATCAAGGAGGGGCCGCCGGAGGGCAAGGAGCACCGCTACCCCGAGATGTACTATGAGGGTGTTCTGCCGGGTGCCCGTCTCATAGCGGACGAGTGTTCGAAAGATGTAATATTTGAGTGAGACTTGCTCGTTTTATCCTGTATTTATGAAAACTTGTTTCATATGCGCTATGCAACGCTTGTTTGAATTTAAAATATTACCTTCTGTTTGGCTGTTTATCCAATTTGAGAGATGGCTAGTCCTCGGCTTCTGCCCCCATGCCACGAGTGCTGGGGTGTTCGGGATAAACCTGAGCACTCTTGTTCCCATGTTTGGGTCCTTCGAGGGAGGTGCTCAGCACATCGAACAAGGCAACTGGACTAATAATGCTTTATCACTCTCACTTAGCCATAGAATTCTATAATTTTAAATTTCGGCAAAGCCCCTGATATTTGGAAGGCTGAATTTGGGGCGCGATACATGCCATTAAGCCGGACAGGGACGTCCCCTCGCTCTAAGCGGCATAAGTCTTTAGGGACTCGAAAACCTCGCCGAACAGCGACCAGTCTCTCGCCTTATCATGACAGTCAGTTTTAGCTTTCTCTACTGAGGTGCTGAACCCAGTAGAACCGGGGTACAATCATAGTAGTTCTCCTAGCGCTACCTTAGCCGATAGAGCGTGTCGGTGTACAAAAAGAGGGGTACGCTTTTTGTACCCCTATAACTGTGCACGGCAGTCTGAGCCACGAGCGCCACCACACTGAGCAAGGCAAGGGAGGTGAGCCAAGGTAAGGCCAAAGCTCAGGAGAAGCAGAACGACACCAAGACCAAGACCACAAAGAGCAAAGGGGACGAAGCGGACTCCCCCCCGACAAGATCCTTGCCGGGAGGCGGTTTTAGCAAACCCGGCAAGACCCTTGCCGTGGCAGCTCGCCCCACACCTACATAGTGAGTCACCCTTGAGTCCACTGCCCCCATGGGGGCAGTGGATTCGGGAGACATCCCCGTGGTGGCATGCAGATCTTTGTGAAGACATTCAAGATCAGATACACCCTTCAGAAGATGATGATCCTTGGCAGGATCCCAGCCAAGGAGGACCACAAGGCCCCCGGCAAGAGCCTTGCCGGGGATGACAGCAGGCGCCACGGCAAGACCCTCGCCGGGGCCCAGGCAAGGCCCTTGCCAAGAACACCCGTTGGGCCACCATCAGGCCCACGCCAGTCAAACCGCCACCGTCGTTCGCATGCAGTTGCCGACACAACCAGCTGGGCAGGCACCTGCGTGGCGGCATGCAGATCTTCGTGGAGACCCACCACTGCGCCACCTCAGCTGCCTCCCTGCCTACATGGCACCACGGGCGCCGCTGGCCAGGGCGCGTGTCGACGCGAGAGGGAGCGGCGACGGACGAGATAGGGCTCTCCCCCGTCCCCGATAAAGCAAGGACACCGGGGTAAGACACATTAAATGCGCCTTGTCATGTAATGCGAGGGATAACCTCACATCACTGCTCCCTTTCCACCTCCTGGTGCTACTGTGGCAACCCCTTTTCCTATAAAAGGAGGCCCAAGGCGACCAGGAGGAGGATTCGGCTTTTTGGAGCTCCTCACGCCCCATAGCTAGCTCAAGAATACAGATATACAATCCACCAAAGTAGGAGTAGGGTTTTACGCATCCCCGCGGCTCGAACCTGGATAAACGAACCGTGTGCTATTTGTTTGATCCGCTCTTCTCACGACCCCGCGCCCCACAACCGTAGTAGGGATTCTTGTGATCCCATAGGTGTCGTTCCCATCGACATCTTTGGCGCGCCAGGTAGGGGGCGCAGTTGTGAGAATCGGCTTTAGCAGTTACTTCGACGCTTCTTCATCGTCATGGCACCGAAGAAGAAGACGACGGTGGCGGTTGGCCCGTCGGAAGCCGGACATCCCGTCTCGACATAGGCGAGCAGCGGACCGGTCGCGGAAAGGACCCGGGGGCGCCGTTCGTGAACACCAACACCGTCCCAGCAGCCGGAGTTTGGAAGGCGGCGATGTTCGTGTGCCTGGTAATAGGTCGCACGTCGCCAAATCCAAAGACGGAGCCAGGCCCTCCACGGGTGGCGCGGGGCCTTCCAAGATCGCTACCGCCCTGCCCGAAGGCGATGCGACGGCCTCCAAGACTCCCACGCCGGCGCCGATGGCACGCTCCTCTCAAGCGGCACGCGACGAACGGCGCAATCACGCCGAAGACCCCGGGCGTCTCCGCGGGAAGAGCCCCGAGTGCCACCCCTGGGAGGTAGAAGACCTGCCCGCTCGCCGAGGCGTTGGTGAAGATGGCATGCGACCGCGGGGTTGTGATAGAGCTCCTTCTGACATGGTCAGAAGTCAAAGCGCGTCGCGATCCGTGCAGGTTTCGCTGCCACCAATGCCAGCAAAAGCCCTGGCGCTCGCGCAGTTGCTCCTCAATTTTCCTCCCACTACGGGGAAACTCGACAAATGGAGAGCCACTATCCGAAGCCTTGTTGCGGTGGCCAACAAAGATGAACCGAGTCCGGTGGAGCCCCCGGGTCGATGCTCCGACGGAGTCCCACGCACCAGTGGCAGGAAAGCCGGTGGCGCCGCGACCACGATGCACTCGCCTCCTCCTCGCCCGGTACCGCGGACGCCAGCCCGTCGCGACGTTGCAGGCGATGAAATCTCCATAGCATCGTCCGACCCGCGGACCCACTGTGACCAGCGCCAAGTCCTTCGGGAACGAGAACATGAAGATGCTCGAACCACTATCGAGCGCTGGCGCGGAGCGCGCCACCAGTCAGACAGGCGAGCAGGGCCTGCTGTGAACCACCTGGCACCGGAGAGCCCTGGAGGCCTACCTTATGAGGTAGGCTGTCCGGCTTTTACCCATGAGTTGCGGCAGTTCCAGTGGCCTACTCACCGCACCTTCAAACGTGACGTGGGCGAAAAGTACAGCGGCAAGACCCACCCGTCCGAGTTCCTCAACATCTACACCATTATGATGCAAGCTGCCGGGGCCCGCGACGATAAGGTGCTTGCGAATTACTTTCCGTTGGCTCTTAAACCCAACGCCATGTCATGGTTGATGCACTTGCCGGTAGACTCTATTTCCTCCTGGTCGGATTTGTGCCATGAGTTTGTGGGCGCCTTTACTGGAAGCCACCAAACCCAAGGCCAAGCGAGCGACCTGCACGTCATTCCCCAGAAGGGAGGCGAGAGTCTCCGTAAGTATATACAGAGGTTCAGCCGGATACAGTACAATATCCCTGATGTTCACCCTGCCGCCATCATCAGCGCGTTCCACTAGAACGTGCATAATGGCAAGATGCGCGAAGAGCTGGCAATGAACAAGGTGAAAGATGTAGCAGAACTCTATGTTCTTGCTGACAGATGTGCCCAGGCTGAAGAGGGAAGGAAGTACCCCGGCGAAGACGCCGGCGTGGAAACCGACTCCTCAAATGAAGATACTGCCGCCCCGGCGAAGAAGGGCCGGCACCGCAACAGGAAGCGCAAAGGTAAAGCCGTGCTTCCCGTCGAGGGATCTGGTGACACCGGCTCCACCAAGAAAACCAAGGAAGATAACCCCGACAAGGAAATTGCCGGATGTGTCGCCTGCCGGGCCTTGGCGGTTGCTGAGAAGCCAGGGAAGTCCGACAAGCGATACTGCAAGATCCATCGCACCAAAGGCCATGCTCTCCAAGACTGCCGACAGGTTAAGCTCCTCGCTGAGAAGGAGAGGGCTGAATATGAGAGGCGGGACAAGGAGAAGGGCCAAGATGGTGCTGATGGGTCCGGCAAGAAGCGTGACGGCCAGGCGGGCCGTCGCGGCAAGGATAAACAACAGGAGATGCCCGCCCGGGGCCGTGACAAAAAGCTAGAAGACGATGATCACGAAGAGGACGACGAATCCGGCGACCAAGAGTTTCAGAAAGCTACAGAGGCCATGTGCATCGACGGTGGCGCCTCGCTGCATACTTCTCACCGCCAGCTTAAACAGTGGGCGCGAGAGATTACAGCGGCAGAGCCGTCGTTTGATGCCCAAAGGCTGCTGAAGTGGTCCAGCACACCTATCATTTTTGACACTGAGGATCACCCTGATCGCACTACTGCGGTCGGGTGCTTGCCATTGTTGGTTTCACCAACAATATGCAACCTCAAGGTGACAAAGATGCTAGTCGATGGCGGGGCCGGTCTAAACTTGATCTCGCCTGCCGTGATCGAGAAACTGCAGATTCCTGATGGAGACCTCGAGGAGACGGGCACGTTTCAGGGGGTCAACCCGGGAAGAAGCCAACCTAAGGGAAAGGTCACGCTGCCCGTGACTTTTGGAAGCGATCTGAACTACAGGACGGAGAGGATCGTGTTCGATGTTGCCAAGATCCCCTTGCCCTACAATGGGATCCTTGGCCGCCCAGCGCTGGCCAAGTTCATGGCGGCGTCACACTACGCCTACAACACCCTAAAGATGTCATGACCTGTGACAATCATCACCATCCCCTCCGATAAGAAAGATGCATTGATTTGCGCTGACCAACTATACCAGCAAGCAGTTGCAGCAGCTGCCACCACTAGGGCACTTGCTCCTACCGCTGGGACCCCGGGAGGGAAGAAGAAGAAGACCGGTGAGACCTCGGACACCCACTCCGGCAAGCGCGCCTCTTCGGAGTGTAGCGCTCCCATCGAGGACGTGCCAGAGAGCTCCACCGGCGGAAACAAGAAGCCCAGGGCCATAACACCGGGAACCAAGAAGGTTTCCGTCAATGAGGACTGCACGGGAGGGGCTTTCACCATAAGCTCCACCCTTGACGACAAATAGGAATACGCACTCGTCACCTTCCTGCGGGAGAATGTCGACGTGTTTGCATGGCAAGCTTCGGACATCCCCGGCGTTCCCAGGGAGGTGATTGAGCACCACCTTGCTGTCTGTCCTCATGCGCGGCCCATCAAGCAGAAGGTCAGAAAGCAAGCTTTGGAACGACAAGAGTTCATCACAAAGGATATCTGGAAATTGGAAGCGGCGGGTTTGGTAAGAGGAGTGCTCCATCCAACGTGGTTGGCCAATCCAGTCATAGTGCGCAAGGCTAATGGGAAGTGGAGGCTGTGTATTGATTACACAGATATCAATAAGGCTTGTCCTAAGGACCCCTTCCCGCTGCCGCGCATCGACCAGATTGTTGACTCCATAGCTGGGTGTGATCTATTGTCATTCCACGATGCCTACTCCGGCTACCACCAGATCTTCATGACAAGAGAAGACGAAGAGAAAACAGCTTTCATCACCCCATGTGGTACGTATTGTTTCATGCGGATGCCTTTTGGGCTGAAGAGTGCTGGTTCGACGTTTGCAAGGGCGGTCCAGATTGGTTTTGAATCCCAGCTCCATAGAAATATGGAGGCTTATATGGATGACATAGTGGTCAAAACCAAGGACAGGGAAACCCTCATACCGGATTTGCAAGAAACATTTGCAAACCTATGCAAGATCAATCTCAAGCTGAACCCTGAGAAGTGCGGCTTTGGCGTCCCGTCCGGCAAGCTTCTTGGGTTCTTTGTGTCATAGCGTGGGATAGAGGCCAATCTGGACAAGATCAAAGATATAGAGCAGATTGAAGCACCCAAGCGAATCAAGGATGTGCGTCGGCTTGCTGGTTGCGTTGCCACCATGGGCAGATTCATTTCCAAGTCTGCCGAGCGCGCCCTTCCCTTTTTCAAGATCCTGAAAAAGGCGGGCCTGATGGAGTGGACGCCAGAAGCCGAAGCAGCATTGCAAGATTTGAAGAAGTACCTCTCCTCCGAGCCAATACTAGTTGTGCCTAGGCCACAGGAGCCGTTGCTGTTGTACCTGGCGGCAACGAACCAGGTGGTCAGCGCTGCGCTAGTGCGCAGAGAGAGAGGTTGACGACGAGGTAATGGCAGCGACAGAGCCCGACACCACCAATGCAGAGACGACACAGCCAGTTGAAGTGTCGCCGAAGAAGAAAATGATGCAACACCTGGTCTACTTTGTTAGTTCCCTCCTGCAGGGATCTAGATCAAGGTACTCCGGCGTGCAGAAACTGCTCTTCGGTCTACTTATGGCCTCGAGGAAGCTGCGTCACTACTTCCAGGCACACGAGATCACTGTCGTCACTCGCCTCCCTCTACAACGGATATTGCACAATCCAGATGCAACGGGAAGAATTGTGGAATGGGCACTGGAGCTATCCAGCTTTGGCCTCAAGTTTAAAAGTACTTCGATGCTTCAGAGCCGAGTCCTGGCAGAGTTCATTGCAGAATGGACCGCAACGCCTGACGAAGAAGCCCAAGAGACCGCTCTCCCCGGCAAGGAGGCAAGTTGCAGTTGGATCATGTACTTTGATGGAGCTTTCTCCTTACATGGCGCCGGGGCTGGCGTACTGCTTGTCGCACCCACCGGAGAGAACCTCAAGTACGTGATCCAGATGCACTTCCCCAGGGAGGTGTCAACAAACAATATGGCAGAGTACGAAGGGCTGCTTGCCGGTCTTAGGATCGCGGCAGACCTCGGAATCAAGAATCTCATCGTCAGGGGCGACTCACAGCTCGTCATCAAGCAAGTCAACAAGGACTACCAGAGCACGTTGATGAAGGCCTACGTCGATGAACTGAGAAAGCTGGAAGAGCGTTTCAACGGTATACAGGCTGAATACGTTCCCCGAGCAAAGAACAATATCGTCGATTACCTGTCAAAACGTGCTGCCCTCAAGCTACCTGTGGAACCAGGTACCTTTGTGCTCCAGCTAACTCAGCCATCCATTGATCCATCAATAGAGCAGAACAAGAGGAGGAAATTAGGACCCGGCAAGTACTTTCCCACCGAGCTCCCCGGAGCCGCCGGAAAGGATGTTGCCAGGGACACTGAGCCCGCCACGGGACGGCTAGCTCCGGCGGAGCGTCAAGCTCTTGCCGTCGAGACAGCCGCTCCTATAGCGGAGGAAATACCTTCAGTCCTCACCGTCGAGCCCCAGGCTCCAGCGTGGGCACAGCATACCATCCAATTCCTCCAAACAGGGGAACTTCCTGAAGAGTGGGAAGAAGCGGAAAAAGTAGCCTGTCGCTCTACCATGTACCAGTTCGTCGATGACGTCCTGTACAGAAAGAGGCCGAACGGTGTGAAATTGAAGTGTATCCCTCGGGAGGAAGGACTGGAGCTGTTGGCAGAGATACACGGAGGCATATGTGGGTCCCACATCGGGTCAAGGGCCCTTGCCGGCAAGGCATTTCAGCAAGGCTTCTTCTGGCCCACCGCCCTCCAGGATGCGACGACACTAGTCGATAGGTGTGAAGCGTGTCAGTTCCATTCAAAGAAGCTTCATCAGCCGACTCAAGCCCTTCAAACAATTCCTCTCTCCTGGGCCTTCTCGGTCTGGGGGCTCGACATACTGGGCCCTTTCCTCCGCGCTGTCGGGGGCTTTGAGTACTTGTACGTTGCAATCGACAAGTTCACAAAGTGGCCGGAGGTGGAGGCAGTGAGGAAAGTCACAGATCAGTCAGCCGTCAAGTTCTTCAAGGGACTAATGTGTCATTTGGTGTACCCAACAGGGTCATCACCGACAACGGCACACAGTTCACAAGCCGCACCTTCATGCAATATATCCAAGACCTTGGCAGCAAAGTCTGTTTCGCTTCCGTTGTTCACCCACGAAGCAATGGTCAAGCTGAGAGGGCAAACGCTGAAATACTGCGAGGCTTAAGGACCAAGACCTTTGACAGGCTGCACAAGAGTGGAAGGCGCTGGATTGATGAGTTGCCGACGGTTCTTTGGTCGATCAGGACAACACCAAATCAAGCCACCGGCCAGACACCTTTTGCCCTGGTATACGGGGCAGAAGCAGTTCTCCCCACTGAACTCATATACGGGTCACCTCGAGTGCTCGCTTATGATGAGCTTGAGCAAGAGCAACTGCGGCAAGATGACGCAATGCTCCTTGAGGAAGATCATCTTCGGGCGGCGGTGAAAGCAGCACGCTACCAGCAAGCCTTGCGCCGCTACCATAGCCACAAGGTTCATGCCCAAAGCCTTGAGGAAGGCGATCTTGTCCTTTGGCGCGTTCAATCGGCCAAGAATTCCAACAAGTTGACACCAAAGTGGGAAGGCCCTTATCGGGTAATATGAGTCACCTGGCCCGGCGCAGTCCGCCTGGAGACCGAAGATGCCGTTCCGGTGAGTAACTCCTGGAACATTGAGCATCTTCGCAAGTTTTACCCATGAGGCGCGGCTTGCCGGGCCCCCCGGCAAGCCACCTTTTGTACAAGCATTGCCGATGATGCATGTAACCCTTTGTACAAAGCCAGGCGCAGACCCTGAGATAAATAAATGACGTGATGGCGCCCTAAGTTATAGCATGCATGCTAGGTTTGTCTTGTCCTTGGTTAGGGTTGATAGTGCTTAGCGGTGACTAACCCCTAGCTTAGAGGTCGAGTGTGCGTCTCTTTGCCGTTCTTTCGTCTTCCTTGGTTCGCAGGACTCATAGGTATCCTTGCCGGATCACTTGAGGACGAAAAAGAGAAGAGGGACAGACCAGCATCTAGACCCCGGCAAGCCAGTATTGCCGGGGGCTGCAAGAGCAAAGATTCACCCATGGCAAACCAGAGTTGTCGGGGGCTACAGCTTCAGATAAGTTCTTCATCCCTTATCATGCATTCCCTTATGGACTGAGGTATGTGAAACCTCATTTTTTCCTAGGCCCTAGGGCTCGTTCCTGGGGCCAGGTTTGGTAGTAGTCGCAGCAGCGAGAGGATGAAACAAGGAGCCTGAACCCACCTCATCCCTGCCTCCGCCAAAGGTGCGAGAAAGGTCGAGCGAAGTGGGGAGACGGCAAGATCTGTTGCCGGGCAAGGAAATGTTTATCTAAAGGATATCAAGGATTTACTCCTTGTCGTGGGTTCTACCCACAAACAAATGACCCGGCAAGCATCCCTTTTTCATTAAAAACATTCCACTCAGGTAAAGTCCATCGGGAATGAAAAACATGAATGATGGGATTACAAGTTTTAAATTCAGCTAAGGCCCGAAGGCTTACAAACCAAAAAGAGATAAGGTGCCCGTAATCCCTTTCTTGTCCCTCTCCTCAGGAGGCAGGTCAAGGAGGCGAAAAGGGCAAAAGGGGTGCCTAGGCGAGCTACGGGTGGCAGAAGACACCAAGAGAACATCTCGGTGGCCGTCCGAAGGCTGGATGGTGATGGCGGCGCCGGAAGCAGAGCTCGAAGACAAGGCGGCAGGACGTCAGCACGCGTCGAAGGCGTCGGTGCCCACGTACTCCGACTTGACGGCCTTGCCGCCCGCCCTCTTCCACTTCCGCAGCCACCCAATGCCAGCCGCCCAAGGAGACGACCTCGAGAAGTTCAGGGGGCCGGCGACGTGGATGATGGGGTCACCGGTGCCACACGGAGCGACACCCGACACCTAATTGGACCCGTCATCCTGCCGCCTACTACCCTCGTCGTCGATGCCGCTGTCCTCCTCGTCACTCCCGCCCGAGGAGGAGTCTTCACTATCAGAAGAGCTCTCCACGTAGCACCTTGCACGGGTCCCAAAGCACCCGAAGACCTTGACGGAGAGAAGGCCACCCTCCATCAGCTTAAAATGGACAGTGAGCCCCTCCGTCAAGCGGTGGATATGGGCAAACGTCTTCCATCCCCGACGGAGATACATCACGTGAGGGGCGGGGAAATCGATGCGGGCCCGCGTGTCACTGATCGCGCAGCCCCTCATGTGCAGCCACAACTACTCCGGCGGATCCAGCTCCATCTCCCGCACGAATGGAGTCGGGAGACGAAGGCGACGGCGAGGCGGCCGGCGTAGCCTGACGAAGAACTCGCAAGGGTCATCCCCAACGTGGCCCTCCACGGGGGGAAGAACTGCTGGCGGAGGCGAGGCCGGCGTGCCGCCCCGTCCTCCTCTTCCCCGAGCGCCTCGGCCTCGCCCACGGCCTCGCCCCCTCCCCCTTCCCCTCGCGGCTGGCTCTGCCACCACGGGTGCAGGAGAAGGAGGGATGCTTTGTCGAGCGTCGACCCTTGCCGCCACCGTGGAAGGACCAGGATTCCCTCTCTCCATGACGGATGGAAGGGGGAGCAGAAGCCGAAGGAAGGAGGATATGAAGGAATGCGGGATGCCACCCCCCCCGCTCTTTATAAAGGAACAGGGTGGGGCTTCGGCCGCCTCGCTCAGCCAATCAAGATGCGGAAGGCGCAGGGAATTGGGACCGATCTGCTGCCCCAGCCCGCGGCGGCCCGGTTTCCTGCCTCCATCGTTCACCACCCCAAGCGCATGAGAGCCACGTGGTAGGCGTGCAGAACCGAGGCGACGGGTGAGGCGACCACTCCCGACCCTGTGATCGTGGGGAGTGGATGCGTTGAAGACCACGCCTCAGCCCCGTTCAGTAAGTGGGCCGCGCCTCCACGCCTCCCTCCATTTATGGGGAAGGCACAAACCAACCCCTTTACTACGACGTGACGCATGCATGCAGAGCTCAGCCCCACGCATGCCGCCCACGTCACACACGCCTCCCCACACTGCGCCACGCGCGGGAAGCATGGGAAGCGCAGCGCGCGAAGAGACTTACCACGGTAAAAACCGTCCTGCCTGCCCGCGCACCGTTTTTGGGCCTAGCCCAACGACGCGATTGCGCTTACGTGTGGCCCAGGCCCGGGGGCTCCTGTCAGTGTACAAAAAGAGGGGTACGCTTTTTGTACCCCTATAACTGTGCACAGGCAGTCTGAGCCACGGTCACCACCACACTGAGCAAGGCAAGGGAGGTGAGCCAAGGTAAGGCTGAAGCTCAGGAGAAGCAAAACGACGCCAAGACCAAGACCACAAAGAGCAAAGGGGACGAAGCGGACTCCCCCCCGGCAAGATCCTTGCCGGGAGGCGGTTTTAGCAAACCCGGCAAGACCCTTGCCGTGGCAGCTCGCCCCAAACCTACGGAGTGAGTCACCCTTGAGTCCACTGCCCCCATGGGGGCAGTGGATTCGGGAGACATCCCCGTGGTGGCATGCAGATCTTTGTGAAGACATTCAAGATTAGATACACCCTTCAGAAGATGATGATCCTTGGCGGGATCCCAGCCAAGGAGGACCACAAGGCCCCCGGCAAGAGCCTTGCCGGGGATGACAGCAGGCGCCACAGCAAGAACCTTGCCGGGGCCCCGGCAAGGCCCTTGCCAAGAACACCCGTTGGGCCACCAAGAGGGCCCCCGCTAGTCAAACCTCCACCGCCATTCGCATGCAGCTGCCGACACAACCAGCTAGGCAGGCACCAGCGTGGCGGCATGCAGATCTTCGTGGAGACCCACCACTGCGCCACCTCAGCTGCCTGCCTGCCTACATGGCACCGCAGGCGCCGCTGGCCAGGGCGCGTGTCGACGCGAGAGGGAGCGGCGACGGACGAGACAGGGCTCTCCCCCGTACCCGATAAAGCAAGGACACCTGGGCAAGATGCATTAAATGTGCCTTGTCATGTAATGTGAGGGATAACCTCACATCACTGATCCCTTTCCACCTCCTGGTGCTACTGTGGCAACCCCTTTTCCTATAAAAGGAGGCCCGAGGCGACCAGGAGGAGGATTCGGCTTTTTGGAGCTCCTCATGCCCCATAGCTAGGTCAAGAATACAGATATACACTCCACCAAAGCAAGAGTAGGGTTTTATGCATCCCCGCGGCCCGAACCTGGATAAACGAACCGTGTGCTATCTGCTTGATCCGCTCTTCTCACGACTCTGCGCCCCGCAACCGTAGTAGGGATTCTTGTGATCCCATAGGTGTCATTCCCACCGACAGAGCGGAACGTAAGGTACCCAAACATAGGAGCCGAGCAAACCCAACATTTGACCAAAGACATGATTCGGAGCTGATGCATATAATGCTATAAGTTTGGGGTGCCGCACTTGTGAAAGTGTTCAGACTTTTCACACCGTATTGTGGGGTACGTAAGCCCCTGGTGTATTGGCCGTACCAAAGTGTACGGTTGCAAGGTGTCATTATGAACACATGGATATATATATATATATATGTATATATGTATATATAACAAGAATGCAATAATAGTCGTAATGTCATGCATTGTTTATTCGAAAAATTGCATTAAAGCGGAGTGATACAGATAGTGCGATAAGCAAAGAGTAGGACTATGTCCCTTCCAAGGGCAAGCTGAGGAATGATATTAAATCGAATATTTTGCTCCTTACTGTAATCCACCTGGGAATTCCGTGGTATGACGTAGCTGTCTGCCTCCTTGGTTGCTGCAACATGTGTTCAGCAATAGTGTTGCCGGACAGTGTCTCCAGAGATTAATGTCCTGAAAAAAAGAAAAATAACCAAACGGGAAGCCCCTAGTGCGGTTTAAGCCGCGTCTTGGGGTGTGCCGCAGTTGTGCCCCCCTCCCCACCTGTGCCCATGGTATTTTTAATGCGTAATTATGTACGCGCGGCACGAGTTTCGCCGTTGGGCTGTATTGGGGTGGCTGCCGTATTGCTACGCGAGCTCAGATCGCGCTAGGCGGTCTATTTGTCGATTGCTCCGAGCGCTCTTGAAGGTCTCCGGGCTTTGAAGCGCCAAACTGGTTGATTGCCTTGGAGGCTGCTTTGCACTTCTGCTGCGAGGGCCACGGTGTGCTCCTCTGTTTGGAGAGAGCGCTCTGTGTTTCCATTTACTGTAATAACTCCACGAGGTCCTGGCATCTTGAGCTTGAGGTATGCATAATGCGGTACCGCATTGAATCTAGCAAATGCGGTTCGCCCGAGCAGAGCGTGATAACCACTGCGGAACGGGACTATATCGAAGATTAATTCTTCACTTTGGAAGTTAGCCGGGGATCCGAAGACCACTTCCAGTGTAATTGAGCCTGTGCAATGGGCCTCTACACCTGGAATGATGGCTTTAAAGGTCGTTTTTGTGGGTTTGATCCTTGAGGGGTCTAAACCCATTTTCCGCATTGTGTCCTGATAAAGCAGGTTCAGGTTGCTGCCTCCATCCATAAGGACTCGAGTGAGGTGAAATCCGTCAATGATTGGGTCTAGGACCAGTGCGGCAAATCCGCCATGACGGATACTAGTGGGGTTGTCCCTGCGATCGAAGGTGATCGGACAGGAGGACCAAGGGTTGAACTTTGGGGCGACTGGCTCCAATGCATATACGTCCCTGAGCGCACGCTTCCGCTCCCTCTTGGGGATGTGGGTTGCGTATATCATGTTCACCGTCCGTACTTGCGGGGGAAACCTCTTCTGTCCTCCGGTGTGTGGCTGACGGGGCTCCTCCTCGTCATCGTTATGTGGCCCCTTGTCCTTGTTTTCGGCAATTAACTTGCCGGCCTGCTTGAACACCCAACAATCCCTGTTGGTGTGATTGGCTGGCTTGTCTGGGGTGCCGTGTATTTGACATGAGCGATCGAGTATATGGTCCAAGCTGGACAGACCCGGCGTACTTTGTTTAAATGGCTTTTCCCGCTGACCGGTTTTAGAGCCTTTGAATCCGGCATTGACTGTCGTATCCTTGGTATTTTCGTTGTTAATGCGACGCTTATGTTCGTTGCGACGTGACCTACTATTGCCGTCCTTGGTATCCGAGGTACCATGGTTCTTTGATATGTTATTACTACGAGCCAGCCAGCTGTCTTCTCCCGCACAAAAGCGGGTCATGAGCATCGTGAGAGCTGCCATAGATTTCGGCTTTTCCTGACCAAGGTGCCGAGCTAGCCACTCATCTCGGATGTTGTGTTTGAAAGCCGCTAAGGCCTCTGCATCCGGACAGTTGACGATTTGATTTTTCTTTGTATGGAACCGAGTCCAGAATTCCTGGCCGACTCTTCTGGCTGTTGAATTATGTGGCTCAAGTCATCGGCGTCTGGTGGTCGCACATAAGTGCCCTGAAAGTTGTCGAGGAATGCGGCTTCCAGATCTTCCCAACAGCTAATGCAGTCCGCTGGCAAGCTATTAAGCCAATGTCGCGCTGGTCCTTTGAGCTTTAGTGGGAGGTATTTGATGGCATGTAAGTCATCACCGCGGGCCATGTGGATGTGGAGGAGGAAATCCTCGATCCATACTGCGGGATCTGTTGTGCCGTCGTATGATTCAATATTTACAGGTTTTAAACCTTCTGGGAATTGATGATCCATTACTTCGTCTATGAAGCATAAGGGGTGTGTGGCGCCTCTGTATTGGGCTATATCACGACGTAGCCCGAATGGGTCTTGCCCACTGTGTTCGGCCCGGCCGGATTTGCTTTTACTATATCCGGCGTGACGTTTATCGTCTCGCAGAGTGGTGCGCCCTCGTGATCCACAGATCGATCTTGCATGCTTTGCTTTGTCCTCCAATATGTCTCGCAGGTCTGGCGTATCTCCCCATGCCTTTTTATTTGAATGGCATCGGGGTGGATGCTGAGTTTTTGGCTGGAATGCCTCTCTATCGCGGCCACGAGCTGGCCGATTAGCCGTATCATACACTTCTTCCTCCAGTCGGGGTAGTAACCTGCACTTCGGGTAATTCTTGGAGGGGCGCTCGAGTTTATATTCCTCGGCCGCGAGGACTTCAGTCCATCTGTCAGCAGATCTTGATCATCTTGAAGCTGCTGCTGCTTTTTCTTCAGGCTATTTGCCGTGGCCATAAGCCGGCGTTTGAAGCGCTCTTGTTCGACGGGATCCTCTAGTACGGTGATTTCATTGTCGTCGAGGCTTGCCTTGTCTTCGGAGGGGGGCATGTAATTGTCATCCTCCTCTCCATCTGCCGCTCTCTCAGGAGAGCTGGCTCCTCCATCCTCCTGCTCTAAATCTTGCTGGAGGGGATTGTTGTTGTCTTCGGCATTATCGGGAGTGTTATTATCTCATGTGCCTGTATCACCACTTTTTCTTTGGAGGGACTTAGAGCTGCGCCGCTGATGTCGGCGCTTGGGTTGCTTCTTGGAGGGGTTATCCTCCGCTATCTCATCGCCATTGCCTTCTTCGGGTGTATCCATCATGTATATGTCATATGACGAGGTGGCTTTCCAGTGCCCTATAGGCGCTGGTTCATGTTCGTCTCCTACAGCGTCGTCCATATTGTCGATGTCTTCGGAGTCGAAGTCGAGCATGTCGGTTCGATCATCGACAGTGGCTACGTAGTGGGTGGTGGGTGGGCGTCGAATTTCTTCATCGTCCGCATTCCAATCATGTTGGCCATAATCCGGCCAGGGCTCTCCTGACAATGAGAGAGACCTTAGTGAATTCAGAATGTCGCCGAAGGGCGAGTGCTAAAAGATATCCGCGGCGGTGAATTCCATGATCGGCGCCCAATCGGATTCGATTGGCAGGGGCGCGGGCGGTTCGGAGTCCGGAAAGGAGTCTGTTACCTTGGAGTCACGGGCTTTGCAGAGGATTAGGCTGGTGTTCGGCTCGATCGCCGTTGAGACTGCAGCCCCTGAGGCGGTGTCTAGCCACCTGTCCTCGATTGGCGTAGTCGGCTCCGAGCTAAGGGTCGGAGCTGATGCGGGCGCGGCCTCTGGGGTACTGTTCGACGGCAGTACTAGGTCATACCCATCGTGACAGTGTGACGCGCCCGGCTGTGGCTCGAACCCGTCGAAGATCAAGTCTCCGCGGATACTGGCCGTGTAGTTCAAACTTCCAAATCTGACCTGATGGCCAGGGGCGTAGCTTTCAATCTCCTCCAGATGACCAAGCGAATTAGCCCACAGTGCAAAGCCGCCGAACACGAAGATCTGTCCGGGGAGAAAAATCTCACCCTGGACCGCATCACTATCGATGGTAGTACGAGCCATCAAGCCTAATGGCGACAACATAGAGGAACTCTTAATGAAAGCACCAATGTCGGTGTCAAAACCGGCGGATCTCGGGTAGGGGGTCCCGAACTGTGCGTCTAGGCCAGATGGTAACAGGAGGCAGGGGACACAATGTTTTACCTAGGTTCGGGCCCTACTGATGGAGGTAAAACCCTGCGCCCTGCTTGATTAATATTGATGGTATGGGTAGTACAAGAGTAGATCTACCATGAGATCAGAGAGGCTAAACCCTAGAAGCTAGCCTACGGTATGATTGTATGTTGTCGTTGTTGTCCTACGGACTAAAACCCTTCGGTGTATATAGACACCGGAGAGGCTTAGGGTTACACAAGGTCGGTTACAAAGGAGGAGATATCCATATTCGTATTGCCTAGCTTGCCTTCCACGCCAAGTAGAGTCCTGTCCGGACACGAGACGAAGTCTTCAATCTTATATCTTCATAGTCTAACAGTCTGGCCAATGGAGATAGTACGGCTGTCCGGAGACCCCCTAATCCCGGACTAGCTAGGCATAAGGGAAGGATCTAAGTTTTGTCATCTTTGGTACCAGATCCATAATATGCCCTCATGATTGATTCATATCGTGGCCTAATTCTTGTTCTAGGAAAGTGTTACATACACTTCCTCAAAGCACATTGGACTTGATATTTCCTTCTTTCATATCAATCACGGCACTGATAGTGCGTAAAAACGTTCTACCAAGAATCATTGGACAAGACGGATTGCAATCAATATCAAGAACAATAAAATCTATGGGCACACAATTCCTATTTGCAAGAATAAGAACATCGTTAATTCTTCCCCTAGGCTTTTTAGTAGTAGAATCCGCCAAGTGCAAATTCAAAGAACATTCTTCAGATTAGTAAGGCCAAGTACATCACATAAAGATTTTGAGATTGTAGAAACATTAGCACTGAAGTCACACAAAGCAAAACACTCATAATTTTTAGTCTTGACTTTGATAGTAGGTTCGCATTCATCATGCAATTTTCTAGGAATTGAAACTTCTAATTCCAATTTTTCATCAAAAGCTTTCATCATAGCATCAACAATATGTTCAGTAAAAGCTTTATTTTGTTCATAAGCATGGGGTGAATTTATCATGGATTGCAACAAAGAAATACAATCAATCAAAGAGCAACTATCATAATTAAAGTATTTGTAATCCAAAAGAGTGGGCACATCACTAGCTAAAGTTTTGACCTCTCCAAACCCACTTTCATCAATTTTTTCAACAAGATGTTCACCCTCAGAAATATTGGGATGCCTTCAACCTAAAGTTGACTCTTCTCCAGTCCCTTTTTCATCAAACTTAACCTTACTAGACAAGGAATCAATAGAAGAAACACCAATCATTTTAAGATCTTCATCACTTTTGCGGAAGAAATCACTAGAGAAAGCGTTTTCTAAAAATTCTCTTTTAGCTCTAAGCATAGCGGTTATTTTCTTACTTTCATCCATAGAAACATAAAGAGCTTTAATTGATTCATCTAATTTAGGCACAAAAATGTTCATATTGAGATTTTCCACATCATGTGCAATTCTATCAACACTTGTAGACAAATCATCAATCTTACTCAACATTTATTCTATGGAAGTGTTGAAAGCTTTTTGAGTGTTGATAACTTCTTTAATATTATTCTCAAGATTAGAGGTGTTCCTATTATTATTATTATTATTATAGGATTGATTTCCATAGGAATTACCATAGGAATTACTAGGAAAAGGCCTAGGATTAAAATTACATCTATAAGCATTGTTGTTGAATTTATTTTGAGAGATAGAATTCACATCTCTGGCATCACTATTTTGCTCAACCAAAGTAGACAAAGGAATATCATTAACATCAATAGGAGCACTTCTACTAGCAACCAATTTCACAAGAGCATCAACTTTTTCACTGAAAGAAGAAATTTCTTCAACCGAATTAACTTTTTTACTAGTAGGAGCTCTTTCGGTATGCCATTGTGAATAATTTGCCATAATATTATCAAGAAATTTGGTGGCTTCACCCAAAGTAATTTCCATAAAAGTACTACCCACGGCAGAATCTAAAAGATTATGATGAACAAAATTCAACCTCGCATAAAAAAATTGTATGATCATCCAAAGATTTAACCCATGAGTTGGGCAATTCCTTAGCATCGTTTTCATCCTTTCGCAAGATTGTGCAACATGATCATGTTCAAGTTGCTTGAAATTCATGATATGGGTTCTAAGGGAAATAATTTTTGTGGGAGGAAAATACTTAGTGATAAAAGCATCTTTGTACTTATTCCTAGAATCGATACTATTGCGAGGGAAAGAAGAGAACCAAATTTTTGCAGAATCGCACAAGGAAAACGGAAATAAATCCATCTTGACCACATCATTGTCCACATCTTTTTTCTCTTGCATACCGCATAATCCCATGAAGGTATTAAGATGGGACGCGTCATCCTCATTAGGAGTACCAGAAAATTAGTCTTTCATAACAAGATTCAACAAATCCGTATTAATATCACAATTCTCCGCACTAGTGGTGGGAGGAGCAAGCGGAGTGCCGCTAAAATAATTGTTGTTGGTATTTGAGAAATCACATAACTTCGTGTTCTCTTGAGTCATGATGACTATACAACAAGATTCGACTCAAAAACAGATCCGGCAAGAAAATGGAAAACGAAAAACAGAGGCGAATAAAACGGCAAATTTTTGTGAAGTGGGGGAGAGGAAAACAAGAGGCAAATGGCAAATAATGTAAATTTGGAGGAGATGAGATTTGTGATTAGGAACCTAGTATGTGTTGAAGATCCTCCCCGGCAACGGCGCTAGAAGTTCCTTTTGATGTCACTTGAAGCTACGTCGGAATTTGCCCAAAGAGGAAGGGATGATGCAGTGTTGAATTTTGGGACTAACCAATTAACCCAGAGACCAGTGCCAGTTTCTGTTTTTTCCTTGTTTTAGAGTATCACATAAAAGGAAAATCAAACGGAGTCCAATTGACCTGAAACATCACGGAACTTATTTTTGGGCTAGAAGAAGCCCACGGAGTATCGGAGTTGGACCAGGAGAGTCCCGGGCTACCCACGAGGGTGGGGGGCGCGCTCACCCCCCTAGGCGCGCCCACCCCCCTGGGCGTGCCCCCCTGCCTCGTGGACATCCCGTAGGTCCACCGACGTACTTATTCCTCCCATATATACCCATATACCCTAAAAGCTTCGAGGAGCACAACACATCGGGAGTTCCACCGCCAGAAGCCTCCATAGCCACCGAAAACGAATCTATACCCGTTCTGGCACCCTGTCGGAGGGGGGCAATCCCTCTCCGGTGGCCATCTTCATCATCCTGGTGCTCTCCATGATGAGAGGGAGTAGTTCTCCCTTGGGGCTGAGGGTATGTACCAGTAGCTATGTGTTTGATCTCTCTCTCTCTCTCTCGTGTTCTTGAGGTGGTACGATCTTGATGTATCGCGAGATTTGCTATTATAGTTGGATCTTATAATGTTTCTCCCCTTCTACTCTCTTGTAATGGATTGAGTTTTCCCTTTGAAGTTATCTTATTAGATTGAGTCTTTAAGGAGTTGAGAACACTTGATGTATGTCTTGCGTAGGATAACCGCGATGACAATGGGTTATTCTATTGATTCACTTGATGTATGTTTTGGTGATGAACTTGTGGGTTCCGCCCATGAACCTATGCATAGGGGTTGGCACACGTTTTCGTCTTGACTCTTCGGTAGAATCTTTGGGGCACTCTTTGAAGTACTTTGTGTTGGTTTGAATAGATGAATCTGAGATTGTGTGATGCATATCGTATGATCATACCCACGGATACTTGAGGTGACATTGGAGTATCTAGGTGACATTAGGGTTTTGATTGATTTGTGTCATAAGGTGTTATTCTAGTATGAACTCTAGGATAGATTGAACGGAAAGAATAGCTTCATGTTATTTTACTACGGACTCTTGAATAGATCAATCAGAAAGAATAACTTTGAGGTGGTTTCGTACCTACCATAATCTCTTCATTTGTTCTCCTCTATTAGTGACTTTGAAGAGAATCTTTGTTGCATGTTGATGATAGTTATGTGATCCAATTATGTTATTATTGTTGAGAGAACTTGCACTATTGAAAGTACGAACCCTAGGCCTTGTTTCCTAGCATTGCAATACCGTTTTGCTCACTTTTATCATTAGTTACCTTGTTGTTTTTATATTTTCAGATTACAAAGACCTTTATCTACCATCCATATACCACTTGTATCACCATCTCTTCGCCGAACTAGGGAACCTATACAATTTACCATTGTATTGGGTGTGTTGGGGACACAAGAGACTCTTCGTGATTTGGTTGCAGGGTTACTTGAGAGAGACCATCTTCATCCTATGCCTCCTACGGATTGATAAACCTTAGGTCATCCACTTGAGGGAAATTTGCTACTGTCCTACAAACCTCTGCACTTGGAGGCCCAACGACGTCTTTAAGAAGAAGGTTGTGTCGTAGACATCAAGATCTTTTCTGGCATCGTTGCCGGTGAGGTTAGTGGTTGAAGGTATATCATTAGGTCTTGCAATCGAGTCTTTTAGTTTCTTGTTTTATCACTAGTTTAGTTTCTAAAAGAAAATTACAAAAAATGGAATTAACTTTGCCTCATACGCTTCATCTTTTTAATATCTTTCATGAGTATGATGGAAAGGAAAATTGTGCCAAAGTGTTAGAAGAAGAATGCATTAAAATGTTTGGCACTAAATCATTGAATGATGAGCGTGATTGCAATGTTGTTAGTATGAACTCCTTGAATATCCATAGTACTAATGATGATTGCACTAGTTATGATGAAAATGTCTCCTATAAACATGTCAATTTTTGTGGAGTGCATTGGATTTGCATGTACACACCAAATAGGGAAGATAGATATTGCAAGAGGCATAAGCATTTAGAAACTAAATTGTTGCAAGAAAGGCTAGATGTTTGTGCTGAAAGATTCAATATTTATCACCATCCTTGTGAACTTTGCAATGAACATGGTCATTTAAAGCTCCAATGCTATTTGTTTCATGATCAAGTCATTTCCAAAAATTGTGATAACTTGATTACCCTTGAGCATCATAAAGAGCTTAGTCTTCTCTTGGGTTATGAAGAAATGAAACATATAACTGAGGGTATTCCAAAATTTAATCTTGATAAATTTCTTGATTTTGATCTAGAGGAAATTTATATGTATTGTGCGGTGAATTGCATTGAAAACCCTTATATTGCCAATTACATAAAGAAAAGAAAACCAATAGAGGATGAAGAGAATACTAATGAAAGGGAAGAGACTTCCCAATATCCTCCTATTATTTCTTATGATGAATCAAGTAACAAGGAGGAGCATTCTATTCAACGAATCTCATTAACAAGGAGCTCCAAAAAGAATATTAAACCCACACATGATGTGAAGAAGAAAAAGAAAAGACAGAGAAGCAAAGGTAGAAATGTATCTCTCCCAAATAATGTTGCTCCTATTACTCATTGTGATGATGATAATTGCTATCCATACTATTGATGATGAGAGTGATTATGCTTATGATATAAAAGGCCAAAGCTTGGGGGTGCTATGTTTGATGAAGATGATGTTTTTGAGAATATATTTGCTGCAATTAATGTTTGTACCAGGCTTGGGGATGCTACGTTTAATAAGGATGATATTTTTACTCTCCCAAGTTCTGATATGCAAATTTATAATGATGATAGCATGCCTCCTACTTATGATGATTATATTGATGAAAGTGGGTTTGGAAGAGTGTCAACTTTAGGAAGTAACGATCCCACTATTTTGGAGGATGTTGAATCTTATTATGATAATTATGAAAGTGGAATTGTAGAGGTCATGACTTTATTTAGTGATGATTCCACTATCTTGGAAGAGGTTTCAATCGATTATGATGAGAACAAAGTTGCTACCTATGATAATTATTGTGATGATACATATGCTATAAAAAGTAGTGATGATTATAATTATAAAACTTGTCATGATTATGATTACCCTTTTTCTGAACATTACTCTTTTAATGTGGAAACAATTTATAGTATTCAAGTCTCGGATGATACTCCCACTATCCCGAATGAGAAGAATTTTGCTTATGTGGAGAGTAGTAGATTTTCTATGCTTGTAGATCATGAAAAGAATGCTCTATGTGATGGTTATATTGTTGAATTCATTCATGATGCTACTGTAAATTATTATGAGGGAGGAATATATTCTTGTAGGAATTGCAATAATATCAAGTTCCCTCTCTATGTGCTTAAAATTTTGAAGTTATGCTTGTTTTACCTTCCTATGCAAGTTAATTCTTGTTAGCACAAGTTTTTTGCTCAAAAAATCCCTATGCATAGGAAGTGGGTTAGACTTAAATGTGCTAGTCATATTCTTCATGATGCTCTCTTTATGTTACAATTCTTATCTTTTATGTGAGCATCATTGAAATCATCATGCCTAGCTAGGGGCGTTAAACGATAGCGCTTGTTGGGAGGCAACCCAACTTTATTTTTGATCCTTGCTTTTTCTCCTGTTTAGTAATAAATAATATATATAGACTCTGTTATTATTGAGTTTTTATGTTTTAATTAAGTGTTTTTGCCAAGTAGAACCGTTGGGAAGACTTGGGGAAAGTCTTTTTAATCTTGCTGTAAAAAACAGAAACTTTAGCGCTCACGAGAATTGCTGCCATTTTTTATTGGAGAGTGTTATTTTGCTAATTATTTTTGAGGATGATTAATATATAAATTCCTCACGTACATAAATTTATTTTATAATTTTTGGGGTTCCAGAACTTTGCGTTAGTTACATATTACTACAGACTGTTCTGTTTTTGACAGATTCTGTTTTTCATGTGTTGTTTACTTATTTTGATGAATCTATGGCTAGTAAAATAGTTTATAAACCATAGATAAGTTGGAATAAAGTAGTTTTAACACCAATATAAATAAAGAATGAGTTCATTACAGTACCTTGAAGTGGTGTTTTGTTTTTCTTTCGCTAACGGAGCTTACGAGTTTTCTGTTAAGTTTTGTGTTGTGAAGTTTCCAAGTTTTGGGTAAAGATTCGATGGTCTATGGAACAATGAGTGGAAGGAGCCTAAGCTTGGGGATTACCAAGTCACCCCAAGGTAATATTCAAGGACAAACAAGAGCCTAAGCTTGGGGATGCCCCGCAAGGCATCCCCTCTTTCGTCTTCATTCAACGGTAACTTTACTTGGAGCTATATTTTTATTCGCCACATGATATGTGTTTTGCTTGGAGAGTCATTTTATTTTATTTCGTTTTTTTCTTCCTGTTTGAATAAAATACCAAGATCCTAAATTCTTAAATGTTAGAGAGTCTTCACATAGTTGCATAATTATTCGACTACTCATTGATCTTCACTTATATCTTTCGGAGTAGTTTGTCATTTGCTCTAGTGCTTCACTTATATCTTTCTAGAGCACGGTGGTGGTTTTATTTTATAGAAATAGATGAACTCTCATGCTTCACTTATATTATTTTGAGAGTCTTTAGAATAGCATGGTAATTTTCTTTGTTTATGAAATTAGTCCTAATATGATGGGCATCCGAGAGGGATATAATAAAAACTTTCATATAAGTGCATCGAATACTAAGAGAAGTTTGATACTTGATGATTGTTTTGAGATATGGAGATAGTGATATCAAAGTTGTGCTAGTTGGGTAGTTGTGACTTTGAGGAATACTTGTGTTTAAGTTTGCAAGTCCCGTAGCATGCACGTATGGTAAAAGTTGTGTAACAAATTTGAAACATGAGGTGTTATTTGATTGTCCTCCTTATGAGTGGCGGTAGGGGATGAGCGATGGTCTTTTCCTACCAATCTATCCCCCTAGGAGCATGCACGTAATGCTTGGCTTTTGATGACTTGTAGATTTTTGTAATAAGTATGTGAGTTCTTTATGACTAATGTTGATTCCATGGATTATACGCACTCTTACCCTTCCATCATTGCTAGCATGTTCGGTACTGTGCATTGCCCTTTCTCACATTGAGAGTTGGTGCAAACTTCGCGAGTGCATCCAAACCCCGTGATATGATATGCTCTTTCACACATAAACCTCCTTATATCTTCCTCAAGATATCCACCATACCTACCTATTATGGCATTTCCATAGCCATTCTGAGATATATTGCCATGCAACTTTCCACCGTTCCGTTTATTATGACACACTTCATCATTGTCATACTACCTTGCATAATCATGTAGTCGACATCGTATTTGTGGCAAAGCCACCGTTCATAATTTTTCATACATGTCACTCTTGATTCATTGCTATCCCGGTATACCGCCAGAGGCATTCTTATAGAGTCATACTTTGTTCTAGTATCGAGTTGTAATCATTGAGTTGTAAAATAAATAGAAGTGTGCTGATCATCATTCATAGAGCATTTGTCCTAAGGAAAAAGGCCAAAAAAAGAGAGGTCAAATAAAAAAAGAAAGCCCAAAAAAAGGAAAGGCCAAATAAAAAATAATAATAAAAGGGACAATGCTACTATGCTTTTTCCACACTTGTGCTTCAAAGTAACACCATGAACTTTATGATAGAGAGTCTCTTGTTTTGTCACTTTCATATACTAGTGGTAATTTTTCATTATAGAACTTGGCTTGTATATTCCAACAATGGGCCTCATCAAGTGCCCTAGGTCTTCGTGAGCAAGCAAGTTGGATGCACACCCACTTAGTTTCTTTTGGTGAGCTTTCATACATTTATAGCTCTAGTGCATCTGTTGCATGGCAATCCCTACTCATTGCATTGACATAAATTGATGGGCATCTCCCTAGCCCATTGATTAGCCGCGTTGATGTGAGACTTTCTCTTTTTTGTCTTCTCCACATAACCCCCTCATTATATTCTATTCCACCCATAGTGCTATATCCATGGCTCACGCTCATGTATTGTGTGAAAGTTCAAAAAAGTTTGGGATTACTAAAGTATGAAACAATTGCTTGGCTTGTCATTGGGGTTGTGCATGATGAGAGCATTCTTGTGTGACGAAAATGGAGCATGACCAAACTATATGATTTTGTAGGGAGGAACTTTCTTTGGCCATGTTATTTTGAGAAGACATGATTGCTTAGTTAGTATGCTTGAAGTATTATTGTTTTTATGTCAATATTAAACTTTTGTCTTGATTCTTATGGATCTGAATATTCTTGTCACAATAAAGAAGAATTACATAGAGAAATATGTTAGGTAGAATTCCACATCAAAAATTCTGTTTTTATGATTTACATACTCGAGGACGAGCAGGAAGTAAGCTTGGGGATGCTGATACGTCTCCAACGTATCTATAATTTGTGATTGTTCCATGCTATTATATTATCAACTGTGGATGTTTTATATGCATTTATATGTTATTTTATATGATTTTTGGGACTAACCTATTAACCCAGAGCCCAGTGCCAGTTTCTGCTTTTTCCTTGTTTTAGAGTATCGCAGAAAAGGAAAATCAAACGGAGTCCAATTGACTTGAAACTTCACGGAACTTATTTTTGGACCAGAAGAAGCCCACGGAGTATCGGAATTGGACCAGGACAGTCCCGGGCTGCCCATGAGGGTGAGGGCGCGCCCCCCTGCCTCGTGGACAGCCCGGAGGTCCACCGACGTACTTCTTCCTCCCATATATACCCATATACCCTAAAACTTCGAGGAGCACAATAGATCGGGAGTTCCGCCACCAGAAGCCTCCATAGCCACCGAAAACCAATCTAGACCATTCCGGCAGCCTGTCGGAGGGGGGGGATCCCTCTTTGATGGCCATCTTCATCATCCCGGTGCTCTCCATGACAAGGAGGGAGTAGTTCTCCCTCGGGGCTGAGGGTATGTACCAGTAGCTATGTGTTTGATCTCTCTCTCTCTCTCGTGTTCTTGAGGTGGTACGATGTTAATATATCACGAGCTTTGCTATTATAGTTGGATCTTATGATGTTTCTCCCCCTCTACTCTCTTGTAATGGATTGAGTTTTCCCTTTGAAGTTATCTTATCGGATTGTGTCTTTAAGGATTTGACAACACTTGATGTATGTCTTGCGTGGGATAACCATCGTGGGAATGGATTATTCTATTGATTCACTTGATGTATGTTTTGGTGATCAACTTGCGGGTTCCGCCCATGAACCTATGCATAGGGGTTGGCACATGTTTTCGTCTTGACTCTCCAGTAGAATCTTTGGGGCACTCTTTGAAGTACTTTGTGTTGGTTTGAATAGATGAATCTTAGATTATGTGATGCATATCGTATAATCGTAACCATGGATACTTGAGGTGACATTGGAGTATCTAGGTGACATTAGGGTTTTGATTGATTTGTGTCTTAAGGTGTTATTCTAGTATGAACTCTAGGATAGATTGAACAGAAAGAATAGCTTCATGTTATTTTACTACGGACTCTTGAACAGATCGATCAGAAAGAATAACTTTGAGGTGGTTTCGTACCCTACCATAATCTCTTCGTTTGTTCTCTGGTATTAGTGACTTTGGAGTGACTCTTTGTTGCATGTTGAGGATAGTTATGTGATCCAATTATGTCATTATTGTTGAGAGAACTTGCACTAGTGAAAGTATGAACCCTAGGCCTTGTTTCCTAGCATTGCAATACCGTCTGTGCTCAGTTTTATCATTAGTTACCTTGCTGTTTTTATATTTTCAGATTACAAAAACCTTTATCTACCATCCATATACCACTTGTATCACCATCTCTTCGCCGAACTAGTGCACCTATTCAATTTACCATTGTATTGGGTGTGTTGGGGACACAAGAGACTCTTTGTTATTTGGTTGCATGGTTGCTTGAGAGAGACCATATTCATCCTACGCCTCCTACGGATTGATAAACCTTAGGTCATCCACTTGAGGGAAATTTGCTACTGTCCTACAAACCTCTGCACTTGGAGGCCCAACAACGTCTACAAGAAGAAGGTTGTGTAGTAGACATCATGCAGCATAGCGGCGGTAGGTATTTCCCTCAGATATGAAACCAAGGTTATCGAAATAGTAGGAGAACCAAGAAACACAATGTAAACAACCCCTGAACATAGATAACAAATCATGGCAACCCT
Organism: Triticum dicoccoides; assembly: GCF_002162155.2. Classification (NCBI taxonomy): domain Eukaryota; kingdom Viridiplantae; phylum Streptophyta; class Magnoliopsida; order Poales; family Poaceae; genus Triticum; species Triticum dicoccoides. The sequence continues at coordinate 51,567,191 of NC_041386.1, forward strand.
ACGTGTTAAAGGGGTTGTCAATCCCTTTCGGGTAACGGTGCCAGAAATTGGTCCGTGACAGGAAAAAGTTGTAATATATTGAATAAATAGATCACAATTAACATAAAGTGCAGCAAAGTATTTTTGGGTTTTTGGTTTAATAGATCTAAAAAATAGAAGCAAATAAAGATAGATCGCAAAGGCAAATGATATGAGCAAGAGACCCGGGGGCCGTAGATTTCACTAACGGCTTCTCTCGTGAAAAATAGCAAAGCGGTGGGTGAACAAATTACTTTTGGGAAATTGATAGAACTTCAAATAATTATGACAATATCCAGGCAATGATCGTTATATAGGCATCACGTCCAAGATTAGTAGACTGACTCCTGCCTGCATCTACTACTATTACTCCACACATCGACCGCTATCCAGCATGCATCTAGTTTATTAAGTTCATGGAGAAATGGACTAATGCAATAAGAACAATGACATGATGTAGACAAGATCTATATATCACTACTAGGGATAATCCTAGCAGCAGCGCGGGTTTTAGGCCAATCAGTAGCGCGGGATGGAGCGCTACTGGTACGCGCTATAGCTAAAGGTTAGCAGTAGCGTGGGTTAACCCACGCTACTGCTATATCGACTTAGTAGTAGCGTTTTCTCCAAACAGTGCTACTGGTAACTAATAGTAGCGCTTCTCCTAGCACGCGTTACTACTATTATTTCGTATTTTATTTCATGTTTTATTCATACACCTTTATATAAGTTTTCATACAATAGCATACACCTTTATACAATTTTTCATACAACAGCAATTTAGAGATTGTTTTTACATCATAATGAGTTATTACATCACTAGGTGAAACAACCGTGGACTAGTTTCAAGTGGATGGACATCCACTTGAAACTAATACACGGTTCTTTCATCCAATGCTATAATAAATATCATCGTCATCATCATCATCATATCATTAACAACTTATCATCATAATACATCATTGTCATATAACACCTCCTCATGATCATCGTTTTCATCAATGAGACATCACATAGCAAGTTGGTCACTAGTCAAAATCACAACTACTCCTCATCATCAACACTAACACATTGTACCACATAATAAATATTGTACCTCATAGGACCTACTATATTCTCTTAGGTAAAATAACATAAAACAAGATAGCCCCTGACTCTCCATTATGGAGAATGGAGATTATCCTGTCTCCAATTCTTGCCTTTCGCACAATGTTGATTCCAAGTAGCTCCTTATGACTGTCCATACATGTTTTCCATTCTGTGATTTTCATGTCTCCACGTCTTTTAGAAATCCGATATGGACAGGTGAGATTCGTAGGACGACCTGGCTGTATGTTCAAAACATTAAGGCGACCTTTCTAATACATCAGATGAGGCACACAATCATCCGGGATTTTCTGTTGAAAAACGTAGTAATAACCTATGTAATTAAGTTTTAAAAGAATTTATGCAAAAGTTGCACGGATGTCGTAATAGTAAAAAATCTTACCATGGCATTTCCATGGATGTTACCATAGTTTAACACGTGCACTAGTGGCACGTATTGACCATAATGTGGAGGAGTTTTATTATAGATATTGTAATTCTCAAGATTAGTACACAATGCGACCAGATGATTATTCTCCTGATAAGTTAACTCAGAGCCATCGGTGTAGTAGGTTCTGTCTACCATGTTCCACACATTGTTCGAACAATTAAAATAAGCTGTCAACTATTTTGAAATGAACAACATAAATTAGTTAATAACTATGTTTGAGAAACTCACATAGCGGTAGAATTGGAAGCGTATCAACAAGGACTCAAATGTCCAAATTGTCTTGGTCGATGTCAGGATCACCAAGATCCATGGTGACAAACATACCCTCTTGAAAATCATACATCTTGCAAAGTGCTTCCCAAACCGGGCAACCAAAATGGGATACGCTCTCAGAATTGTATAGATTTACCTCAAAATCCATACCATGATGGGTCCTTAGGTTAGTTTTCTTTGTTTCATTCATCTCATGATCTTCAAAACCCATCCTCTCCAAGACATAGCATCTTGCATGGCATGGGATAAGCTAGTCAAATTGTAAAAGACGAAAATTACACGTTGAAGTAGTAGAAGTCGAGATTTATTACGAAAAAAATACTTTGTGTCGTAGCTTACCGTATCACAATCGAAGGCCTCTCGAGCTTAATGCTGAAGCACCGATCTTCGTCCAGGTGAGGCCTGTCGCAGAAACCCCGGTCGTCGTGGCACTAGGAGCACTCCCCCGGGAGACTTTCGTCGTCCGAGTACGACATTTAATATGTTCATAATTCAAATATTAAACTTGTACAATTAAATATATATGTACTAAACAAGTACGACATTACACCCCACGACAACAGTCGGGATTCTTCGGCCTTAACAGACTTAAAGTCAAACCGAAATATCGTTTAATTATCTTTCTAAAAAATCCAGGCCACTCGATATTTCCTACATATTCTAGCACAAGTCATGCCAAAATTCACAGAAAATTCCGGCATGACCTTTGCTAAAACAAGACATATCGAGCACCTAAAATTTGCCGGAACGGAACATGGGCCACTCGGAGTAACATGAACATGAACATGAACATGACCGGCCACTTGGGCAACCACGTATCCTATTTGAGCAACACAAGATATACATGTTTTTATCTACATCATATCTTATAGGACTCATATTGACATGGAGATTTGGCTGGTCTCACCTCGAGGACGGAGGGGGTCAGTGACGGGGACGATAGAGGGGATTATGGAGGGGCTCCTTGATTTCTGCAAAAACAAAAGCCCTATAAATAAAACCCTAGCGAATGACATCGATGCGGGAATAATTCCTTAAACTAAAAAAATAACAACAGATGTGACATGTTCAACTAGTTCTATTAATTCAAATAGTTCTTACTAAATATAAACTTACTATAAATAGAAATAAACTAGTTCAACTAGTTATATTAATTTTCTTACTAAAAATACTTTAGTTCTATTAATTCAACTAGTTCTTACTAAAACTAAACTAGTTCAATTAGTTTATTAATTTACTTACTAATTATTTTAAACACTTACTAAAAAAGTAAAAAACTACATTATACAAAGTGGGAGGAGGGGAGGGGAGGAGGAAGAGAGAGGAGGAGGGGGGGGGAGGCCGATGGGATCAGAGGAGGGAGGGGCGGTGGAGAAGGGGTAGGGGGCGGCCGGAGGAGGAGGAGGGAGGGGCGCCCGAAGGAGGAGAGAGAGGGGCGATGGGAGGAGGGCGGCCGGAGGAGGAGGGGGAGGAGGGAGTACCTCGGCGAGGAGCAGCACAGTGGTGGCAGCGAACCACATACAGGTTCGGCGCAGGTGAGAGCGCCTGAGAGGGAGTGAGTGTCCAGGGTGACCCGCTCCATGATAAGGTAAGAAAGTAGTAGCGCGTTTCCGAGAAACACGCTACTGCTATGGGCCGTTGTAACATCCCAAATTTTCAATTTGGAATGTTATGCATTAGATCATCATTGCATATCATATTTTGTTGCATTTTGGTTGATCCTGGAAATTCTACGCAACTCAAGGACCCACGGAGAGAGTTGGGGATTTCATTATTTTCATATTCGAGTTTTTCTTGAATTTTGAAAAGAGGATCGTTTGAAAAGAGAGAGGATAAAATGACTTCCTCAAAATTAAGAAATATCAGAGATTTAATATTAAAATCAAATAAGATTTTTATTCGTAATTTTATCGCTATTTTATTTGAATTAGGAAAAATATGCGTTTTTCAAAATTGCATTCTAGGCCCAATTAAATGTTCATCTTGTCCGACTTATTTTTAGAGGACGGCAAAAATTTATTTCGGGATTTTTGGAGTCCATTTAGTATTTCTTTTCTTTCTTTTTCTGCATGTCCCAATTATTAAAAAAAAACAAAAACAAACGAACCGACTCGGGCCACCGTGGGCGAACCAGACTCGTCCGCCGCTCGGCCTTATAAGCCGCACCCCGCCGCGAGCCCACCCCATCCCGCCTCGCCCTGCCAAACCCTAACCCTAGCCGCCGTGATCCGCTGCCGCCCGTGCCGCCGCCGCCGCACGCCGCCACCCCGCCCCGTCCCACCGCCTGTCGCCGCCAACCGTCGTCGCCGGAGCCGTTGCGCCGCTGCCCGCCGAAGTTCGAGGTACCTGCCGTTTTTTTTCTTTCTAAAAATCGATCGGTTTTATTTCGTAAACCCTAGTTTTCATTTTTTAGATCGGTTCGATTTATTTTATCAGTTTAGTCATTTAGCGGACATTCGTCCGTCCGTTCGTTTTTACGAACGGTTTTCACCGTTTAGCCGCAGACAGCGAACGTTCGTTCGTTAGCCTATTCGTCAGTTTTTCTTTTTCTCGGATTTTCCGCGATTATTTTCGATCGCGATTTCTGATCCGATTTTCGTTCTAGTATAACTTCTCGCTCGTTTATCGGAATCAGGCGATTCAAGCGCCTAGAGTTTCATCTCGAAACCCTCTTTCCATTTAACCAACTTAAACAAGTCTTTGCTACTTTAAATTTGACTTTAGTCCAGATTAGTAATCAAAGCTTGTTTTCTTTCGCCGTTTGAGTTTTGTTGTTTCATTTGATTTGATTCTTTTTACAAACCGGAGTTCTTAAGTTGAACTTTCTGGTTAGATCTCTTATTTGAGTTTTACACGTGCTTTTGCTTGATTCTTATTGTATGCTTGTTTGTTTGTGATAGAGTACCCGGAGTGCGAAGCATGCTACTACGAGTCTCTTGGTTTCGTGGATCATCAGCAAGGCAAGTAACACTTTGATCATACCTCTTACTACCCAGTTTTATTGAATTAGACCAATCCTCAAACAATTGCATGGTTAGGATCTGATTTAAATTGTGGGTTTTGGGAAGTAGATGAGGTAGTACCTATTCACCTGTTCATTATCACACCCTGGGAGTTACTTTTACGTTATGCTTATATCGCTATGCTATGCTCGTAGACGTGGATTGGGTTTGAGTGAATTCATGACAGATGTGAGATTGTCAAATTAATGGTTAACTTAAGGTGGCAACTTTAATACAGATCTGGGTGGATTGAGGCACCTGGGTATCCCAGTGATTGCCTATATTTTCGGAAATCCCGGGGTACCGTGTGATTATCCTATGGACTGCCAGCGAGGCTCAAAGGGATCATAATATTATTGATACTGGAAACTTCTGTGTGCAGCCACAAGCTATTATGGGCTCTAGTATAGTTGATTAAGTTGTGTGAACTCTTACAGTTGTAGACTAGCAGATGTAGGGGATGTACGTGTACCGGTCTACCCATCGTAAGGTGCTAACGCTTCTGAAAGACTGTGTCTCGGTCATCCGTTTCTCAAACACCATGTAGTGCGAGAAATCCAACGGAGGAGATCGAGTCTTGTGGGGAAATGTGCGCAAACCTCTGCAGAGTGTACAAACTAATCATGGTTAGCCGTGTCCCCGGTTATGGACATCTTGAGTATCTGGTTCTTAGATTATCATGTGGATCTCATCACTCTTAATATAATTTGATTGGGTTTAAGGATGATGCTTAATTGCGATTGAGTTGGGTGAACCTTCTCAATATTTAACAACCATCATGGTAGTTAAATAAAATTTATTCCTTTGCAATAGCGAAAAATTGGCTTTTCGCAAAACATATTAGCCCTACAGCCTCCACCAGCCATATATGCATATAGTGAGAGCATTATTCTGTTCATTATCCTTTTAGTGTTACATTGCCAGCATATTCCATGTGCTGGCCCGTTTTCAGGATGCAACATATCATGTTGCAGACTTTTCAGACGACAAGTAAGGAGCCTTAGGTTGTGGTCTTTCACTCAGTGATGCCGTTGGAGTTGATGGACTCACTTTATCTTCCAAGCCTTCCGCTGTTATCGTATTAGATGGCGTTAAGCCATATTTATTGTAATAAGTTCTCTTTTGAGACATTTGATGTAATAAGTGTGTGATTGCTACTCTGTTATAAATCCTCCAAGTACTGTGTTTGTCAGCATTACCGATCCAGGGATGACACTTATGCACAGAGATCAGACTATTTGAGGTCTAGTCGCTACAAACATGGTATCAGTGCACATGCTAACTGTAGGACACGACCACTAAGCTAAAGCCCTAGATCACTACTCTCTTCTCATTTCTAACTTCTCTCCTTTTTCTACTGTTTAGGATGGCGGATGCAAGGATAAAGTTCATGCAACCAGATGAAGACACCCCTTTTGGACGCCACTTGAAGGAAGTTACTAGGTACCTAAACATTGGAATACCAAGCTTCACCAGGACCTACAATGCCACTTTACCAGAAGAGGAGCGCTGGATGATTCAAGTTCAAGTTCCAGGAAGGACATTCACGCCAGTCACTGAGCCCATAGAGTTTTCTTTCGATGCACCAACCTAGAGTCTAGGAAAGAGTATGGAAACTCACATAACCATGGGACACATTGGAGAAGTTTACCACAAGGATATCAAGGATACTATCTACTAGATTTGTGGGCGCCGAGATGAGCAATGGGATATGATCAGCACCAGGAAGGATAGGTCAATTGCCGCTTTCATCCAAGAGTTAAACTAGCACATTCGTCGCCAGGAGAATCAGATGTGCGCAGGCATGATAGATCTGAAGAAGGCAATGACAAGAATTGCGGAGCATGAAGAAGAACTCAAAGCTACACACAAAGATTATGAGGAGGAAATCGTCGTACTAGTGGAGAAGAATGATGACCTGGAAATGAAGCTAGGAGTATTCATGGTAGACCTCGTGCCAGGAGGAGAAGACGATGAACCCAAGGAGATTCGTTCTGAAGACTACATCATCATGGACGACACCGACTCGGACCCTGACGATAGTGATGATGACTATGTTGATGAAGCTGGAGTAGATATCATGGAGTCTTCGACCGATCAATATTTCTAGTCGACCACCATATCAGTAGTAGTATTCCCCCATGTAAATAGTATAGTCCAAGCACTTTGAAACGATAGTTCTAGACCGATTGTATGCCCTTGATTGATTGATTGAGTGATATGATTGTGTTTGTCTCATGTGCATATGGGTAGTGTTTTCTCACTAGACCTCATTCTATTCTATTCTCTTCCCTCTAAACCCTCAGATGCCTCCGAGACGTGACCCCGGATTTACCTTTCCACCAGAGCTCACTCAGTTGATCCAGCAACAGAATACCCTAATGCACTCGTTAGTTCAGAACCAAGGCAACAACAACAACAACCCACCACCACCACCCCCAGTTGACAATTTAGCCTGTTTTCTGAGCTTGCAGCCGCCGGTGTTTTCCAGTAGCACCGAGCCGATAGTTGCAGATGATTGGCTCCGCAAGATTGTAAGGGAGTTAACCACTGCAGGATGCACAGATGATGAGAACGTGCGTTTTGTCGCACACCAATTGGATGGACCAGCAGCCTCATGGTGGGAGAATTACACTGTCACCTATCCTATAGCCATTGTTACATGGGAACAGTTCCAGCAGGCTTTTCGTACTGCCCATGTATCAGCAGGAGCTATGGCCATGAAGAAGCGTGAGTTTCGCAACTTACGCCAAGGAGGATGCACTGTTGGCTAGTATGTGGATGAATTCAGTAAGCTAGCACGTTATGCCCCAGATGACGTTGCTACAGATGCAGCTAAGAAGGAGAATTTTCTGGAAGGACTGAATGATGAGCTGAGCATGCAGTTGATGATGGCGAATTTCAATAACTACCAGGAGTTGGTGGATAGGGCCCTCATGCTTGAAGGGAAGCAGCAGCAGATTAACAGCTACAAGAGGAAGTATGGACAGGGGAAGTATAATTCTGGAGCCCAGCAGAGACCCCGTTTCACCCCGAACTCGGGAGGGCTTGTTCATAACCATGGAGGCCACACTCATAATGGAGGAAGTTCGCACAATCATAGTTGCCTCAAGAACGGAAATGGTGACGGAGGAAGTAGCGGACAGAACCGTTCCAACCCGGCAACACCCACCAAGCAAGATCTAAGTCAAGTTACTTGCTACATGTGCCAGAAGACCGGACATTACGCCAATGAATGTCCTGAAGCTAATAATGGAAATGGAAATGGAAGCTCTAGGAAGAAGCCTAACCCTTTTAGCAGGGACAAGTGAACCACGTTAACATGGAGGAGGTTGAAGGTCAGCCAGATGCAGTAATAGGTAAGTTTTTGGTTAAGTCATTTACTGCAGTCGTACTTTTTGATACTGCTGCATTGCATTCATACATATCAAGGGGATTTGTGGATAAGTATATGTTGCCCACTAGAGTTCTTAAGATGCCCATGCTAGTAACCTCAGACGGAGGAGAGTATATGGCAAGCAATGGATGTTTTCAGATGCCATTGGCCATAGGTACCCATGTTTTCCCCTCCGATCTGATAATTTTGGAATCACAAGGTTTGGAAGTGATTCTCCTTATGGATTGGCTATCAATGTATGGAGGAAACATCGATTGCGCTAGTAAGACGATTTTAGTCACCACCCCAGAGGGAAGAAGGATCAAGTATGTATCCCGGCATGTGCCGAATAGGAATCAAGTAAATTCCTTATTAGGAGTTGTACAGGAGGAAGTACCAGTGGTAAAGGATTTTCCGGATGTATTTCCAGAAAAATTGCCAGGCATGCCACTAGATCGAGACATCGAGTTTTTGATTGAGCTTTTGCTAGGCACAGGGCCAATATCTAAGAGACCGTACAGGATGCCCGCAAAGGATTTGGAGGAGATTAAGACGCAGATTGAGGAGTTACTGTATAAGGGATATATTCGCTCAAGTTCGTCACCTTGGGGATCACCTCTACTTCTAGTGGAGAAGAAGGATGGATCGTTAAGGATGGTTGTTGATTATCGTGGATTGAATGAGGTGACAATCAAGAACAAGTACCCACTGCCAATGATCAATGATTTGTTTGACCAGTTGCAAGGAGCTAAAGTGTTTTCCAAGATCGATTTGCGATCAGGGTATCAGCAGTTGAAGATTCGAGAGCAGGATATTCCTAAGACAGCTTTTACCACAAGGTATGGGTTGTATGAGTATACCGTTATGTCATTTGGTCTGACTAACGCACCTGCCTATTTTATGAACATGATGAACAAAGTGTTTATGGAGTTTTTGTATAAGTTCCTCATAGTGTTCATTGATGATATTCTGGTTTACTCGAAGAATGAAGAAGAACATAAAGAACATTTTCGTTTGGTACTTGGCAAGCTCAAGGAACATCAATTATACGCCAAGTTCAGCAAGTGTGAGTATTGGCTGAAGGAAGTTGGATTTCTTGGACATGTTATATCCAGAGAAGGAATAGTAGTAGACCCCACCAAGGTTGTCACCGTGAAAAACTAGGAATCACCCACGACAGTTGGAGAGATCCGCAGTTTTCTTGGACTCGCAGATACTACCGGAGGTTCATTGAGAATTTCTCAAAGATTGCAAAGCCCATGACGGAGTTGTTAAAGAAGGACACCAAATTCAATTGGACTGAGGAATGTGAGGCCAGTTTTCGGGAGTTGAAGATGCGCTTAGTTACATCACCAGTGTTGATTCTACCAGATCAACGAAAAGATTATGAAGTGTATTGCGACGCTTCTCGTCGGGGACTTGGAGCCGTACTTATGCAGGAGGGAAGAGTTGTTTCATATGCCTCACGATAGCTTAAACCCCATGAGTTAAAATATGCTACACATGATTTGGAGTTACCAGCAGTAGTGCATGCGTTGAAGACATGGAGACATTCTCATAGGTAACCATTGTGAGGTATACACGGATCACAAGAGTTTAAATTATATCTTCACGCAGAAGGAGTTAAATCTCAGGCAGAGGAGATTGTTAGAACTCATTAAGGATTATGACATGAGATTGCATTATCATCCAGGAAAGGCTAATGTAGTATCCGATGCGTTGAGCCGCAAGAGTCATGTAAATACCCTCATGACCGGAGAATTACCCAAGGAGTTAGTAGAAGACCTTCGCGAGCTATGTGTGGAGATAGTTCCGAGAGGCTATGTAGCAACATTGGAGATTCAGTCTACCTTTATGGATAAGATCAGAGAAGCTCAGAAGACGGACAAGGAGATTGCCGAGATAAAGGAAAGGATGAGCAAAGGAAAAGCCAAGGGATTTCGTGAGGATGAGCATGATACTTTGTGGTTTGAGGACCGCATATATGTGCCAAATGATCAGGAGATCAGGAAGTTGATTCTGCAAGAGGCCCATGATTCGCCATATTTGATTCACCCAGGAAATACCAAGATGTATCTATATTTGAAGGACAATTTCTGGTGGACCGGTATGAAGATGGATATTGCAGAGTATGTAGCAGTTTGTGATGTATGTCAGAGAGTGAAGGCAGAACATCAAAAGCCAACAGGATTGCTATAGCCATTTCATATACCCGAATGGAAGTGGGATAAACTAGGCATGGATTTTATCACGGGATTACCCAGGACTCGTTCTGGCTATGACTCGATATGGGTTGTAGTCGATCGATTGACGAAAGTAGCTCATTTCATTCCAGTAAAGTGTTGGGGAACGTAGCAGAATTTTAAAATTTTGTACGCATCACCAAGATCAATCTATGGAGTCATCCAGCAACGAGGGAGAGAGGAGTGCATCTACATACCCTTGTAGATCACGAGCGGAAGCGTTCAAGAGAACAGGGTTGATGGAGTCGTACTCGACGTGATCCAAATCACCGAAGATTATTCTCGGAAATATGCCCAAGAGGCAATAATAAAATTATTATTATTATATTTCCTTGTTCATGATAATTGTCTATTATTCATGCTATAATTGTGTTATCCGGAAATCATAATACATGTGTGGATACATAGACCGTAACATGTCCCTAGTGAGCCTCTAGTTAACTAGCTCATTGATCAACAAATAGTCATGGTTTCCCGACTATGGACATTGGATGTCATTGATAACGGGATCACATCATTAGGAGAATGATGTGATGGACAAGACCCAATCCTAAGCATAGCACAAGATCGTGTAGTTCGTTTGCTAGAGATTTTCCAATGTCAAGTATCATTTCCTTAGACCATGAGATCGTGTAACTCCCGGATGCTGTAGGAGTGCTTTGGTGCACCAAACGTCACAACGTAACTGGGTGACTATAAAGGTATACTACAGGTATCCCCGAAAGTATCTGTTGGGTTGACACGGATCGAGACTGGGATTTGTCACTCCGTATGACAGAGAGGTATCTCTGGGCCCACTCGGTAATGCATCATCACAATGAGCTCAATGTGACCAAGTGTTTGGTCACGGGATCATGCATTGCGGTACAAGTAAAGTGACTTGCCGGTAACGAGATTGAACAAGGTATTAGGATACCGACGATCGAATCTCGGGCAAGTAACGTACTGATTGACAAAAGGGAATTGAATACGGGATTGATTGAATCCTTGACATCGTGGTTCATACGATGAGATCATTGTGGAACATGTGGGAGCCAACATGGGCATCCAGATCCCGCTGTTGGTTATTGACCGGAGAGTTGTCTCGGTCATGTCTGCATGTCTCCTGAACCCGTAGGGTCTACACACTTAAGGTTCGGTGACGCTAGGGTTATAGAGATATTAGTATGCGGTAACCTGAAAGTTGTTCGGAGTCTCGGATGAGATCCTGGACGTCACGACGAGTTCCGGAATGGTCCGGAGGTGAAGATTTATATATAGGAAGTCCAGTTTTGGCCATCGGGAAAGTTTCGGGGGTAATCGGTATTGTACCACGACCACCGGAAGGGTCCCGGGGGTCCACCGGGTGGGGCCACCTATCCCGGAGGGCCCCATGGGCTGAAGTGGGAGGGGAACCAGCCCCTGATGGGCTAGTGCGCCCCCCATGGGCCTCCCCCTGCGCCTAGGGTTGGAAACCCTAGGGGTGGGGGCGCCCCACCTGACTTGGGGGGCAAGTCCCCCCGCTTTGGCCGCCCCCCCCCCCTTGGAGATTGGATCCCCTAGGGCCGGCGCCCCCTTAGGGGCCCTATATATAGTGGGGGGGAGGGAGGGAAGCCGCACCCAAGCCCTTGGCGCCTCCCTCTCCCCTCGTAACACCTCTCTCTCTTGTTGGAGCTTGGCGAAGCCCTGCCGAGATCACCGCTGCTTCCACCACCACGCTGTCGTGCTACTGGATCTCCATCAACCTCTCCTTCCCCTTGCTGGATCAAGAAGGAGGAGACTTCTTCCCAACCGTACGTGTGTTGATTGCGGAGGTGCCGTCCGTTCGGCACTTGGTCATCGGTGATTTGGATCACGACGAGTACGACTCCATCAACCCCGTTCTCTTCAACGCTTCCGCTCGCGATCTACAAGGGTATGTAGATGCACTTCCCTTCCCCTCGTTGCTAGATGACTCCATAGATTGATCTTGGTGATGCATAGAAAATTTTAAAATTCTGTTACGTTCCCCAACAAAGATTAATATGTAGGAAAATCGTAGGCATTGGATCGATGATTTGTTGGATGATATTCATCATATAACAGTCATAACCTAGGGTGATATGGCACTAGCTCCAGTTCATAAATATAATGTAGGCATGTATTCTGTAAATAGTCATACGTGCTTATGGAAAGAACTTGCATGACATCTTTTGTCCAACCCTCCCGTGGCAGCAGGGTCCAATTGGAAACTAATGGATATTAAGGCATCCTTTTAATAGAGAACCGGAATAAAGCATTAACACATGGTGAATACATTAACTCCTCAAACTACGGTCATCACCGGGAAGTGTCTCGACTATTGTCACACAGGGGTTGCCGGATCATAACACGTAGTAGGTGACTATAACTTGCAAGATCGTATCTAGAACATAGATATAGATAACATAAACGGTTCAGATCTATAATCATGGCACCCGGGCCCGAAGTGACAAGCATTAAGCATGGCAAAGTCATAGCAACATCTAACTCAGAACATAGTGGATACCAGGGATCAAGCCCGAACAAAAACTAACTCGATTACATGATGAATCTCATCCAACTCCTCACTGACCAGCGAGCCTACGAAGGAATTACTCACTCCCGGTGGAGAGCATCATGGAATTGGTGATGGAGGACGGTTGGTGAAGACGAAGACGAAAGATCCCTCTCTCCGGAGCCCCAAACGGACTCCAGATCGGGCCTCCCGACGAAGAACAGGAGGTGATGGCGGCTTCGTATCATGAAATGAGATAATTCTTCCTCCGTCATTTTTCTGGGAAAATATGATTTTATAGCGTTAGTTTTAGGGCACGCCTAGAGGAGGTGGTGCGCCTTGGTGGGTTATGCCCACCCAGGTGCCCCCCTCCGGTGGTTCTTGGCTCTTGAAATTATCTTTATTCATATAAAAATTCCTCGCAAAGTTTCATTCCAATCTGAGAACTTTTATTTCTGCACAAAAAATAACACCGTGGTAGTTCTATTGAAAACAGCGTCAGTCCGAGTTATTTTCATTCAAATCATGCAAATTAGAGTCCAAAACAAGAGGAAAGGCGTTAGGAAAAGTAGATACGACGGAGATGTATCAACTCCCCCAAGCTTAAACCTTTGCTTGTCCTCAAGCAATTCAGTTGATAAATTGAAAGTGAAAAAGAAAATCTTTTAGGAACTCTTTTGCTCTTGTTTGCATAAATAAGCTTAAACAACACCCAGGATTTCAGCCAAGATTATAACTAACCATGTTGACAATAACTCTTAAACATTATATTAACTCATATCAATGACATAATTAGATAGTGATCAATAATAAGATACCTCAAACAACAGCACGTTGTCAAAACAACGATGATACAATATGACAATAGTGGTATCTCGCTAGCCCTTTCCGAGAATGCAAAACATAAATTCAAAGCACCTCCAAAGTTCATGCAACAACTAAATATTGTAATTCATGGTAGAAATGATCCAGTCTTGATGCACCCAACATTAGCTACACACAATGCATGAGCATCACATCAGTACTCTCAGGTTCTGGCACTTATTTGAGAAGGTGATGACACAACATAAAAGTAAATAGATAGTCCCTTTGCAGAGGGAAGCAGTGATTTTTAGAGGTGCCAGAGCTCAAGTTTTTGAACGGAGGTAAATTAAATTTTGAGAGGTGCACCCTTTTTGTTTATTTCGCGACCATTAGTTATCAATATCTTCCATGCTAAACACATTAGTGGCAGTTCCCAAGCGATAAAGTAAAGGTTATGACTCCGTAGGAGTTTTTGTTTGATTATTTCTAAGCTCTTTTCTTTTTGCAATTCGGGACTAGGAATCTCTATTACCACCCCTTTCTCGTGCAATGATGAGTGAATAAACACATATCATGAGATTAACCCGCTTAGCATGGAAGATACTGACTACCTCCTATCGCTCTATGAACGATCCAGGCACAGAAAAAGGATATTTATTTGAAGTTTTTAGAGGTGGCACATGCAAATTTACTTAGGACGGCAGGGTAATACAACATATAGGTAGGTATGGTGGACTCATCTGGAATAACCCCGGTTCAAGGTTTTTGATGCACAAGCAGAATTCCCGGTTAGTACAGGCGAAGGCTAGCAAATAGGTTGAGAAGCGGCCATCTAGAGAGAAACAATGGTCATGAACATGCATTATGCATAAGTAACATTGGATACTAGCATGAGTAGGATATGAACACCATGAACATAAATATCATATAGGCTATGTTGGTTTTGATTCAACTACATGCATGAACATGTGTGAAGTCAAGCCACTCGAACATTCAGTGGAATATACCATACCATCATACTACATCATAACCATTTTAACATAATGTTGACCTCCAAGATAAATCATTATTCACTCCTAGATACTTATGCATGGCATGAGAAACTATAATCTCTAATTGTCATTGCAAATATTTTTGATCATAATAGGCTGAATGATGGATACTAGGTTAAACATATTTACAAAAACAGAACAAGTTGAGTTCATACCCGTTTCTCTCTGCCACGACCAATTCATTAGATATCATCATTATTGCCTTTCAATTGCATGACTGAATGATATGAAAATAATAATAGTGCAAGGGTGCCGTGGATTAAGCTGGAATCTACACACATTTTATTCAAAAGGAGAAGGCAAGGTAAAATGGGCTCTTTGTTAGATCAACAATAATGCATATGAGAGCCACTCAAAATTTTCATCGTGGTCCTCTCTTCGATATGACTCAAATAAAAAGAGAAAATAAATTCAGAGAAACACACTGAAATATTTTTGGAGTTTTTGGTTTTCTGAAAGAAAGCAAATAAAAAGGGAAAATAAAAAATGAGAAAAACTATTTACACGGGAATGCTCCCAACAAGCAAAAGAATAACAAGGAAATCTTTTTGGGGTTTTCTTTTTAGTCTTACAACAATTTAAACTAGGAAGAAAAATAAAAAAGAAGCAGGAAATATTTTTTGGATTTTCTCAAAGTTTTTTCAAACACACAAGAAGAAAGCGAGAAAAAAATTTAGCATGGATTATATAATGAAAAAGTGTGAACACCGACAACTGGAATGAAATGTGTGAACATGAATGTAATGTCAGTGGAAATAAGTACTCCCCCAAGCTTTGGCTTTTGGCCTAACTTGGTAATTAGTCACTAGCCTACATAGTGATCGGAGTGATAGCTCACACAGGCTCTCGGTGTGGATGCCTCAACCCGTCGTGTGGCCACAACTGCCGCGTTATGAGCTCGGGCCTCGCTCTGAAGAACAAAGTATCTCCCCCTACTATGAACGTCAAAGAAAGTACGTGCACGCAAATATGTGTCCACAATGGAACTTTTATTAAACAAAAGTTTATAAGTGAAATTATGGGGTTCACCTCTAAGGATCTTATGACATTTCATAGCATCAAAGTCTAAGTACTGCGTGGGTAAAATAGGATAAAAAGGCAAAGGTGGAACACCCAGCTCTCTTGCATGCTAAGCGCGTGGTATAAATTACACCATAAAAATATCCACTACCAGCGTTGTGTTGCAACCTACATGCAAAAATCGCTCCAAGGTTATAACTCCTGTTATCGGTGAGAGCGGTGCGTATGAGGTTCAAGTCTGGAGCACAAAGTGTACTACAATCTTGTTTGCCTACAATGCATTTTCCATTAAATAAAGCAAAGTACTGGATTGCGGGAAAATGAATGCTCTTTATTCTACCTTGCGTCACTCCCCTAGTGTCACCATAGCAAAGACTAGTCAAGAATATCTCAAACTCAGACCTTGGCAGTTCGTCAAGTGAACCCAGAATGAGATTTTGTAGTAGTGAGGAAATCTCTCTAAAGATATGGTGAATGGATTTTCATATAATTTAAATGACACCCTAGACTCACAGGGATGGAATTTAAATCCTTTGACAAATGATTCAGTGAGGGTGAGGTGTTGATTGCACTTATCTGAAATGTACGGACCGAGCTCAGCATTGTGAACATATTGCTCAAATTCTTCCTTCATGCCCACACTCGACATATAAGCATCACATGGCCATAAGCAAGTTTTGGTGGCAGCATCTCATATGGAACTCTCACTTGGTTCAACATAAGACCGACGAGTGGAGCTGGTCCACACTATGCCTCCGAGGATCTACTCCTCGAAGAACTCCTTCCAAACAGGTTCATCATATCCGCGTATAATTTTCTAAAAAGATTTGACCACAAAAATTTGATAACAAGACCTCACAATGTTGGCAGCAACTACTCATAGGGATGCATAGAGGCCATAGCAAGCATTCAAACTACTTAGAATTCTAAGAATTCAACATGCAAGATCATCTACAACAGCACCAAAAGTAGCTAATTATTCAAAATATAAACCACTAAAACAAAAACTAATTGGACAAGCGGAGGAGTCACATACCAAGCAACAATCCCCCGAAATAGTTTTGGAAACGAAGCTTCAAGCAAACAGATCGAAATCTATGGGTTTGAGAGAAAGAATACGAGATAGAGAGCATGGTGATTTTTTTCTGGATGTAGGTGGTGATGTGGGATGAAGGGATAAGTGAGGGGCCCACATGGGGCCCACAACCCACCAGGGCAGGCCTGGGGGTCCTGGCGCGCCCAGGTGGGCACAGCCCACCTGGTGCACCTCCCTCTGATGTTATTTGCACCAAAAATTCTTAAATATTCAGAAAAAAAATCATATTAAATTTTCAGAGCATTCTGAGAACTTTTATTTTTGGGTCATTGTTTATTGCACGGAAAATTCAGAAAACAGACAAAACATGGCATTTTATTTTATTTAACTAATAAAAACATAAAACAAAAGGAAGGGACAGAAGGTAGTGCTCACTAAATTCATCAACTTCATGCTTCTCAAAAATGATCCATTAATAAGGTTGATCAAGTCTTATTAACAACCACTTTGGGTTAGCATGAAACCGATGAACTTTCCTAAATCACTAATTTACCTTAACAGGGATATGAATGTCCCCAACATTAAGCAGTTCATATTTCTTTTTAATAGTAGGTAGAGGTAGTTGAAAACTTCCAATAGTGATTGTACGAGATGTTTCAATAACATTAATACTATTTAGTTGGAATTGTTTCTTCGGAAAGTGCACCGTATGCTCATTACCATTGATATGAAGGTGACCCTGCTTTTATTAAAATCAATCACAGCCCTTGCAATACTCAAAAAGGGTCTCCCAAGGATAATCTACATGTTGTCGTCCTCGGGCATCTCAAGTATAACAAAGTCAGTCAAAATAGTAACATTAGCAACAACAGCGGGCATATCCTCACGAATACCGATAGGTATGGCAGGTGATTTGTCAACTATTTCCAAAGATATCTTAGTATGTGTGACTTTATTCAAATCAAGTCTTTTATATAAAGAGAAAGGCATAAAACTAACACCAGCTTCTAAATCACATAAAGCAGTTTTCACATAATTTATCTTGATGGAGCAAGGTATAGTTGGTATTCTCGGGTCTCCAAGTTTTTTAGGTCCTCCATCTTTAAAAGTATAATTAGCAAGCATGGTGGATATTTCAGCTTCCAGTATTTTTCTCTTATTGGTGATGATGTCTTTCATGTACTTTGCATAAGGAGGCATTTTTAAGATGCCAGTCAAGGGAGTACGCAAAAAAACTGGCCTCGATATTTTATTAAAGCATTCAAATTCTTCATCATATTTCTTTTTATCTGACTTAGGTGGGAAAGGCACAGGTTTTTGAACCCATGGTTCTTGTCGGTGTCAAAACCGGCGGATCTCGGGTAGGGGGTCCCGAACTGTGCGTCTAGGCCGGATGGTAACAGGAGGCAAGGGACACGAAGTTTTACCCAGGTTTGGGCCCTCTTGATGGAGGTAAAACCCTACGTCCTGCTTGATTAGTATTGATGATATGGGTGTTACAAGAGTAGATCTAGCACGAGACCAGAGAGGCTAAACCCTAGAAGCTAGCCTATGGTATGATTGTATGTTGTGGTTGTTGTCCTACGGACTAAAACCCTTCAGTTTATATAGACACCGGAGAGGGTTAGGGTTACACGAGGTCGGTTACAAAGGAGGAGATATCCATATATGTATTTCCTAGCTTGCCTTCCACGCCAAGTAGAGTCCCATCCGGACACAAGACAAAGTCTTCAATCTTGTATCTTCATAGTCTAACAGTCCGGCCCATGGAGATAGTCCGGCTGTCCGAAGACCCCCTAATCCAGGACTCCCACAGTAGCCCCTGAACCAGGCTTCAATGATGACGAGTCCGGTGCGCAGTTGTCTTCGGCATTGCAAGGCGGGTTCCTTCTCCGAATACATCACAGAAGAATTTGAATACGAGGATAGTGTCCGACCCTGCAAAATAAGTTCCACATTCCACCGTAGAGAGAATAATGTTTTCGCAGATCTATTTCGCTAGCTTGTTTTGGCAACATGACGTTATGTCATGGCCCGATGATTATTCGAACCGTTTCTTTTAGCCAGCTCCACACATAACGCGAGGCGGTTTCGTGACACGTCTTGCCGAAGCGGAGATCGTGTTCCCCCAATTTCTGGATTCTCATTAATGCGTTCGTGGGTAACCCAACCGTGTCTAGGACTCCTAGATTATAGGCAAGTCCTAAACGGCTACGGAGAGGACGCTTGATATTCACCCTCTTTATAAAGGGACGAGGTTTTTGCTTTTTCTCTCTCGTGCTCAATCGAACCCTTCCTCCGCCTCGAGTTCTAACACCCAAAGCGCAGGTTAGGTGCTCCGGATCTTCAATCATGTCCGGATCCAGCCTTCAAGGCCGATGGATGCCCTCCTTCATTACGGAAGAGGACATTAAGAAGTTGAGGGAGGCCAGATACCTGACTGCCGAAGTCTCGCATCGGCTGCCTGCTCGAGGGTAGGTCGTCCCTACTCCCGAACCCAACGAGAACGTTGTGTTCGTCTCCCACTTCCTCCGAGGTCTAGGCCTCACTCTAGATCCTTTCGTCAGGGGTTTGATGTTCTATTACGGGCTTGATTTTCACGATCTAGCTCCGGACTCCTTTCCCCACATCTCGACGTTTATTGTCGTGTGTGAGGCCTTCCTCCGCGTTACCCCTCACTTCAGCCTGTGGCTCAAGACCTTTGAAGTAAAGCCGAAGATGATCGAGGGGCAACAGGCAGCGTGCGGAGGTGCATCAATAGGCAAGATGGCAGGAGCTCCATGGTTGGAAGGTTCCTTTCCAGAGGTGTCCGAGTTATGGCAACGGGAGTGGTTTTACGTCACGGCTCCCCGAAGTGCCAAGTGGGCGGCTGCCCCTGCTTTCCGCTCGGGCCCCCCACCACAACTGATGTCATGGGTTAGCAGAGGCCTGAGATGGGGTCCAGCCAAGGATGTGCTTATACTGCAAAGCCGCATTCGAGATCTCTTCGAGGGAGATTTTAATTTGGCTGTGGTAATGCAAGTTATGATGGTTCGTCAAGTCCAGCCTTGCAGACGCCGGCCCCTTCGCTTGTGGGAGTTCAACCCAGAGGGACCGCGTGCCATTCAAAGTTTCCTCGGCCTGACGCACGAGGAGATGTACAAGTCATTCTTCGGATCTCAAGTGGAGTGTCCGGATATTACCGAGGACATGGGCCTGAGCAGTAACCGCGCCGCCGAACAAGTAAGAAATCCTCTGGCCGAACACACTGTCTTTTATTCGAAGTTATTTCTGAGAGTTCGATTTTTGACCAGGACTGGCGAACGAAGGCGAAGATGATTCGGTGTTTGGCCCCCCTTCCTGAGGGTTTGGAAAATCCGGTATTGGAAAAGATGCTCGAGGTCGCACCTTGCCCGGAGCCCTCGAAGGAAGATACCAGGGGGATAATATGGGTGGACGTAGGCCCCCGTCGCTGCTTGTTCCAACCGAGGGAATGAGCGTCTCCATGAAGGAGGACAACCGGGGGAGGAAAAGGACTGCTTCCGAGGATCCGGAAGCCGAAGCCTCCAAACGGGAGAAGAAATCTCCTACAGAAGGTCCTGCCTCGGGGGTGCTCCTGCCGCACACAGTCCACGGGGGGATCTGCCCTCCAACGAGTCGTAAGTGATCCCAAAATAATTTAAGGTATGCTATCTTTCTTCTGAGAAAATAACCACCGCATATATCTTGCAGTTCGGGCATAGCACCTCTCAGATGAGCTCATGTTCGGGGGATCTTCTTCCAGAGATGATGGAGAGCGAAACGCCTCCCCTGGACTCCTCTGCTCCAGAAGCGGGCGACCACGAAGTGTTGTCACAGAGCGCCTCTCCGAATCCGGTGAGGCCAGAAGATAATCCCATAGACCCCCGAAGTCCCCAGCGTCCGGCTCCTGAGGAGAGCAGATAAAAGAGTCCGGCACCGTCTGGTGTGCGGTCGGACGTTCTGAGGGAGTTGGTGGGGCGAGCGGCCATCTCAGAAGAACACCATGTGCTGATGGGTACGGTGATGGAGAGAACCTCGTCCGCCGAAAGCGGATTACATGAAGCCTTTATGAGTCTACTGACAGGCTTTGAGGTACGTAAGATAATATGTGATAGTACTGCACGTGCTAGGTGTGCCCTGTGTAGATAGTAGCCCCTAAGACTCTAGTTGCCATCGAGAACGGCGGCGAACAGAGGATCATATTCTCAGGAAATAACCAGACTGCCCTTATGTGCAGGTGGTGGAGGCTCCGGTGGCTAGCCGGACTAGTGAGTTTGCCAAATTAAAACGACAACTGAATGCGGCAGACGCTGACCTCGAGCTTGTTAACAAGAGGCTTGACGAGGCACAGGGTAAGTGTTATTATCTCGTGAACGCCACATAGTAAGAGCAGCATAATGCCAGTATCCTTAATATGTTGTGACTGCAGATGGAGCTGCCTCCGTGGAAGCCTTGCGGGCAGAACTTGCCCGAGCCAAGGAACAAGCGAGGATTAGTAATGACGCTGCTTTGAAGCCGGTCGAAGAGTTGAAGGCCGAGAAGGCCGCACATTGCGAGAGCCAAGAGAAGATGGCCAAGATGGCCGTGGAATTAAAAGACACTGCCGACCATTGCCGGGTCCTTGAAAAGGAAAACCGAGCAAAGGCAGCGGACCTTGAGAAGGCCACGGCGGCGAAGAAGGACACTTGTTCTGCTATGAGTGCGAAGAAGGAGGAGCTACGGGAAGCCAGGGATATTGCAGTTGGGAAACCCTTCATGTTACGGAGGAAGTTCGGAGATCCACGGTATGCCCCTCTGGCTCGGCTGTGGAGTTCGGCAGATGTGTATATGGATTTGGTGGCGAGTGCTGCCGATGCTGCCAAGTACTTCCAAGGTCAGACAGATCGTGAAGTGGACAAGCTGTTCTGGTCGCAGTTCAACGTTCCAGAGCGTTCGCTTTCATGGACTGACCAGCTAGCCGAATGGGCCGAACTGAATAGGTTGTTCGGACTCGCCATGAGGGCTGTTGTGCATCAGCTGTGGCCGAAGAAGCAAAAGTCGGATAGCTATTTCAGCTTAGTGCAGCAGTTCCTTGGTGCGGTGCCGCGCATTAATGCAATGAAGAGGTCGACGTGCATAGAAGGCTCGCGGATGGCCCTAGCCCGTGTTAAAGCATACTGGGCAGAGATGGACGCTTCCGTAGTCGCGGCGCAAGGTTCGGCCATAGGCCGAGTGGCAGCCAAGCATTATTTCGAGGAGGTTCTCGAGGGTGCTCGTTTGATAGAGGCCCAGTGCTTGAAGAATATTATGTTTGAGTGATATGTATTCTCATTGTAAACACAATGCTTTTATGAAGTTTTTATAAGGCTATGTTTATACTTTTGCATGAAAGTAGTATGATGCCTCCTGTGCGGCCGTTTATGTATACATGTGTATAACCTGAAAGATTGCAACCGTCGCCTTCAACCCCCACGCATATAATGCGGAGGTGCTCGCAAAAAACGTGTGTTCACACTTAACCCAACGTCTTGGTCCTAATAAGGACGTGATAGCGCAGTGAGCGAGGTAACCGGACTATAATGCTTTAACACTTTCACTTAGCCATAGGAGTTTGACAGTGGGGCTACTAGATAGCCCCTGGTGGCTCCACACTCTCCCGATCGCAGGGTGTGTACATGCCTAGCCGGAAAACGGCCCTTCATTAAGGCAGAGGAATTCTAACATTCTGATAGGTCATCGAGTGGTTGACCAGTCTCACGCTATATCATGATAGTCAGTTTTCGGCTTTCTCTACTAAGGTGCTCGTCCGGATAAACCAAGGCACAATCGCAGTAGTTCTCCTGGTGCTACCTTAGCCGGTAAAGCGGAACGTAAGGCACCAAAACACAGGAGCCGGGCAAACCCAACATTTGACCAAAGACAATGATTCGGAGCTGATGCATATAAGGCCAAACTCGCGACACCGAACACTCCCTAAGGTATTCGGTCTTTATGGTATAAACCGGGCCAAAATAGTGCCATTTGTAAGAATCCCCTTGTGTCCAGGTACATGCATTATTCTGACGTGGCCACATGCCAAGACATCATCATCCTTCTCAGCTGTGCTGAGAATTCGGTGGATATGTATCAACAAGAGACAGTAAAAAAGGTTTACGCAGGGTCTTAATCTAAAAAGAATCCTTGGAGCGGGTCCCTGCTGCACGTCTGCGCCTGTTTCTCCGTTGTGCCGTATCCTGGACGGGTGTAGCACGATGATTATCTGTAAAAGAGAGGAGCTTAGGTGAAAAAGTTCTCGTGCAAAAAGATAGTTTTTAAAGAAACCATGCATAATTCAAGGTGAGTAAGAATTGCCACTTGTCTGCGCACGTTGAGCCCCTTGTATTTGTAATAGGGGTGTGATCATTCATCCGGTATAAATTGCATATAGCTGCGCCGGACTCGTCTAACCGTGTCCGAGGTCGTGACGACCTGCTAAATGCTTTAGTTGGTGAGGCCGTTTTTAGTGTGCGGCTGCCAGGGCAGCCGCACGCTCTTCGGCGCGCAAAGATCGCTTAATACTTCCATTTACTGTAATGATGGCACGTGGACCGGGCATCTTGAGTGTGAGGGAAGCGTAGTGTGGTATTGCATTAAAGCAAGCGAAAGCTTCGCGTCCGAGTAGTGCTTGATATCCACTTTGGAACGGAGCGATGTGGAAGGTTAAATGTTCGCTACGGAAGTTATCGGGGAAGCCAAATATAACTTTTAGTAGCATGGAGCATGTGCAATGAGCCCCTGGGCCTGGCGTTACACCTTTAAAGGTAATATTGCTATGGCAAATTTTTGTTGGGTCTATCCCCATTTCGTGGATTGTATCCTAGTATATCAGGTTTAGACTGTTGCCACCGTCCATCAGGACTCGTGTGAAGTGGTATCCGTCAATTATTGGGTCTAATACCAGGGAAGCCCATCCTGCACGCCGGATACTTGCTGAATAATCACGATGGTCGAAAGTGATCGATTGAGACGACCAGTGGCAGGACTCTGCGGTGATAGGCCTTCGGGCGTATTTTTCTGGGAGTGCCGTTTTGTTTCTTCCATTGATCACGTGTAACACGTTTACTATTTTGACTTCTGGTGGAAATTTCTTTTGTTCCCCAGTGTCTTCCTTGAGAGGCTCATCCTCATCTTCGCTTGGTGTATCCTCCCCCTTGTGTACGGCGTTGAGCTTGTCGGACTGCTTGAAGACCCAACATTCTCTGTGGGTATGATTGGCTGGTTTGCCAGGGGTGCTATGGACCTGACATATTTGGTCCAGAATTTTGTTTAGGTTGGACAGTTCGTCTCTGGCGCCTTTAGGGGGCGGCTTTTGCTGACCTGGCCGAGAGCTTTTGAATCCGGCGTTTACTGTCATGCTCTTCATGATGTCTCCTTTATTCCGGCATTTGTTATTGTTGTTGCGCTGTGATTTCCCGTTTCCATCTCTAACTTCAGATGTACTGGGGTCGTTGGTGCTGCATCGGGCTAGCCAGCTGTCCTCACCCACGCAAGAGCGGGTCATGAGGCTTGTTAATGCTGCCATTGTTCTCGGTTTTTCTTGGCCGAGGTGTCGGGCAAGCCATTCGTCACGGACGCTGTGCTTAAAAGCTGTCAAGGCCTCGGCGTCTGGACAGTCGACAATTTGGTTCTTTTTAGTAAGAAACATGTTCCAAAGCTTTCGGGCGGACTCTCCGGGCTGTTGAGTTATATGACTCAAATCGTCCGCGTCCGGAGGTCGGACATAAGTCCCTTGAAAGTTTTCCCGAAAAGCGTCTTCGAGCTCTGCCCAGCTTCCAATGGAGTTTTCAAGGAGGCCTTTAAGCCAATGACGAGCTGGCCATTTGAGTTTGAGTGGTAAGTACATGATGGCGTGGAGATCATCTCCTCGAGCCATATGGATGTGGAGGATATAGTCCTCGATCCAGACCCCAGGGTCTGTTGTTCCGTCGTATGCCTCTATGTTTATAGGTTTGAATCCCTCTGGAAATTCATGATCCAGCACATCATCGGTGAAACATAGGGGGTGTGCGGCACCCCTGTATCTAGGTGTACCGCTTTGTTCGGATGATTATTGTGTTATATCGTATGCAGGGGCGCGCTTGCGTGGTCCATAGATGGATCTGGTTGCGATGTCCTTTTGGTGCAAGCCCTCGCGTGAATCGCATATTGTCTTGTGAGTGGCATTGTTTGCTGCTTTATGTTGGCCGTGAGGTCGTCTATCGGCCAGGTGGCTGTTTTGATTTTTTGTTGTGAGGGGTCTGAGGCCTCCTCATCGAATTCAGGTAGCAACTTCCCCTTTGGGTAGCTCTTGGTGGGGCGATTGTCGACGTACTTCGCTGCTGTGTTGAGTACTTTACTCCATCTGATTTGGAGTGTGTCCTGCGCAGCCTTGAGCATTTGCTTCTGCTTTTTCAGACTCCTCGCGGTGGCAACAAGCCTTTGACGGGCATTCTGCTGCTCCGGGTGCCTGTCCGGCCTTGTGTCGTCCGGACTATTATCTTTGACAGAATTGGTTTGTTCGGTTCGATTCTCCGTATTGTCGTGGTCCGGCAGTGGTTCGCCCTGCTCCAACGCTGTGTCTGTGTGATCGTTATTTCTGGCGAGGCGGGATTTGGGGCGGCGCTTGCGCCGCCGCTTTGACTGCTTCTCGAGGGAACAAGCCTTCGGTGCGTCCTTCCGTTCCTCGTCATCATCTTCTGGTGTGTCCACCATGTATACGTCATATGATGAAGTGGACGTACATCGCCCTGTGGGCTGTGGTTCCTCTTCGCCTCCCGCATCGTTGTCCATACCGTCGATGTCTGCGGATTCGAAGTCGAGCATGTCGGTAGAGTCATCGACAGTGGCTATTAAGTGGGTGGTGGGCGGGCGTTGAATTTCTTCGTCGTCCGCATCTCAATCATGTTGGCCATAATCCGGCCAGGGCTCTCCTGATAAAGAGAGAGACCTTAGTGAATTCAGAATGTCGCCGAAGGGCGAGTGCTAAAAGATATCCGCGGCGGTGAATTCCATGATCGGCGCCCAATCGGATTCGATTGGCAGGGGCGCGGATGGTTCGGGGTCCGGAAGAGAGTCTGTCACCTTGGAGTCACGGGCTGCGTAGAGGTTTATGCTGGTGTTTGGCTCGATCGCCGTCGAGACTGTAGCCCTTGAGGCGGTGTCTAGCCACCCGTCCTCGATTGGCGCAGTTGGCTCCGAGCTAAGGGTCGGAGCTGATGCGGGCGCGGCCTCTGGGGTACCGTCCGGCAGCAGAGCTAGGTCATACCCATCGCGACAGTGCGGCGCGCCCGGCTGTGGCTTGAATCCGTCGAAGATCAAGTCCCCACAGATGTTGGCCGTGTAATTCAAACTTCCAAATCTGACCTGATGGCCAGGGGCATAGCTTTCAATCTGCTCCAGATGGCCAAGCGAATTAGCCCGTAGTGCAAAGCCGCCGAATACAAAGATCTATCCGGGGAGAAAAGTCTCACCCTGGACCGCATCGCTATCGATGATAGTAGGAGCCATCAAGCGCAACGGCGACGACACAGAGGAACTCTCAATGAAAGCACCAATGTCGGTGTCAAAACCGGCGGATCTCGGGTAGGGGGTCCCGAACTGTGCGTCTAGGCCGGATGGTAACAGGAGGCAAGGGTCACGAAGTTTTACCCAGGTTCGGGCCCTCTTGATGGAGGTAAAACCCTATGTCCTGCTTGATTAATATTGATGATATGGGTGTTACGGGAGTAGATCTACCACGAGATCAGAGAGGCTAAACCCTAGAAACTAGCCTATGGTATGATTGTATGTTGTGGTTGTTGTCCTACGGACTAAAACCCTTCGGTTTATATAGACACAGGAGAGGGCTAGGGTTACATGAGGTCGGTTAAAAAGGAGGAGATATACATATACGTGTTGCCTAGCTTGCCTTCCACACCAAGTAGAGTCCCATCCGGACACGAGACGGAGTCTTCAATCTTGTATCTTCATAGTCTAACAGTCTGGCCAATGGAGATAGTCCGGCTGTCCGGAGACCCCCTAATCCAGGACTCCCACAGTTCTCTTTCCTTATTGTGTTTTCTAGCAACAAAGTCTCTTTTATCATATCTTTTTTTCTTGGGTTGTGGGTTATCAAGATCAACTGTTGGTTCTATCTCAACATCATTGTCCGGTTCTTTATCATTCGTTTGAGTATTTTCATGAACCTCATCATTATATTTTTTTATTATCAAAAGGTGAGTGTTCATTACCAGATTGAGTTTCAACATCAAAGATAGAAACTTCATTATCATTAACAGGAGGTTTTTCTACTTCAAGTTCACTAGAGGCATGCTAAGTCCTATCATTTTTCTTCTTGTTTTTCTTTTTAGAAGGACTAGGTGCATCAGTGTTAACTCTCTGAGAGTCTTGTTCAATTCTCTTTGGGTGTCCCTCAGGATAAAGTGGTTCCTGAGTCACCTTACCTCCTCTAGTGTCTACTCTAACAGCAAAGTCATTTATATTGTGGTTCATTTCATCTAATAACTCTCTTTGAGATTTAGCAACTTGTTCTAACCGAGTTTGAACGATAGAAGCATCCTTCCCTACACCTCTAACATCATTTGAGATTGTAAATAACAAGTCACTCAAGCGAGCAATCTTATCAGAATTGTATTTCAACTATTTCTTAACAATTGCATTGAAGTGATCCTTCTTTCTAATGTAATTTTCAAACTCATAAAGGCATTGGCTAGGGTGCATATTGTGAGGATTATCATTATCATTAAATTTCATTAGATAATTTACCTCTACCACCTTAGGTGGTGATGGTGTATCAAGCCCATGTATTTCTTCAATAGGACGTACATTTTTGACATCCTCAGCTATAATACCTTTTTCCATCATGGATATCTTTGCCTCTTGCATATCTTCAGGACTGAGATATAACATACCCCTCTTCTTCGGAGTGGGTTTAAGTGATGGTTCCGGAAGTGTCCAATCATCATATTTTTTCAATATGTTATTCAATAATTCTTCAGCTTGCCCAATAGTTCGTTCCCTGAAAACACAACCAGCACAACTATCTAGGAAATCCCTAGAAGCATGGGTTAGCCCATTATAGAAGATATCAAGTATTTAACTTTTCTTAAGGGGATGATCAGGCGAAGTATTAAGCAATTGGAGAAGCCTCCCCCAAGCTTGTGGTAGACTCTCTTCTTCAATTTGCACGAAGTTAAATATTTCCTGTAAGGCAGCTTGTTTCTTATAAGCAGGAAAATATTTTTTCGAGAAGTAACAAATCATATCCTGGGGACTATGCACACAACCAGGAGCAAGAGTATTGTACCAAGCTTTAGCATCACCCTTTAATGAGAACAGTAATAATTTGAGAATATAATAATAGCCAACTTTCTCATCCTGAGCATAAAGGGCGGCTATATCATTCAACTCAGTAAGATGTGCTACAACAGTTTTAGTTTCATAACCATTGGAAAGGATTAGATTCAACCAAAGTAATCAACTCTAGGTCGACAGAGAATTCAAAGTCCTTATCATCAACAAATATAGGTGAAGTAGCAAACTGAGGATCACATTTAATTTTTAGCATTCAAAGTCCCTTCCTTATACTTGCATAATAATTTTTCTAGATCATCTCTGTCCTTACAAGCAAGAATGACTCTTGTTGTTTCCTCATTAATAACATAACCTACCGGTATCTTTGGCAATTCATATCTCCGAGGGCTAGTTCTAATAGGTGTTTCAAGATTTTCAGTTTCAAGCTATTCATCAGATTCAACATTCTCAAAAGCTTTAGTTCTAGAAATTTGTTCACCAAGAAATTCTCCTAGTGGCATATTATCATCAAGCAAGGTACTAGCATCATCATAAATATCATTAAGAGTGCAATTAGCATCAACAATAACTTGCGACATATCAGGATTAATAGCATCTGGTGTTGTTGCAAGTTTACTTATAACAGAAGGTGAATCAAGTGCGGAACAATATGGTAGTTCCTTACCTCCCCTCGTCTTAGAGGGAAAAATCTTAGTATTTGCATCCTTCAGATTTTTCATAGTGGCAATTTGATAACAATCCCATGTAACTCAACAAATATTGCTATTCTCCCTAGCAACGGCGCTAGAAAAAGGTCTTGATAACCCACAAGTATAGGGGATCGCAACAGTTTTCGAGGGTAAAGTATTCAACCCAAATGTACAGATTCGACACAAGGGCACCCTAATAATATTTGCACGTATTAGCAACTGAGTTTTCAATTCGGTCACACCTGGAGATTAATTATCTGCAACAAAGTGATCAGTAGCATAGTAACATGATAGCTTTGATAGTAGTGGTAGCAGTAACAGTAACGGTAACAGTGATGGTAATAGTTTTGTAGCAGTGACAATAGTGGCAGCATTAGTAGTAACTTAGCCAGATCAATACGTAGGAAAATCATAAGCATTGGATCGGTGATTTGTTGGATGATATTCATCATATAATAGTCATAACCTAGGGCGATACGGCACTAGCTCAAGTTCATAAATATAATGTAGGCATGTATTTGATAACCCACAAGTATAGGGAATCAATTGTAGCCTCTTTCGATAAGTAGGAGTGTCGAACCCAACGAGGAGCTAAAGGTAGAACAAATATTCTGTCATGTTTTATCGACCATCGATACAACTCTACGCACGCTTAATGTTCGCTTTACCTAGAACAGGTAAGAAAGGAGAAGTACTTTGATGGTGTTGTCGGATAGGTTTGTAAGATAATAAAGAGCACGTAAATAAAAGATAGGGGCTGTTTAGATAAAGACACAATCAAGTTAGTTTCAGTAAAGAGCTTTTTGTCGCGAGAAAGTTATTTGTCCCTAGACAATCGATAACTAGACCGGTAATCATTATTGCAATTTTATTTGAGGGAGAGGCATAAGCTAACATACTTTCTCTTCTTGGATCATATGCACTTATGATTGGAACTCTAGCAAGCATCTGCAACTACTAAAGATCATTAAGGTAAAACCAAACCATAGCATTATAAGGCATCAAGTCCTGTTTTACTCTGATACGCAAACAACCTACTTACTCGAGTCTGTGCTTCTGTCACTAACGACACCCACCATAAGCAAATCATGAAAATATTTCAAACCCTACAACGGGTATCCCTCACACTTGCGCGACATGGAGAGCACCATAGGACTGCACCAATAATAAAACATGCAACTCAAACCAATCACGATCATCAATTAACCCATAGGACAAAACAGATCTACTCAAACATCATAGGATAGACAGACATCATTGGGAAATAATATATAGCGTTGAGCACCATGTTTACGTAGAGATTACAGCGGGTAAAAGAGGGGTTACACCGCTACATAGAGGGGGAGAGTTGGTGATGACGGCGGTGAAGTTGTTGGTGTAGATCGTTGTCGCGATGATGACATCGGCGGCATTCTGGCGCCACCGGGAGAGAGGGGGAGAGAGCCCCCTTCTTATTCTTCCTTGACCTTCCCCTAGATAGGAGAAGGGTTTCCCCTCTGGTCCATGTCCTCCATGACAGTGGAGGGGCGAGAGCCCATCCGAGATTGGATCTCTCTCTCTCTGTTTCCTTCTGTTTCTACGCTCCCCAATTCTGCCCTTTTACCGTTTCTTAAATTCCCGGATATCTGTAACTCCGATTGGGCTGAAATTTTGACACGATTTTTATCCGGATATTGGCTTTCTTGCAGCGAAAGAAGGGCACCGACCGCCTTAGGAGTGTCCACGAGGGCCCAGGGTGCACCCTACCCCCTAGGGCGTGCCCCTCATCCTCGTGGGCCCCTTGGGTATCGTCTCGCATTGATTCCACTTCCCAAAATTAAAATATATTCCAAAAACAATCTCCTTGTGTTTTTATCCTGTTTGGACTCCGTTTGATATGGATTTTCTGCAAAACAAAAAACATGCAACAAACAAGAACTAGCACTGGATCAATATGTTAGTCCAAAAAATTGTATAAATAGTTGCCAAAAGTATGTAAAAGTTGTAGAATATTGGCATGGAACAATAACAAATTATAGATACGACGGAGACGTATCAGCATCTCTAAGCTAAATTCCTGCTCGTCCTCGAGTAGGTAAATGATAAAAAAGATAATTTTTGATGTGGAATGCTACCTAGCATAATCTTGATCATGTAATCTAATCATGGCATGAATATTAAGACACGAGTGATTGAAAGCAATAGTCTATCATTTGAAATTAAGACAATAATACTTCAAGCATACTAACAAAGCAATCATGTCTTCTCAAAATAACATGGCCAAAGAAAGTTATCCCTACAAAATCATATGGTCTGGCTATGCTCCATCTTCATCACACAAAATATTCAAATCATGCACAACCCCGATGACAAGCCAATCAATTGTTTCATACTTTTGATGTTCTCAAACATTTTCAACTTTCACGCAATACATGAGCATGAGCCATGGATATATCACTGTTGGTGGAATAGAATATTATGATGGATGTTGTGTGGGGAAGACAAAAAAGGGAGAAATTCTCACATCGACACGGCTAATCAACAGGCTATGGAGATGCCCATCAATTGATGTCAATGCGAGGAGTAGGGATTGCCATGCAACGGATGCACTAGAGCTATAAGTGTATGAAAGCTCAAACTGAAACTAAGTGGGTGTGCATCCAACTAGCTTGTTGTTGAAGACCTAGGGCACTTGAGGAAGCCCATCGTTGGAATATACAAGCCAAGTTCTATAATGAAAATTCCCACTAGTATATGAAAGTGATAACGCAAGAGACTCTCTATATGAAGAACATGGTGCTACTCTGAAGCACAAGTGTGGTAAAAGGATAGTAACATTGTCCCTTCTCTCTTTTCTCTCATTTTTTTATTTTTTTTCCTTTTTTGTAGGCTTCTTTGGCCTCTCTCTCTCTCTCTCTCTCTCTCTCTCTCTCTCTCTTTTGGGGCTTCTCTGGCCACTTTTATTTTAATAACCTCACACAGAACAATGTTCTAATAATGATTCACACTTTTATTTACTTACAACACGATACTAGAACAAAGATATGACTCTATATGAATGCCTCTGGCGGTGTACCGAGATGTGCAATGATCTACTGTGGCAATAAAATCAAAAAATGCACAAGCCATGAAAACATCATGCTACCTATCTTACGATCATGCAAAGCAATATGACAATAAATGATCAAGTCATGTATATGATGATGATGGAAGTTGCATGGAAATATATCTCGAAATGGCTATGGAAATGCCATGATAGGTAGGTATGGTGACTGTTTTGAGGAAGATATAAGGAGGCTTATGCATGATAGAGCGTAACATATCACGGGGTTTGGATGCACCGACGAAGTTTGCACCGACTCTCAAGGTGAGAAAGGGCAATGCACGGTACCGAAGAAGCTAGAAATGATGGAAGGGTGAGAGTGCGTATAATCCATGGACTCAACATTAGTCATAAAAAACTCACATACTTATTGCAAAAATCTATTAGTCATTGAAAAAAGTACTACACACATGCTTCTAGGGGGATAGATTGGTAGGAAAAGACCATCGCTCGTCCCCGACCGCGACTCATAAGGAAGACAATCAATAAATACCTCATGCTCCGACTTCGTTACATAACGGTTCACCATACGTGCATGCTACGGGAATCACAAACTTCAACACAAGTATTTCTACAATCCACAACTACCCACTAGCATGTCTCTAATATCACCATCTTTATATCGCAAAACTAATGCAAGGAATCAAACATATCATATTCAGTGATCTACAAGTTTTATGTAGGATTTAATGACTAACCATGTGAATGACCATTTCCTGTCATCTCTCTAAATAGATATAAGTGAAGCAAGAGAGTTTAATTATTTCTACAAAAGATATGCCCATGCTCTAACAGATATAAGTGAAGCAAAAGAGCATTCTACAAATGGAGGTTTTCTATGTGTAGGGAAACAGGCAATCCAAACTTCAAATTATATATGTGATGCACATGAAGCATTCTATAAAGCCATACTCAAAAGATATAAGTGAATTCTATAAGTGAACCATGGACAATCTCATACCAGCATGGTGCATCAAAGAAAAGTGAAAACTGAATGCAAAAGACACTCCAAGATTTGCACATATCACATGAACGAAACGAAACTGAAAACATACTGATACTTGTTGAAGAAAGATGGGATGCCTTCCGGGGCATCCCCAAGCTTAGACGCTTGAGTCTCCTTGACTATTTAATTGGGGTACCTTGGGCATCCCTACGCTTGAGCTCTTGCCTCTCCTCCATTTCCTCATATCGAGACCTCCTCGATCCTTGATCACTTCATCCACACAAACTCAACAGAAAGTTCGGTAAGAGTTGTTAGTATAATAAGGAAAATCACTAGTCTAATTATTGTTGCAAACCAATTCATATTTTTTTTGCATTGTAGCTACTGTAATATAACTTTTCCATGGATTAATCCACTAATAGAAATCGATAGTTTCATCAAAACAAGCAAACAATGCATCAAAAACAGAATCTGTCTTAAACAGGACAGTTTGTAGTAATCTAAACATTCACCATACTTATGGTACTCCAAAAATTCTGAAAAACAGAAAAATAAACAATTTGTATATAAATACAGTGAAAAAAGTTTCATAACCATTTGACATTCCAGTAAAAATATGTAATATCGCGCACTACAGCCAAAGTTTCTGTTTTGCTCTGCTTAAACCAACAAGCAATGTAAACATCGTAAAGGCAAATCTTGGCACATTATTAGTCTCTTCTCGGACAGCGGAGACTTTCTCAATAAATTCATCAAAATCATAATTTTATTTATAATTCTCATAGCAATATTTAAGGATAGCTAAATTTTCAGGTCTATAAACTGAATCATCAAAATCTTCAAACTCCTTAAACAAAGATTCAATTTCACAAGCACCCTTAAAAGCAACAAATTCTTCTATTCATTCCACAGCATTGTAATCATATATACCATTAACATAAGAAGCTAAGGTTTCATTATCATTAAATTTGCGTGAAAAGGGGAGGTATGGAGCCTTCATCCTAGAGCAACAAGTATAATCATATCTCAAGCATAGTTGCCGAGCATACCAATTCAACATATAAATTTGATCCCATAATAGTTTCCCTTTTTGATTCAAGCAATAATCCCTAAAGTATTCACATTGATCCAACGTGTCTCCCATTATATAATTCAATGGGGGTTTCTCAAGATTATTAAAGTAGTGCATAATATCTTCCACATAATGAGCATCGAGGGTTTTAGGAGGTTCCCCATCTCCATGACTAGCAAGTAAACCTATTTTTTTGGTATTTCGTGTTCCATATCCATAATTAAAGATATAGAACAACTTAGAATAGCGAATAAAATCCACTTAGTGATAAAGCAAACAAGCATACGAGAGAATATTCACCCCACGCTATTGCTCCCGGGCAACGGCGCCAGAAAAAGATCTTGATAACCAAAAAGTATAGGGGATCAATTGTAGCCTCTTTCGATAAGTAGGAGTGTCGAACCCAACGGGGAGGTAAAGGTAGAAAAAATATTCCCTCAAGTTGTATCGACCACTGATACAACTGTACGCACACTTAACGTTCGCTTTACCTAGAACAAGTATGAAACTAGAAGTACTTTGTAGGTGTTGTTGATAGGTTTTCAAGATAGTAAAGAGCACATAAATAAAATCTAGGGGTGTTTAGATAAAGACACAACTAAGTTAGTTTCAGTAGCGAGCTTTTTTTCACGAGAAAGTTATTTGTCCCTAGACAATCGATAACTGGACCGGTAACCAGTATTGCAATTTTATTTGAGGGGGAGGCATAAGCTAACATAGTTTCCCTTCTTGCATCATATGCACTTATGATTGGAACCCTAGCAAGCATCCGCAACTACTAAATATCATTAAGGTAAAACCCAACCATAGCATTATAAGCCAACGTATCTATAATTTTTGATTGCTCCATGCTATATTACGTACTGTTTTGGGCAATATTGGGCTTTATTTTCCACTTTTATATTATTTTTGGGACTAACCTATTAACCAGAGGCCCAGCCCAGATTTGCCGTTTTATGCCTATTTCAGTGTTTCGAAGAAACGGAATATCAAACGGAGTCGAAACGGAACGAAATCAACTGGAGAAGTTATTTTTGGAACAAAAGCCACCAGATAAACTTGGACTCCACGTCAGGAGATACGGGAGGTGCTCACGAGTGTGGGGGCGCCCCCCCTAGGGCGCGCCCCCTGCCTCGTGGGGCCCCCGTAGCTCGTCCGACGTACTTCCTGCACCCATATATATCATCGTACCCTAAAACTTCCAGAACGCACAATAGATCGGGAGTTCCGCCGTCAGAAGCCTTTGTAGCCACCGAAAGCCAATCTAGACCCGTTCCGGCACCCTGCCGGAGGGGGCAATCCTTCTCCGATGGCCATCTTCATCATCCTAGTGCTCTCCATGACGAGGAGGGAGTAGTTCTCCCTCGGGGCTGAGGGTATGTACCAGTAGCTATGTGTTTGATCTCTCTCTCTCTCATGTTCTTGAGGTGATACGATCTTGATGTATCGCGAGCTTTGCTGTTATAGTTGGGTCTTATGTTTCTCCTCCCCCTCTTCTCCCTTGTAATGAATTGAGTTTCCCCTTTGAAGTTATCTTATCGGATTTGAGAACACTTGATGTATGTCTTGTCGTGGATATCTGTGGTGACAATGGGATATCACGTGATTCACTTGATGTATGTTTTGGTGATCAACTTGCGGGTTCCGCCCATGAACCTATGCATAGGGGTTAGCACATGTTTTCTTCGTGATTCTCCGGTAGAACTTTGGGGCACTCTTTGAGGTCCTTTGTGTTGGTTGAATAGATGAATTTGAGATTGCGTGATGCATATCGTATAATCATACCCACGGATACTTGAGGTGACATTGGAGTATCTAGGTGACATTAGGGTTTTGACTGATTTGTGTCTTAAGGTGTTATCCTAGTACGAACTCTAGGGCTGTTTGTGACACCTATACGAATAGCCCAACGGATTGATTGGAAAGAATAACTTTGAGGTGGTTTCGTACCCTACCACAATCTCTTCGTTCGTTCTCTACTATTAGTGACTTTGAAGTGACTCTTTGTTGCATGTTGAGGGATAGTTATGTGATCCAATTATGTTAGTATTGTTGAGGGAACTTACACTAGCGAAAGTATGAACCCTAGGCCTTGTTTCAACGCATTGCAATACCGTTTACGCTCACTTTTATCATTTGTTACCTTGCTGTTTTTATAATTTCAGATTACAAATACCTTTATCTACTATCCATATTGCACTTGTATCACCATCACTTCGCCGAACTAGTGCACCTATACAATTTACCATTGTATTGGGTGTGTTGGGGACCCAAGAGACACTTTGTTATTTGGTTGCAAGGTTGCTTGAGAGAGACCATATTCATCCTACACCTCCTACGGATTGATAAACCTTAGGTCATCCACTTGAGGGAAATTTGCTACTGTCCTACAAACCTCTGCACTTGGAGGCCCAACAACGTCTACAAGAAGAAGGTTGTGTAGTAGACATCAGCTAACAACCTACTTACTCGGGTATGTGCTTCTATCGCTCACGCCACCCACCATAAGCAAATAATGAATATATTGCAAACCCTACAGTGGGTATCCCTCACACTTGCGCGACACAGAGAGCGCCATAGGGCAACACCAATAATAAAACATGCAACTCAAACCAATCACGATCATCGATTAACCCATTGGACAAAACAGATTTACTCAAACATCATAGGAGAGCCATACATCATTGGGAAATAATATATAGCGTTGAGCACCATGTTTAAGTAGAGATTACAGCTGGTAAAAGAGGGGTTACACCACTGCATAGAGGGGAGAGAGTTGGTGATGACGGTGGTGAAGTTGTTGGTGTAGATCATTGTCGCAATGATGGCCTCGGCGGCATTCCGGCGCCACCGGGAGAGAGGGGGAGAGAGCCCCTTCTTCTTCTTCCCTGACCTTCCACCTAGATGGGAGAAGGGTTTTCCCTCTAGTCCATGGCCTCCATGGCGGCAGAGGGGCGAGAACCGCTCCGAGATTGGATCTCTCTCTCTGTTTCCTTCTGTTTCTGCGCTCCCAGATTCTGCCCTTTCACCGTTTCTTAAATTCCAGAAGATCCGTAACTCTGATTGGGCTGGAATTTTAACACAATTTTATCCGGATATTGGCTTTCTTGCGGTGAAAGAAGGGCACCAACCGCCTTACGGAGTGTCCACGAGGGCCTAGGGCGTGCCCTACCCACTAGGGGGCGCCCCTCACCTTCGTGGGCCCCTCGGGCATCGTCTCGCGTTGATTCCACTTCCCAAATTTCACATATATTCCAAAAAAATTCTCCGTAAGTTTTTATCCCATTTGGACTCTGTTTGATATGGATTTTCTGCGAAACAAAAAACATGCAACAAATAGGAACTGGCACTGGATCAATATGTTAGTCCCAAAAATAGTATAAAAAGTTGCCAAAAGTATGTAAAAGTTGTAGAATATTGGCATGGAACAATAAAAATTATAGATATGATGGAGACGTATCAGCATTCCATAAATAGTCATACATGCTTATGGAAAGAACTTGCATGACATCTTTTGCCCTACCCTCCCGTGGTAGTGGGGTCCTATTGGAAACTAAGGGATATTAAGGCCTCCTTTTAATATAGAACCAAAACAAAGCATTAACACAAGGTGAATACATGAACTCCTCAAACTACAGTCATCACCGGGAAGTGTCCCGACTATTGTCACTCCGGGGTTGCCAGATCATATCCCGTAGTAGGTGACTATAACTTGCAAGATCGTATCAAGAACATAGATATAATGGTGATAACATAAATGGTTCAGATCTGAAATCATGGCACCCGGGCCCAAAGTGACAAGCATTAAACATGCCAAAGTCATAGCAACATCAATCTCAGAACATAGTGGATACTAGGGATCAAGCCCTAACAAAACTAACCCGGTTACATGATGAATCTCATCCAACTCCTCACCGACCAGCAAGCCTTCGAAGGAATTGCTCATTCCCGGTAGAGAGCATCATGGAATTGGCGATGGAGGAGGGTTTGGTGATGACGAAGACGGAAGATCCCCCTCTCCGGAGACCAAAACGGACTCCAGATCTGGCCTCCCGATGAAGAACAGGAGGTGACGGCGGCTCCGTATCACGAAACAAGATAATTCTTCCTCCTTTATTTTTCTGGAAAAATAGGATTTTATAGTGTCGGTTTCTGGGTCTGCGGGGCCACCAGGTGGGGACAACCCACCTAGGCATGCCTAGAGGTGGTGGCATGCCTTGGTGGGTTGTGCCCACCAAGGTGCCCCCCTCCGGTGGTTGTTGGCTCTAGAAATTATCTTTAATCATATAAAAATTCCTCGCAAAGTTTCGTTCCAATCCGAGAAATTTTATTTTTGCACAAAAAACAATGACATGGTAGTTCTGCTGAAAACAACGTTAGTCTGGGCTAGTTTCATTCAAATCATACAAATTAGAGTCCAAAACGAGAGGAAAATTGTTAGGAAAAGTAGATACAATGGAGATGTATCAAGATTCCACAGTAAATTTCAGTTTCGACAGTTAAGTTTAGAGTCAACATTTTTTACCTCATCTGTTGTAGTCAGGTGTTTTTTGGTGATGTAAATTTTATATCTATGACTTTTTGGTAATCTATTTGACATCATCTATTGGAGATGCTATTAGAATCCACTTGAGATTAATGATGTCTGTCTTGTACTACTTTAGCATCGACGTCTTATGGCTCGCGAGAGCTGCTCCAACGATGGAACCATCCATCACAATAGAGCAGTTCCCTAGACACCATGTACAGACGCCTCAGATCTTCCTGCACACCTCCGACAGCCACCTCTGCCGCAACTTCTTCAGCAGCCAACCCAATGATGCTGAGGTCGATACGGCTATGACAAAGAGGTTTCACACTTGTCGAATCACTTATTACTCTACATTCATGTCGATCCATTAGGGCTATTTTGGTTCAAATGAAAAAGTGAAGGTAAAACATAGCAATAGGAAATTTTCCTATGGCACTCTACTCTTCAATTATTCATGCATTTCATTGAATGGAATGGATTAAAACATCCACCTGGACCTACTTTTCAAAATCATATGCATGAAAACAAGACCAAGTGCATTAGTGGCAGAATAACATTCTAAGGGGTTGTTCCATAATCCCCCCGCTCCGTGAAATCAGAGGATCTGTGGAACGCCTCCTTGCCCACTCCACGATTTTGAACTGCCACTCCTCCAAATTCGGTAGCGAAGTTGTGGAGGAATCCAAAAAGACCCTAAATGTACTTGCTTTCATATGGTTTCACTTTAATTTGGCGGTGTTTATTTGCATTCCTCAGCTCTCCCAATTCGTGTGAACCAAGCACCCAAGTTGACAGAAATCTTGTGTTTAGAAATGCTCTGTTTCCCATGTGCATTCCTATCCTATTCTGTTGTTTTTCCTATCACTGTGTTTTTATAATCCCGCAAGCCAAAGAAGCCCTTAAAAAATTACTTCAGGTATAGATAGGTGTCGAAGAAAACTTTGCGTGGTTTGTCCTGCTCCTGCCGCAACGTGGTCCACCTCACTCGAGCTGCTCCATCGACAGGAGCATCCACCAAACAAGACATCATGACTCCTGACCGTCTTTCGCCGCCTCAGATCTCCTTCCCTATCGCTGGCACCCCACTGCAACTGCATCACTATCATCGACTCGGCAGATGAACCTGAGGAGTACATGAGTCCACAAGAGAGGTCGCACTCTTTTGTTTATGCTTATGTTATGCATTGCTTAATATTACATGCTACTTTATCATCCTGTTCACCTCTTAGACTCCAAGTCAGGTCCAAATTAATGTTCAAACTTGAGTTTTAAAATTACTTATGGGGCACATATCGAGGCATCAATGAATGTATCTTTTTCTATTATCTGGTTCACCTAGGGTATGCCTATGTTGTTCATCTTGGGTGGGAAACAAATAGTGAAGCAATCAGCATCTGTCTTTTTATTAAATTAAAGCTATCATCAGCCTGCTATCATTATTTTTGGAGCCATCATCTGGTTGTTACCATCACTCTATATTTTTGCATGCTCTCCTTACATAATCTCACTACATTTTTTCGCATGCATGTCAGATATTGTACATAGTCATGTTGAACATGTAGAGAAAAAGAGAAGAGTTTTGCGCAGCAATACAATGTCATGCAGACATAACTCCATGGTGGGTTCAATGGCAAACCCTTCCCCCTCTCCAGATTGTAATCCAGAGGAAGATATATGTTCTGAGGCGGAGTCAGATGCAGCTGGCCACTCCTATTTATCCCCCAAGGTGTTTGCTTTAACTTGGCATGATGATGTTGGTCATATCATGCATATGTTGCCTTGCAGTGCCTACTTTTGACATCATACATGGCATCTTCTTAGTTTAGATATGTACTCTATTGCCACATGTTTAGTTTCTATATCATATATGAGAATTATACAGTCTCATCTCTTTTAGCCAGCCATAATATATGTGAAATATGCAATGCCATCTTGTTTAACCAGGCATCATATATTTGAATGATATATTGCCAATCTTTTTCTAAATTACATTTCCATTTGTCGACAATGTTTGTACATTAAACTACTCTTCCTGTGAATCAACCATTTGAGTGGGTGATGGAAAAAATCTAGAGTGAAAACAAGGTCTTCAGAGCAGACAGTGCTACCTGTCGAAGCAGATCTCTTAATGGGTCCCGATAGCTCCTCAAAGATGGATTCAGAGACAGATGACCAGTCCTATTCCCCCACCAAGGTGTATGCTCTAACTTGGCACGGTTATACTACTCATATCATGCATATGATGTCTTCCATTGCATAGTTTAGACATCATATACACAATATTCAACACCATGTTCTTAGTTCAGACATCATATACGTGAATGTCGTCTGCTTAGTATATAAATCACATACGTGAATTAAATCATGCGATCCTTATTACTTAGGTAACATGTATGTGAATTATGTCATGCGAACCTATTTACTAAAGACATCATATAATTTTCTCATGCCATCCTGTTTAGTTAGTCATCATATCTTTGAATTATGGCATGCTATGCTATCCAGTTTAGATAGACATCATATATATGAAATTATGTCATGTCCTTTTTAGTTAAACAATATACATGTCAGCTATTTCATGCCATCTTTTTTCCACACTATCTATTGCATCTGTCTCTCATACAAGGTATGTACATTCAACTATGTTTCCTGTTTATCAGCCATGTGAATTGGAGCAGGTGATGGCAGTATCTAGCGGAGTAAAAACATGGTCTTCAAATAAAACAGTGCTACCTCTTGGTGTAGATAGTACCCTGGTTGTAGATGCACAAGAAGCAGGCCTACCACACATAACCCAGACTCTCGCAGATTGTACCCCTACTGCGATGGAGAGAGAACCAACTTCACCCAATCTAACCCCAACCCCAGCAAATAGTAACCCAGTTCCTATTGACAGAACACCATATCCACCATAGAGCACTCAAACATGAGCAGTTAGTAAGGCAGCTCCAGTGCCCGAAGCGCCAGTACTACCACGACGAACCCCAACTCCACCAGTTAGTACACCAATTCCCGTGGAGGAAGCATAACTAGCCATTCGTAGTTTAGCATCTATCGCATTTGATGTTGTTAAATCCTATGTTTGTATCTTCCCATCATGCAAATATTATATTGAAGATGAAGGAAAATGCCAGTTGCAGGTGTTTGTCCAGGAGTTATGTGTAAGTAATGTTATTCATGGCAATTACTTTGATTTGTCCCATACATTATACCTCCATGATGATCATAATACAACAAATTTTCCCATTTTTCTCTACAGAGAAGGTCCGATTTGGGAACTCGAGAAGAGGTAACCTGTGCTAATACCTTTTCTATCTTCAAGAATGCTTGGTGGTAGTATCAGAATTACCTAAAGAAAATGTAGTTCACTGGCAAAGTAAACTCATCAAATTCCCTTACATTCTCCTGAGACACATTTACAAGATGGTGACTGGGAACGCCTTGTTTTGTATTAGTCCCGAACCAACAATGTGGTAAGGTCTATGAGCTCATTTTTTATTTTTAAGTACTATATGCATGTGTCTTACTATACTCTGTTCGTGTAGAACAAGTGCTTAAACCTGAAGAACAATTGTTCTCATTTAAGATTCCATTGCTATTGTGCATACTGCTTTGCTCTTGTATAACTTTATTTACTCATACAAACTTATTTTTTAAATTGAAGGATCCAATCTAAACTCCAATGGCACAACAGGTATGTTTAATCATGTTTCTTTAACAGATTTGTTGTTATAAATAGCTATGTTGATTTCAATTTCAATTGTGTATACAGTTGACTTCTCTTATCATGCACATTACTAGCATCACAATAGAGCCAATAGTGTTGTTGTACATGTAGACTCATGGTACCCATCTAAAATCTTGTTGTGCCATGTAGTTTGCCATTCTTTGTATTCTTTCAATGCTGCTTTGTCTTGAACTGATATGATTTGAACCATGTCTCTATTTTGATTTGGCAAGACAATGCGGTGACTATAGGACATAGATATATGTTTGTTTGATGCTTTTGTTATGTATGACTTGGCAATAGAAGACTTGGTAGTTTATTCCTATCCACCTTACTAATGAACTGGTTCACCGAAATGAGTTTCATATACTACATGCTAAAACTGTTATGTGTTCTACTTTTAGAATGCTTACATAATATTGGGGATGAGTGCCTTATTAAGCAATTGTAAAGGAAGTAATGCAGATAAGGTTATGGATAGTGAGACATCCTTGTTGGTCTCCAACAAAGCTGATAAAACAACTAAGGAAAACTATCTTGAAGACAGTGAAACAACCCCAAAGTCATGTATTCATGTAGTGTTCTAGTTATTGGCCACTACCACTGGCACAAGCTATTCGAACTCATAGTCTGAATCAATTCAGTTTCTTGAGTCCCAACTACAAGCTGAAAGACATCGATCAGCTATGCTCCGACAAGAATCTGAAGGATTGCAGAAGTCCCTAGAGAATTCAAATGCATACTTTCTGGTGCAACAGCAAGAGTTGGAGGATTTTAGCGCGAAATAGCAGAAAGCTAATAAGCTTGCTAAGCTTATTGCTAGCATGGTGGATACCCAGGATAACGTTTCTTGAACTCTT
The DNA here is from genome assembly GCF_002162155.2 of Triticum dicoccoides. Taxonomy (NCBI): domain Eukaryota; kingdom Viridiplantae; phylum Streptophyta; class Magnoliopsida; order Poales; family Poaceae; genus Triticum; species Triticum dicoccoides. The sequence goes on from NC_041386.1 coordinate 51,610,263, forward strand.
CCGAAGTTGTTTCAGTTCTGGACTTGTTTTGTTGCCAAGTTTATTTGCACTGGTGGCCAATTTAGACGGCTAGTGTATGTAATATGCTGCTTGGTTCCATATATTCGCACTGGTGGCAAACATTGATGCCCAGTGGATGTAATATGTGTAATAGCCATAATAGCCTAGCATTAGTTGCTTGCTTATTTATGTCCTTATTGTCTTGTTTAGTTGTTTGTTCGTAGTCATCGCAGTTCTTTAGCTGCGTTTTTCTAGTGGCACAATAACCTATTTTTATAACTAGGCCACAACAACCAAGGCAACACAAGGACCGTTGTTACCATGGTCCTGATACCTGCTGTAGTGACCATGGGCCTCCTACGGGCCATAGGATCCATAGGCCTTCTACCAGTCATATACTCGTTGGGTTAAACATGGGTCGTACTATACGTGGACCAATGACGGTCTACAAAATGGGCCGTAAACGGGCTAGACTAGAAATTATCTATTTATGGCCCAACCGTAATGGTCCGTCAATAGGTCATATTTGATTACAAGAACAATCCAATGGGTTAACGTGCCACAAATGGGCCGACTGTAACCATAGGCTAAATTTGGCCCACAAGCGGAATAGGCCAGTAATGGACCATAAGTAACTGAATTCTGGAAATGAGCCCAAGAATAAATGGGCCCTTAGCACTAGTGCAGAACCGGGATGTATCACTAGTTCATAAGGGCCTTCAGTGACGGTTCTGCAACCGACACTAAAGAGTGGGGCCTAAAGGTCGCCCCCTTTAGTACCGGTTCTGCACGAACCGTCACTAAAGGGCCACCACGTTGCACGAGCCAGCGCTGAGGGCGGGGAGCCCTTTAGTACCGTTTGGTAACACCAACCGGTACTAAAATATTTGGGTGGTTTTGGTTTTATTTTTATTTTTCCTTTAATTTTGTGTTGTCCATTTAATTCTTATTGTTTGCTGGTATTTTATGATACTACATATTGTACACGTTATGCATATATATAAATAGAATTTCTCGTAGAACC
>NC_041386.1:51611296-51637921 GCF_002162155.2 Triticum dicoccoides
CAACCACCATTATACACATACACATGTATATATATACAATTTCTCCTACATGTTGCCTTGGTGCCGAGAACGATGACAATTGGGAGTGGTTCATAGGGGCGGTAGCAGTTAATAGTATTCTCCTTTGGGATCTATGACCTGGTCGAGCAAAAATCCCGCTATTTCCTCATGAAGTGCTCGTATGTGCTCCATCGCTAGGAGCTTGTCCCACACCTCTTTGAACTGTTAAGAAGGAGATCAATATGCATATGTATTAGTTGCGTGACTAGATATCGATAATCATGTAAAAATTGTGAATAGTGTCCTGGCAAACGTACCCATTCCTATCTTTGAGATTTGCTCCTTTCGGACGCCATCATGTGAATGTTCTCAAAAACGTAGTATGCACACACATCAGTCCCCGGCGCCTGCTTCAGGTCCTTTACAAGAATAGAATTTAATCAGCTAATAATTAATCAAGCATGATAATTAATTAATGGTATTGAAACAAGAATTAAAGAGATGGTAGCTAGTTAGTAGTACTTAATTACTCACCTTGGGTCGATGCCATAACAGCTGTTTTCGCCACTTGCCTGGAGTCACCTTGATGAACTTTGCCCAAGCCCTGCCCGCCGGCAAAGAAAATTAATAACGGGGTTATTAAATATAGTTGATATCAGGAAATGAAGAACTAAATATGCCGAGATATAGTTAATAATGATTGAAATTACCTATCGAGTATCCCCTTCACGATGGTGAAGTCACTTTCTTTCTTAAGTAGTGAGGCCAGTACTTCAACTTTTCCTTCTTCAACATTAATGTCTAATAAGACCCAACTACATGCGCAGACGTTTGCATGTCATAATTAAGCGGGCATGTGCATAACACTAATCAACTACCCTAAACCCTATACACTTAATTATTAACATCTAGCTAGCTAGTAAGCAAAAATAGAATTTGTACTATAAGACAGTGTGACTCACCTGCAGTTGTAAGGAAGTAGTATATCTTCATTGCTATTGAGGCGCTTCAAGAACTCTAGCATTTTATTCTCTACATCTTGTTTACAATGATCATATGTCCATGTCTTTTCATTAACGATATTTGGGTCAATGAACCCAATGTCATAGCGTCTAGCTTTTATCATTGCATACATCTTCATCCTGCATAATACCATAAAAAATAATATAATGAGGATAATTACAGGTAATGATCGATCAATGAGCACTAAATCTAGCTTGAGACTTAAATTACAGAAAGAAATCACTTACAGACAATAGAAACTGATAAGAGATTTGTCGAGTGCATCTTGATTGAATAACTGAAATAGTTCTGAATACTCAACGCACAGAGCTAGCTTATGGAAGTAATGTTGCTCCTTGACCTTCACCATGAGGGACTCTCGATTGGAACTCTTGGAAATTTTCATGTACCAATCATGCAATTCATACATTCTCGTTGGGAGGTTCTTGACATGGGCTCGAGCTCGACCAAAGGTTTGCTGCGGACATATTTCCGTTTTATTTCCTCCTCTCTAAGCGGAGACATGGGCACGATCTCGAGGAGTTGTCCAACAGTGATATTGAGGCTTTTAGCCTGCATTATATGCTCCTCGGTTATTACCAGATTGCCCAGCTAGGGAACGTAAATGGTTTGCCCACATGTATATAGGGTGGCGGTACTCTCATGTGTTGTTGGCACAACAAACGGGGGGATCAACTGCGCCGCCTGTTCTCCCAGCTGGGGAACGGTTTTCCCACATTTTTTGCCAGCTGCTTCGCTGTAGCAACCCGACCTCAAACGGTCAAGCCTCTGTGTATCCGTGCCATCCCTGGATCGGTATGCTGGCACACACAGTACATCAATGTATATATCAAAGTGCAATCACATGTATAAATAACGTAAAACTGATATATATACCTCATAAGTCTCAGCGGAAACAAACATAAGGGTGTGGAGTCCATCAACGCCAACGGCAAGTTGAGTGTAGACCGTAACCCTACAACGTAACTCTTACTCATCGTAGAAAAGTGCCTGCAACATAAGACGTTGCAGCCCTGTAGGTCAGTACATTGAATGTACTGGCAAGTCACATCATAAGAATAATGAACCTATTTGTACATGCAATTTGGCTGGTGGAAAGCTCTAAGTTTAGTTTTTGCATAAAGCTAGTTTTTCCCTAGAATAAAAGATATTATTCTACCACTACACTATAGCATAGGATGAGTTGGTAAACCCAAATTAATCCATTCCCAAAGTTTCATTTAAAACCCAACTTCTTAATTAAGAGTGATGAGATCTCCCAGTATTTCCACTACTAGATGCTCAAGTTGTCCGTAACCGGGGACATGGCTAATCGATTAGGTTTTAACACTCTGCAGAGGTTTGCGCACTTTTCCCCACAAGACTCGATCGGCTCCCTTGAAGTTCTCTCATTGCCTGGCGTTTGAGAACAGGATGACCGAGACATAGTCTTTTGAAAATGTTCCCCCTTAACCCACGGATAGGCCGGTACACCTACATCATTCTACATCTGCTAGCCCATCCCGGAAGGGGTCAAACTAACTACTCAACTAAGCCAGAGCCCATATTGGCTTGTGGCTGCACACGTAAGCTTCTAGACATGAGAATATGATTGATCTCTTTGAGCCTGGGCGGCCGACCACTAGTGGTGCACCACCATGGATTAACCATGCATGCCCCCACTGTACTTCACCACCATTTAAACCAAATACCACCCAGGTAGTTCATTAATTTATCTTGGTTCTACTTACTACTTTGTCACTCATCTCTCACAATGAACACTTCCCAATCCACGTCTACATTGGCAAGGCAAAATTAAACTTACGCGGTGGTGACAAAGGTATATGGTTCAAACCTACCTCAATGAACTACTAGGTAACGGCATAGCCATCTGGCATCAATAAATCCTACCATGCAATCCTACCACAAAAGGACTAAGTGCATAATATAAAACATAGGTAATTGGAAGGATGGTCAAATGAGAACTTGCCTGGTAATAGTTGATGAAGATTATATCACTCTCAGAAATTTACTTAATAGAACTATTCGTCACTCTCCGATGAAAATCTAAAAAGTCAAACATTGCATTCACATAAGCAATCATTTCAGAGAACCACGAAGAACATGCAAAGCAAAAAGTCTTGGAAAAACCAAATGAACATACAACACACTTAACTATCACAAAATATTCTAAGTGCAACACAACATAGGCATGTGGTTCAGAATTTGTGACGTGAAGCATAGTGCATACAAGGCATACGAGTAAAACTACTATGGACAGATCCTAAGTGTGTGAAAAATTAGTGTGACAAAGGTCCAGGTGATAGGGTTTGGCTACGGTGACACGGTGCAAAAAGAATCAACCTATTTGGAGCTACGGTTTAGGAGATATGGCCAATTGAAATTTGAATTCAAATCTGAATAAAGTTCAATTTTTCATTTGGCCAAAAGTTTTCAAAGTTGGTTTTCTGGATAAAGCTATTTGAGATGAACATTTTGCCGCTGGTTTCATCGAATTTGGAGTTACGGTTAAAAAGTTGTGGCTAATCTAAGTTTAGGGGCTAAACTAAAATTTACAGGGACCTAACTGTGAAAGAAATAACTACGAACAGGCCCTGGCCATGTGGCGGCTTGCGGGTGGCTGAGCAGCGTTCGCTGTGGAAGCCTATACGGCGAACAGTAGCTATAAATAAAATAGCGGCGTCGGCTAATTAGAACAAAAAACCGATCAGTTTTTTTAATAAAACCCGCGGTTTAAGGAAACCTCGGTTAACCGATCTAATTCAAATATAAAAAACCTAAACTAAGAGAACGGGGCAGTGGCTCACGGTGGCGACGATGACGAACCGAGACGGCAGCGCTGGCATTGGCCGGTGATGGGGTGGCGACTCCGGCACTCCTCGGTGACGGGGAAGGAGTCAGGGAGGTCGGGCGTGGCGTGGGAAGTCCGGTGGTGGAGGCGGGTGTCCTCGAGGGCGTCGGGGTGGTGCTGCGCGGGGACGACGGCTCCGTGCTCCGGCAAGGACGCAGGTCGTCGGGGCGGCGATTCCGGCGAGACCTAGGCGGCGAAAACATGTCAACCGGATGCACACATACTCGGGCAGTATCTTGGTGAAGAATAACGTGGTCGAGGCGGCCTTAAAGATGACGGCAAACTCCGGCAATGGAGCTTCGGCTGGCTAGATCCACACGGAGATGGCAAGCGCTGCAAGGGGCGAGGGGGTGTGCGAGTTGACTGAATGGAGAGAGGAGGTCTTGGGGATTTTATAGGCGCGGTCAGGAACTCGGGGAGCGAGGGATAAGGCTTATCTCCGAAGCGATGGCGCTGGTGGTTGCGGGAGCATGAGCGCGTGCTCTATCTGAGCGGAACGAGCGGAGGTTGGGGACGATGCGAGCGGGCCCCATGCGTCAGCGGCAGCAGCGGGTAGCAAGCGCAGTGTCAGGACCTCGATTCCAAGTCACATCGATCGAGTTGGTAACACCTCATATCACTTTGCGGCCTCACGCACGGTATTCCCCCGGGTGTTGCCTTACCATGGCCCGGGACCGTTTGCACCTTTTGGCTCACGTATATGATAGTGTCGCTAGCATCCATATGACAGAGAACCCGAGCCAACATGGCTAGTCGTGAACCCAAAGCGGCACCAACCTATGGGGACAGGCATACATGAATCACATCGAGCATGTCGGTCAGCAGTGTGTGAATCCGGGCTGTAGCACTGGGCTAACAGGACTCCGGGAACCTGGGCTGTAGCAGGCTAGGCAGGACTCCGGATGTCACCGCGTGACGTTTCCCTGAAGGGACAGACACAGGAACAAAGTGAAACACATGCCGCCCAGTCAAGTGTCCTGAGCAGTAGTGTTGGGCTAGCAGGACTCCGGTGAACCGGGCTGTAGCGGACTACTATGGCTCATGGAAGCACTAGACTACATTTCCCCATAAGAGAGGCTGCCAAGGATAAACAACTAGATTGTCGGATCCCACACATACCAAGTATTTCAATCATACACACAATATGCTCGATATGTGTAAATGCAACATGGCATCACAACATAACTCTACGACTCAAGTATTTATTCATTAGGCTCTGAGGAGCGAGATATTACAAACATGGGTTTCATGACGCATCAATCATAGCATACAAATCAAAGCACATGCGGAAGCTTAACATGTCTGAGTAGGGACATCTACAAATGAAAAAGGCTAAGAAGCCTGACTATCTACCAGATCCTGCCGAGGGCACAAGATCGTAGCTGAGGTATCAAGCTAAACGTCGAAGTCCACGCGAAACTACTAGCGAGACTGAAGTCTCTCTGGAAAACATAAATTAAGCAAACATGAGTACAAAACTACTCAGCAAGACTTACATAAGAACTAGCTACATATGCATCGACATCAACAAAGGGATGGTGGGGTTTAACTGCAGCAAGCCAGCTTTGACTCAGTGGCTAACCTGAACTACAACTGCAAGCAACTCTTTTGAGGTGGCGCACACGAGTCCACATATTCACCAATCAATACACCACTATGGATCCGCTCCCGTCTACCTATGAGAACGCCATCCATAGCACTCACGCTTATCTTGCGCATTTTAGAGTATCCACTTTCACTTGTCTATGAACTGTTATAGGCAACCCAGAAGTCCTTTACGCGGACGCGGCTATTCGAATAGTTTTATACCCTGCAGGGGTGTACTTTGTCACACATGTTTCCACCACTTAGCGTCTGCACACGACATGTGCTCGGCAGACTTCAAGCGAAAGCCGACATGGGTGTAGACCACAACCTGACTAACCGCACAAGTCTCTAGTCCAGGTTTATCGCCTATTCGGGTTCCATCCACGAGGAGATCCAGCCGGAGTTCGCTCACAGCCCCAAACAATGTGTGCAGGGTTCCCGATACACCGAACGGGCGCCCGGTACACCGTGCCACGGTGTATCTACCGCATCATAGCCCACCCCTAGGGTCAGCGCTATGCACGGCCGCCAACACATATCATATAAACACCAGAAACTAGTTGCAACTCCTGGACAGAGGACGAGAGGGGTCAGTAAGTCGAGCGGGGTCATATTTCAGTGCCCAATATGTGGTAGTAGCTATTTCATGGATCACAAACACAGAACTCAGTTCCTGAGAACGGTTTCAATGATACAACCCACCATGTACTCCTACATGGCCTCTCACCGCTACCTTTACCAAATCGTGTTCACACACAGTAGGGCATGTTCACAACTTTCCAATTCATTCCCGATGAATCAGACATGACAAGCAAACATGAATGAGTAGGCACATCAAGGCTCAAACAACTCCTACTCATGCTAGTGGGTTTCATCTATTTACTGTGGCAATGACAGGTCATGCAAAGGAAAGGGGTTCAACTAACGCAGCATCTAACAGTTGAATCATTGTTGTCCTAATGCAGTAAAAGAGAGCAGGAGTGAGAGAGTGGGTTTGTATCGGAATGAACAAGGGGGTTTTGCTTGCCTGGCACTTCTGAAGATATCATTGGGTCTTCATCGGTGTCAACGATCACAGCATTGGTACAACGTCTATCGAGAGGGGACAACCACCGGCAAACACAGAAAGAACATAATCAATGCAATGCACAATATGATGCATGAATGTGACATGTCAATATGCTGTTGATGGCCTAATGCAACTAGCAACAAGTTAAATGGAGTTGGTTTGAACCCTAAGTTCAAATTCAAACTCCATATGTGATTTCTTAAATGCCATTTAATTGGATTGTCCTAAACAACATCTTTAAGTTGTTCCAACATGCATGAAAATGCCAGATTCAGATTCTTTGGATTTTTTTGATCATTTCCCATATATAAATCTTTTCAATCTGAGTTATAGATTATTTTCTATGATTTTTAGAAGTTTTGAACTTTTTCTGAAATTTCCTGATTATTAAAAATCCAGAGAATGTATTACTACGTCAGCATCAGGTCATGCTAACATCAGCAGGTCAACAGGGGCTGGTCCGGGTCAAACCTGACCAGTGGGGTCCACTGGTCAGTGACCAAGTGCCGCCTAGGTCATAGATAGGGGGGGGCCAATCAATGGCCACGTCAGCGAGGTCAACGCTGACGCGTGGGGCCACTGTGATTAAATAAAACTAAACAGAAATTAAACTGGTGTTAGTTAAGGGCGTGGGGCCCAGTAGTCAGTGAGAGAGGGGGTTGGTTAGCCCCGTCATTAGCAGTTAACGGTGTTGCCACATCGGCCCTCCGGCATTCAGCCGCCGGTGACCATTTTCCCCGGCGGACGTGCGTCGGGAAAGCGCTAGGGGCCGCGGTTTGTTGTGCAGAAAGCATCGGGGAGAAGCCCTTGCTCGGGCGCATCCAATGGGCCAGACAGGGGGTCGCGGGGTGGCTGGAATCTCGCCGGCGACGAGCTTTGGCGGCGGCGCAGCTACGGGTTTGCACGGGCGCGGCGTGGCGGAGCACGGGGAGCTCAACCAAGGGCATAGACAGCGTAGTGGGGTCACCAGGAGCACGTCTGTGCCACTAGGGCGAGCAAGCGAAGCTCGGGAGCGCGTGGCTCAACGTCCATGGCGGACGACGGCTCCGGTTACTCACGGGGCAGTGGCTACGGAATGAAAACGATGACGTGATTAAGGGGGAAAGGACCGGGAGCTCACGGTGAGGCTGACGACAGGCTCAGCTGGCTCAGGGACGACCGGAAGGCGACGAATCCGTCGATGGAGTCCGGCGGCCGTGCTCGGGGAAGACGACTCGTGGCGGTGATGTGGGGCTCCTGCGGTGGCGTGGCTCGGGGTGGAAGATAGAGGGGGTCGAGGCGGAGCCTCTGGGCATGTCGAAGAGGCGAGGGGGAGGCGGTGGCCATGATGGTGCATGTCGGCGGTGACGGCACGTTCGGGAGAGAGTAGAGAAGGGGGAGGGAGCCGTGGGAGAGTGAGAGGTCCAGGGGAAAGGCGGGGCGATGCACGTGGCGCTCGGGGTAGACTCCAGCGGCGGCAAGCAAGCAGGAGGTGGCCGGACGCGTGCTCGCGCACGCCGGCCACGCGCTCGTCCTCCTGGCAAGGGGAAGACAATAGGGAGGAGCCCCTGCTGGGCTGGGCCGGCCAGCTACAGTGCTGGGCCGGTTGGTGGGCGCCAGGTAAGTTTCTCTGCTCTGTTTTATTAATTGTTTCTATTTTGTATTTTCTGCAATTGTTTTGTCTTTATTAAAAATGCCAGAGCATTTCCAAAAATCCTGAAAATATTTGTGGGCACTGTTGAAATTATTCCCAACAGCCCTCAACTAGTTTCAGAATTATTAGATCATTTAAAATATTTATGGGATTTAAATGCCCCAATTCAAGTACAATATGAGTTAATCCAAAAATCCAGAAATGACCTAGAAATATGTTTATCATTTTTTGCAGAGGTTTTCACCTTTATCAAAAGTCATGAACATTTCCAAAGGCATTTTGGGTTCATTGAAAATATTGTTTATTTGAACCTAGTTGAATTCATTTAGTGCTAGGGTTTCAACATCCCCATTTCAACTTTAATTGAAAAGTTAACATGATGCATGGATGCTTTAAGGCAACTAATGGCAAGCAAATTCTAGGGCTGTGACATGCAGGAGGAGCGGCGGCTCGTGCGTGCGGCGCTGGCCTGGCAGGCCACCGGCTGCCCTAGCGCTGCGGCTGGCCCATGGCCTCGCTGGCCAATGGCTAGGCCGGCTGGCCAGCGCGTGCGTGCAAGTCTTTTTTTTATAGAACAAAACTATAACATAGCAAAAATAACAAAAAAATTACATAGGCATATTATATACCAAAATGCTCAGAAAAATACCAAGAATAAGATGAACTATTTTCCAAGTTCAAATAAATTATATAGAAAAGCATAGAAGTCAAACAGTGCTACTATTGCATTTAAAATCAAAAAAAAAATCATTTTTTTAAATAGAAAAATGATTTCAAATATATTTTCTCCTGATTTTCCATGGAAGGGAATCATTTTACCCTTATTTCCATTTATTTTTTAGGAGAAAATATTTTGAAAAGAAACTCAAATAACTCCCAATTGGATTTGAATTTGGAATTCAAACAACTTCAAATGGAAAATGAGTTTCAAATAACTTCAAAGTGACTTCCATTTTATTTCTTTGAAACTTCCAACTTTCTTTCTTCAAATATGAAGAAGCCATTTTATCTTCCCTCATGAACTCATTGAGTTGCTTAAAGTTTCTATGTCTGAAATATTTCAAAATGGAATTCACATCATTTTCAAACCCCTTTTCATTTCTTTAAATGGAAGAAGTCATATTATCTTCACTCTAGGGTTTTGTGATGAAATAAATTTGAATCCATGGAAGATCAAAATCCAAGATGAAAGTTTTGGGAAAGTCCTTTTATTCCCTCTCATTTGACTTTCAAAAAGTTTCAATTTCCACTCAGTTTCACACAATCAATCACACAAAAATCAAACAAACAATCACAATTATTTATTTAATATAACATTCCAAAATTTAGAATTTTGGGATGTTACAAACTACCAGCCTTAAAATGAATCTCGCCCTCGAGATTCTGAGAGGCTAGAAAGAAGGTTAGGTTTGGGGTCTCCTTGAAAATCCATTCATCAAGACAAGGTCTGCGGTGCTACCATCCTTAGAAGCATGGTTACGGTTCCAACAAAACTCATGTACTCCATCCTTGGTGTTAACGTTGTCGGTCTTCTCATATTCTCCGAGACAACTCCTTCACTTGTGTTCTTCCGGTAAGGGCATGGCCTTTTCCTCAAAATTAGGAGTCCTTGCATCAAATAAGGTCCTTCCGAATCTGGGTCTTCTTAGCTGTCAGGCTGTCGCCAATGCTAAACAACTATTGAAAATATCATGGTGATCAACAATTACTGGTTCCTCCTGCAGGAAATGGGTCTGGGTTGAATCTCACCGCGTAACCTACGATTGGCAACAGGTGTCTCTAAAGGGTTTCCATCATCCTGCCATTCTACGGTTTTTGTCTAGTCATGTCGACACTCTTCTAGGGTTTTAAGGCTCTCTGATTTTCTATCAACATATGATAGCTCATGATAGAAGTCTCCGGTATGGGGGTCAATCCATCCCGTACTTGAATCATTACCACATACACAGATAGTGAATCACGTATTCTAACACTTGGGCATCCTCACAACCATTGCAGAACTTCTCTTCTCCATGAACTGGGTTCGGGTAAATCCATTTGTCCTGCAAGCCAAAAAAACCTCTATCATTTCTTCACAACTCTCGAGTTTACGTAACCTCCTATGGAACGTCTGCTAATGAACTCACAGCTTCTCCCAGAATTCTTTTCTACAACAAGAGTGTGTTGTTTCCTTATCAAATCCTGGGTCATGTGGGTTATGGCCCACTTCAACACTTGTATATCTTTAACTCATCCTTGGAGTTACTATTGTTCCATATTCCAACGTTATATCTCCTTTAAATACAATAATACTTCATTCCTTCATATTCTTGGGGTAACCAACATAACTAAAACCAATCTCCAACTCATTTGTCCAAACTCCACTCTATGGAATACATTTTCCTTTCCAATGGTCTAGTGTTCACACAGACAAGTATCGCCAAAAAAATGCACTGGTTCATCCATAATTCTCTTCATATCAAATCCTTTATTACATCCTTAAACTCTACTCAAAATTCAAATTTCACAAGTACTCTATTACAGAAGCTGCCATCCACAAGTTTGGTATGGTCAAGCATTACTTCCATCTTTATTCATTTGCCCTTCTTGAAGATACTTCAGTCCCACTAGAATTGTGTGATGTGATCCTTCAAATCATCGATGTTTTGCTTCATCTTGGTGGCCATGAGCTTCATCTCCATCATCTCTGCATGCACCTCCCTCAGGTATTCCTGAGTGTGACGGAGTCTTGCTTCTAGTATTTCTCCAATCTGACGTATGGCTTCCATAGCAGCTTCACGAACAGAGTCGAAGAATGTTGCTCGTGGTACTCGAGAAATGAAGAAGTATTCCCCCATAGTCTTTGGGCAAACTCCCTTCACACGGTGGAGGTGTACCTCCACGTACCAAAGTTCAACTCCATTCTCTGTGAAAGGATAACCCTTGTCGACTGCATCTCCTTCAAGATGAATATGCTTCATCATGTCCTTCACGATTTTTGGGTAATCCTGATCACTAGTCAGGGTCATGATCGTTTCCGGGCCCTTGAGAAAAGACTCGTAAAGGGTTGTCATGTGCAGGCATAAGATAGAAGGGGTACTCAGTATAATGTATGTATTTCCTCGGGTGAAATGTGGTTGTTTTTCTGGGAAAAGTTTGGGGTCAGCTTGTCCATGGGTTCGAGGTTTTAGTCTAGGTGAGATAATGAGAGAGGCATTCACAATCAACAACTCATAACATTTCACATGAGATTCCAACACCACAACTTTTATTGCTTCACGAGCTATTACAATTTCCATTTCATAACTCAACTCAACATCCCCAACGAAAATAAAAGTGCATTCCAACTTTATTACATGCTTTATTCCAATATCAAGATCTCAACTACTCTGCTCAAACTCTCCTCGGGTCTGAACATTCTCTGGCAAAATGTCCTACTCCCTTGCAGCATAGACAAATGACTTCAGACAAATCCAGGGGCTTCCTGGTGGTTATCTTGGCTCCTTGGGTTCTTGGCTTCCTTGCTGGGCATTTGCTAGCGTAATGACCTAAATCCATGCACCTGTAACAAGTGATTTGACACATGTCCTTTTCTGCAGAAATCGGGTTGTTCTAGGGATACATGCTCTTTCTCTTCCTAGACTTCTTCGTTCCGATCAATTCTTCTATCTCATGTGGATCAAACTCCACTTATTCTATTGGGAAGTCTCCCAGATACTCTTGGTTTTCCTTCATGCAATATTGTGAAAAATGTCCTTCTTCTCCACATGAATAGCAAGCATTGGAGTAAAATTGGTTTAGGCTTTCTCCATCAGGGTCATCAACATCTTCTTTCATCACTGGTTTTCTTAAACTTTCCCTGAGGGCTTCTTTCACTGCTTCCTTCTGCTGCTTGGTAATTTCTTGTACCTTGGGATAAATATGACACTGGGCAGGGTAGTGCGTAGTTCCTTCACACAAGAAACAAGTAACCTTCATGGTTGGACATTCTTCAGCTTGGTGATTTCCTTCCCAATGAGGGCATCCATCCTTGTGTTCTTCATGGGCATGTCCTGTCTCACCACAAATATTGCATGCACAAGGTTTCTTCATTTTATTGCCATAGGGCTTCTGAATGAGACGAGACCTCAGTAGAGTCATCTTGAATTCCTCCCAAGTTTTTGCTTCGTTACATCCTTGTATGGCCTGATGCATTTTCCACCAGGTTGCAGCACTTTTTGTAAAGTACTAAAGAGCGTATTGAACCTCATACTTCCTTGCAACCAAATTGCTCCTGAAGTGATTCTCCATGCTTTGAATCCATAGTTATGCCTCAAACTGAGTGATCGGTTCAGAGAATGCAAGTCCATCTTCATTCATCATCTATTGGGTCCTAGGGTTTCGGGATGAGATAAGAGGGATAGACAGAGATGCACACAATACAAACAATATAGTTTTGAAAATAAGTTTTATTTGTGGCTATCAGGAAAAACAACAAACAATGACAGCTCACAAACATCGCATCTAATGTGAGTATACAATAGGGGTTTGGTCTTATAAAGGTCATATAAATCTTGGAATTTGTCGGTGTCTTCAAATTCTTCAATTTTTCAGAGGCTTCGACTATTGTAGCTTCAACTCTTCTAGTGTATGGTGAAGTCTGATATCTTGTCGTTCTCGGAGTGGTATCATCAGTTGATCCTCCATGTGGTCAAAGGGAAAAGGGGTATTGTCTAACTATTTGGGGTAAAAGGAAAGATTCGATAAAGCTCGGAACAGAAGAGAGGTAAAGGATCTTTTTGAAAATTAAGTTTTAGAGAAATCCTTTCCTATGGGCTTTCCAGTTTCTAGGGTCACGTCCTACAGTTAGCATGTGTTCTGATACCATCTCTGTAGCGACCCGACCTCAAACGGTCAAGTCTCTGTGTATCCGTGCCATCCCTGGATCAGTATGCTGGCACACAGTACATCAATGTATATATCAAAGTGCAATCACATGTATAAATAACGTAAAACTGATATATACCTCATAAGTCTCAACGGAAACAAACATAAGGGTGTGGAGTCCATCAACGCCAACGGCAAGTTGAGTGTAGACCGTAACCCTACAATGTAACTCCTACTCGTCGTAGAAAAGTCCCTGCAACATAAGATGTTGCATCCCTGTAGGTCAGTACATTGAATGTACTGGCAACTCACATCATAAGAATAATGAACCTATTTGTACATGCAATTTGGCTGGTGGAAAGCTCTAATTTTAGTTTTTGCATAAAGCTAGTTTTTCCCTAGAATAAAAGATATTATTCTACCACTACACTATAGAATAGGATGAGTTGGTAAACCCAACTTAATCCATTCCCAAAGTTTCATTTAAAACCCAAGTGCTTAATTAAGAGTGATGAGATCTCCCAGTATTTCCACTACTAGATGCTCAAGTTGTCCGTAACCGGGGACACGGCTAATCGATTAGGTTTTAACACTCTGCAGAGGTTTGCGCACTTTTCCCCACAAGACTCGATCGCCTCCCTTGAAGTTCTCGCACTATCTGGCGTTTGAGAATAGGATGACCGAGACATAGTCTTTCGAAAATATTCCCCCTTAACCCACGGATAGGCCGGTACACCTACATCATTCTACATCTGCTAGCCCATCCCGGAAGGGGTCACACTAACTACTCAACTAAGCCAGAGCCCATATTGGCTTGTGGCTACACACGTAAGCTTCTAGACATGAGAATATGATTGATCTCTTTGAGCCTGGGCGGCCGACCACTAGTGGTGCACCACCATGGATTAACCATGCATGCCCCCACTGTACTTCACCACCATTCAAACCAAATACCACCCAGGTAGTTCATTAAGTTATCTTGGTTCTACTTACTACTTTGTCACTCATCTCTCACAATGAACACTTCCCAATCCATGTCTACATTGGCAAGGCAAAATTAAACTTATGCGGTGGTGACAAAGGTATATGGTTCAAACCTACCTCAATGAACTACTAGGTAACGGCATAGCCATCTGGCATCAATAAATCCTACCATGCAATCCTACCACAAATGGACTAAGTGCATAATATAAAACATAGGTAATTGGAAGAATGGTCAAATGTGAACTTGCCTGGTAATAGTTGATGAAGATTATATCACTCTCAGAAATTTACTTAATAGAACTATTCGTCACTCTCCGATGAAAATATATGAAGTCAAACATTGCATTCCCATAAGCAATCATTTCAGAGAACCACGAAGAACATGCAAAGCAAAAGGTCTTGGAAAAACCAAATGAACATACAACACACTTAACTATCACAAAATATTCTAAGTGCAACACAACATAGGCATGTGGTTCAGAATTTGTGATGTGAATCATAGTGCATACAAGGCATACAAGTAAAACTACTATGGACAGATCCTAAGTGTGTGAAAAATTAGTGTGACAAAGGTCCAGGTGATAGGGTTTTGCTACGGTGACACGGTGCAAAAAGAATCAACCTATTTGGAGCTACGGTTTAGGAGATATGGCCAATTGAAATTTGAATTCAAATCTGAATAAAGTTCAAATTTGAATTTGGCTAAAAGTTTTCAAAGTTGGTTTTCTGGATAAAGCTATTCGAGACGAACATTTTGCCGCTGGTTTCGTCAAATTTGGAGTTACGGTTAAGAAGTTGTGGCTAATCTAAGTTTAGGGGCTAAGCTGAAGTTTACAGGGACCTAACCGTGAAAGAAATAACTACGAACAGGCCCTGGCCATGTGGCGGCTTGCGGGTGGCTGCGCAGCGTTCACTGTGGAAGCCTATACGGCGAACAGTCGCTGTATAAGTAAAACAGCGGCGTCGGCTAATTAGAACAAAAAACCGATCGTTTTTTTTAATAAAACCCGTGGTTTAAGGAAACCTCTGTTAACCGATCTAATTCAAATATTAAAAAACCTAAACTAAGCAAACGGGGCAGTGGCTCACGGTGGCAACGATGACGAACAAGGACGGCGGCGCTGGCGTTGGCCGGTGATGGGGCGGCGACTCCGGCGCTCCTCGACGATGGGGAAGGAGTCAGGGAGGTCGGGCGCGGCGTGGGAAGTCTGGTGGTGGAGGCGGGTGTCCTCGAGGGCGTCGGGGTGGTGCTGCGCGGGGACGACGGCTCCGTGCTCCGACGAGGACGCAGGTCGTCGGGGTGGCGGTTCCGACGAGACCTAGGCGGAGAAAACATGTCAACCGGATGCACACGTACTCGGGCAGTATCTTGGTGAAGAATAATATGGTCGAGGCGGCCTTACGGATGACGGCAAACTCCGGCAACGGAGCTTCGGCCGGCGAGATCCACACGGCGAGGGGGTGTGCGAGTTGACTGAATGGAGAGAGGAGGTCTTGGGGATTTCATAGGCGCGGTCAGGAGCTCGGGGAGCGAGGGATAAGGCTTATCTCTGAGGCGATGGCGCCGGTGGTTGCGGGAGCACGAGCGCGTGCTCTATCCGAGCGGAACGAGCGGAGGTTGGGGACGATGCGGGCGGGCCCCATGCGTCAGTGGCAGCAGCGGGTAGCGAGCGCAGGAGGAGCGGCGACTCGTGCGTGGGGCGCTGGCCCTCCTGGCGCTGGCCTGGCAGGCCACTGGCTGCCCTAGCATTGCGGCTGGCTCATGGCCTCGCTGGCCTATGGCTGGGCCGGCTGGCCAGCGCGTGCGTGCGTGTCTTTTTTTTTACAGAACAAAACTATAACATAGCAAAAATAACAAAAAATTACGTAGGCATATTATATACCAAAATGCTCAGAAAAATACCAAGAATAAGATGAACTATTTTCCAAGTTCAAATAAATTATATAGAAAATCATAAAAGTCAAACAGTGCTACTGTTGCATTTAAAATCAACAAAAATCATTTTTTAAAATAGCAAAATGATTTCAAATTTATTTTCTCCTAATTTTCCATTAAAGGGAATCATTTTACCCTTATTTCCATTTATTTATTTTTAGGAGAAAATATTTTGAAAAGAAACTCAAATAACTCCCAATTGGATTTGAATTTGGAATTTCAAACAACTTCAAATGGAAAATGAGTTTCAAATAACTTCAAAGTGACTTCCAATTTATTTCTTTGAAACTTCCAACTCTCTTTCTTCAAATATGAAGAAGTCATTTTATCTTCCCTCATGAACTCATTGAGTTGCTTAAAGTTTCTAAGTCTGAAATATTTCAAAATGGAATTCACAACATTTTCAAACCCCTATTCATTTCTTTAAATGGAAGACGTCATATTATCTTCACTCTAGTGTTTTGTGCTGAAATAAATTTGAATCCATGGAAGATCAAAATGCAAGATGAAAGTTTTGGGAAAGTCCTTTTATTCCCTCTCATTCGACTTTCAAAAAGTTTCAATTTCCACTCAGTTTCACACAATCAATCACACAAAAATCAAACAAACAATCAGAATTATTTATTTAATATAACATTCCAAAATTTAGAATTTTGGGATGTTACATTGGCTCAAGCTCGAGCTCGAGTCCTTCTGTAGTCATGCGCGATGTGCCTTCATGATTTGGCGCTCATAGTCTGAGTCAACAGGCTTGGGAGCTGGTGTTCTAGCCATACGAATGAAGTGGTCAACCTTTTCCTCAGGCACTTTCTCCCTTGGCGGCAGTGCCGGTTTTGGTCTAAAATGGGCGTCCACTTGGGCACTCACTATGGCTGTGTTTTGCTCCTCGGTCATGTCATAAGGCCTCTCATGAAGAGGACCGAGGCTTGGACCATACTTATATCGCTTGCCTCCGCCTGTACCTCTTGTACTACCTTGACTCGTAGCGCTACGCACCATAGCTGCGGCGGCTCTTTTCTGCGATTGCTGAGGCGGCGGAGACGGCTAACGTGGCTGAGTTGGAGCAGGAGGAGTTGCCTGATACTGTGCCTGACTTGGAGGAGGAGGAGTGGCCTGACGCGTTGGTGGACTTGGAGTAGCGGGAGTCTGATGACGCGGTGCCGGACTTCGAGGAGGAGCCTGCTGACGCTGTGTCGGATGATATGTCTCCAACGTATCTATAATTTTTGATTGCTCCATGCTATGTTATCTACTGTTTTGGGCAATATTGGGCTTTATTATCCACTTTTATATTATTTTTGGGACTAACCTATTAACCGGAGGCCCAACCCAGAATTGTTATTTTTTGCCTATTTCAGTGTTTCGAAGAAATGGAATATCAAACGGAGTCGAAACGGAACGGAATCAACTGGAGAAGTTATTTTTGGAAGGAAAACCACCGGAAAAGCTTGGAGTGCACATCAGGAAAGAAGGGAGGTGCCCACGAGAGTGGGGGGCGCGCCCACCCCCCTAGGGCTTGCACCACTGCCTCGTGCCCCCCCCCTCGGTCCACCGACGTACTTCTTTCACCCATATATATCTACGTATCCTAAAACTTCCAGAACAGAGAATAGATCGGGAGTTCCGCCGCCAGAAGTCTCCGTAGCCACCGAAAGCCAATCTGGACCCGTTCCGGCGCCCTGCCGGAGGGAGGAATCCCTCTCCGGTGGCCATCTTTGTCATCCCGGTGCTCTCCATGACGAGGAGGGAGTAGTTCTCCCTCGGGGCTGAGGGTATGTACCAGTAGCTATGTGTTTGACCTCTCTCTCTCTCTCTCTCTCTCTCTCTCGTGTTCTTGAGGTGGTACGATCTTGATGTATCGCGAGCTTTGCTATTATAGTTGGATCTTATGATGTTTTCTCCGCCCCCCCCCCCTCTATTCTCTTGTAATGAATTGAGTTTCCCCTTTGAAGTTATCTTATCGGATTGAGTCTTTAAAGATTTGAGAACACTTGATGTATGTCTTGCCATGCGTATCTGTGGTGACAATGGGATATCACGTGATTCACTTGATGTATGTTTTGGTGATCAACTTGCGGGTTCCGCCCATGAACCTATGCATAGGGGTAGGCACATGTTTTCGTCGTGATTCTCTGGTAGAATCTTTGGGGCACTCTTTGATGTCCTTTGTGTTGGTTGAATATATGAATCTGAGATTGTGTGATGCATATTGTATAATCATACCCACGGATACTTGAAGTGATATTGGAGTATCTAGGTGACATTAGGGTTTTGGATGATTTGTGTCTTAAGGTGTTATTCTAGTACGAACTCTCGGGCTGTTTGTGACACTTATAGGAATAGCCCAATGGATTGATTGGAAAGAATAACTTTGAGGTGGTTTCATACCCTACCATAATCTCTTCGTTCATTCTCCGTTATTAGTGACTTTGGAGTGGCTCTTTGTTGCATGTTGAGGGATAGTTATGTGATCCAATTATGTTATCATTGTTGAGGGAACTTACACTAGCGAAAGTATGAACCCTAGGCCTTATTTCCACACTTTCCAATACCGTTTATGCTCACTTTTATCATTAGTTACCTTGCTGTTTTTATATTTTCAGATTACAAAAACTATTATCTACTATCCATATCGCACTTGTATCACCATCTCTTCACCGAACTAGTGCACCTATGCAATTTACCATTGTATTGGGTGTGTTGGGGACACAAGAGACTCTTTGTTATTTGGTTGCAGGGTTGCTTGAGAGAGACCATCTTTATCCTACGCCTCCTACGGATTGATAAACCTTAGGTCATCCACTTCAGGGAAATTTGCTACCGTCCTACAAACTTATGCACTTGGAGGCCCAACAACGTCTACAAGAAGAAGGTTGTGTAGTAGACATCAAGCTCTTTTCTGGCGCCGTTGCTGGGGAGGTTCTTTAGATCTTGCAAACGAGTCTTTTAGTTTCTTGTTTTATCACTAGTTTAGTCTATAAAAGAAAATTACAAAAAAATGGAATTAAGTTTGTCTCATACGCTTCACCTTTTTAATATCTTTCGTGAGTATGATGGAAAGGATAACTGTGCTCAAGTGCTAGAAGAAGAAAGCTATAAAATGTTTGGCACTAAATATTTGAATGATGAGCATGATTGCAATGTTGTTTGTATGAATTCCTTGAATATCTATGATGCTAATGATATGCAAAGCCACAAGCTTGGGGAAGCTATGTTTGATAAAGATGATATGTTTTGTCCCGCAAGTTTCGATGAGCAAATTTATTATGATGAAAGCATGCCTCCTATCTATGATGATTATTGTCATGACAGTTATGCTTTAAATAATAATGCTAACCATGAAACTTGTCATCTTGATCTTAATTTTCAATCACATGATAGTTATTTTGTTGAGTTTCCTCCCACTAGTATTAATGAGAAGAACCTTGCTTATGTGGAGAGTAGTAAATTTTCTATGCATGTAGATCATGAAAAGAATGCTTTAGGTGCTGGATATATTGTTGAATTCATTCATGATGCCACTGAAAATTATTATGAGGGAGGAACATATGCTTGTAGGAATTGCAATAATATCAAGTTTCCTCTCTATGTGCTTAAAATTTTGAAGTTATGCTTGTTTTGCTTTCCTATGCAAGTTGATTCTTGTTCCCACAAGTTGTTTGCTCAAAAAGTCCCTATTCATAGGAAGTAGGTTAGACTTAAATGTGCTATTCATATTCTTCATGATGCTCTCTTTATATTTCAATTCTTATCTTTTATGTGAGCATCATTGAAATCATCATGCCTAGCTAGGGGCGTTAAACGATAGCGCTTGTTGGGAGGCAACCCAACTTTATTTTTATTCCTTGCTTTTTGTTCCTGTTTAGTAATAAATAATTCATCTAACCTCTGTTTAGATGTGGTTTTATGCCTTTAATTAGTGTTTGTGCCAAGTAGAACCTTTGGGAAGACTTCGGGAAAGTCTTGTTGATCTTGCTGTAAAAAACAGAAACTTTAGCGCTCACGAGATTAGCTGACAATTTTTATTGGAGAGTGATATTTAGTTAATTCTTTTCGAAGATGATTAATAGATAAATTCCTCAGGTCCAGCAATTTATTTGAGAATTTTATGAGTTCCAGAAGTATACGTTTGATCCATATTACTACAGACTGTTCTGTTTTTGACAGATTCTGTTTTTTCATGTGTTGTTTACTTATTTTGAAGAATCTATGGCTAGTAAAAGAGTTTATAAACCATAGAGAAGTTGGAATACAGTAGGTTTAACACCAATATAAATAAAGAATGAGTTAATTACAGTACCTTGAAGTGGTGATTTATTTTCTTATACTAACGGAGCTTACGAGTTTTCTGTTAAGTTTTGTGTTGTGAAGTTTTCGAGTTTTGGGTAAGGATTCGATGTACTATGGAATAAGGAGTGGAAATAGCCTAAGCTTGGGGATTCCCAAGGCACCCCAAGGTAATACTCAAGGATAGCCAAGAGCCTAAGCTTGGGGATGCCCCGGAAGGCATCCCCTGTTTCGTCCTCGTTCATCGGTAACTTTACTTGGAGCTATATTTTTATTCGCCACATGATATGTGTTTTGCTTGGAGCGTCAATTTATTTTGTTAGGATTTTATTTATTTTATTTAGAACAATGTTTTGCATCTTTTATTTCAATAAAAGTGGCATTGATAGCCTTTACTATGCCTATGTTACAAGTATACATGTTGCTGTTGGAAAACAGAAAGTTTACCGCTGTTGCAATAATTCCCTAGAAAAGTAAGAATGTGATAAAATGTTGAAACCTTTTGCATATTAAGCTCTGATAAATTTACTACAGTGGTAAGTTTCTTTCATAATTTTGGGAGCTATGTAAGTATGGATCTTGCTGCATTCTTTACAGACTGTCCTGTTTTGGCAGATTGCTGTTATGTTTGCATATGTTTGCTTCTTTAATGATTCTATTTGAGGATAGGACTATTAAATATGGAGAGTCATTTAGTATGCAATGTTGAATAATAATTTTAGTGATTTGCTACAGTAGAGTATGATAAGGTTTTGGCAATGGTTTATACTAACTTATCTCACGAGTCCTTGTTGAGTTTTGTGTGGATGAAGCTTTTGAGATTTAGGGAGACCATGATATGAGAGGAATTAAGGAGACACAAAAGCTCAAGCTTGGGGATACCCGAGGAATCCCAAGATAATATTTCAAGAAGTATCAAGCATCTAAGCTTGGGGATGCCCCGGTTGGCATCCCACATTTCTTCTTCAACAACTATCGGTTAGTTTCGGTTGATCCTAAGTTTTTGCTTCTTCACATGATGTTTGCCATTCTTAGAATGTAATTTTATTTTGCTTTGCTTGCTGTTTGAATAAAATACCAAGATCTGAAATTCTTAAATGTTAGAGAGTCTTCACATAGTTGCATAATTATTCAACTACTCATTGATCTTCACTTATATCTTTCGGAGTAGTTTGTTGTTTGCTCCAGTACTTCACTTATATCTTTTAGAGCATGGTGGTAGTTCTATTTTGAAGAAATAGATGAACTCTCATGCTTCACTTAGATTATTTTGAGAGTATTAAATAGCATGGTAATTTTCTTAAAATCCTAATATGCTAGGTATCCAAGATTAGTAAATTTTTCTTATGAGTGTTTTGAATACTAAGAGAAGTTTGATGATTGATGATTGTTTTGAGATATGGAGGTAATAATATCAAAGTCGTGCTAGTTGATTAGTTGTGAAATTGAGAAATGCTTGTGTTGAAGTTTGCAATTCCTGTAGCATGCACGTATGGTAAACATTATGTAACAAATTTGAAACATGAGGTGTTATTTGATTATCCTCCTTATGAGTGGCAGTCGGGGACGAGCGATGGTCTTTTCCTACCAATCTATCCCCCTAGGAGCATGCACGTAGTGACGAGGTTTTTCATGACTTGTAGATTTTTGCAATAAGTATGTGAGTTCTTTGTGACTAATGTTGAGTCCATGGATTATACGCACTCTCACCCGTCCATCCTTGCTAACCTCTTTGGTACCGTGCATTGCCCTTTCTCACATTGAGAGTTGGTGCAAACTTCGCCGGTGCATCCAAACCCCGTGATATGATAAGCTCTTTCACACATAAACCTCCTTATATCTTCCTCAAAACAGCCACCATACCTACCTATTATGGCATTTCCATAGCCATTCCGAGATATATTGCCATGCAACTTTCCATCATTTCGTTCATCATGACACATTCATCATTGTCATATTTCTTAGCATGGTCATGTAGTTGACATAGTATTTGTGGCGAAGCCACCATTCATAATTCTTTCATACATGTCACTCTTGGTCAATTGCATATCCCGGTACACCGCCGGAGGCATTCATATAGAGTCATCTTTGTTCTAGTATCGAGTTGTAATCATTGAGTTTTAAATAAATAGAAGTGTGATGATCATCATTTTCTAGAGCATTGTCCCAAGTGAGGAATAAAAAAAGAGAAAGGCCATAAAAAAGAGAAGGCCCAAAAAAGGAGAAAGGCCATAAAAAGAGAAGGCCCAAAAAAAGATAAGGGCCATAAAAAGAGAAGGCCCAAAAAAATAAAAATAAAATGAGAGAAAAAGAGAGAAGGAACAATGTTACTATCCTTTTACCACACTTGTGCTTCAAAGTAGCACCATGATCTTCATAGTAGAGAGTCTCTCATGTTATCACTTTCATATACTAGTGGGAATTTTTCATTATAGAACTTGGCTTGTATATTCCAACAATGGTCCTCCTCAAGTTCCCTAGGTATTCGTGAGCAAGCAAGTTGGATGCACACCCACTAGTTTCTTTTGTTGAGGTTTCATACATTTATAGCTCTAGTGCATCCGTTGCATGGCAATCCCTACTCCTTGCATTAACATCAATTGGTGGGCATCTCCATAGCCCATTGATTAGCCTCGTTGATGTGAGACTTTCTCCTTTTTTGTCTTCTCCACATACCCCCCTCATTATATTCTATTCCACCCATAGTGCTATGTCCATGGCTCGCGCTCATATATTGCATGAAAGTTTATAGGTTTGAGATTACTAAAGTATGAAACAATTGCTTGGCTTGTCATCAGGGTTGTGCATGATGAGAGCATTCTTGTGTGACAAAAATGAAACATGTCTAAACTATATGATTTTGTAGGGATGAACTTTCTTTGGCCATGTTATTTTGAGAGGACATAATTGCTTAGTTAGTATGCTTGAAGTATTATCATTTTTATGTCAATATGATCTTTTGTCTTGAATCCTTCGGATCTGAATATTCATACCACAATTAAGAAGAATTACATTGAAATTATGCCAAGTAGCACTCCGCATCAAAAATTCTGTTTTTATCATTTACCTACTCGAGGACGAGCAGGAATTAAGCTTGGGGATGCTTGATACGTCTCCAACGTATCTATAATTTTTGATTGCTCCATGCTATGTTATCTACTGTTTTGGGCAATATTGGGCTTTATTATCCACTTTTATATTATTTTTGGGACTAACCTATTAACTGGAGGCCCAGCCCAGAATTGTTGTTTTTTTCCTATTTCAGTGTTTCGAAGAAAAGGAATATCAAACGGAGTCGAAACGGAACGAAATCAACTGGAGAAGTTATTTTTGGAAGGAAAGCCACCGGAAAAGCTTGGAGTGCACGTCAGGAAAGAAGGGAGGTTCCCACGAGAGTGGGGGGCGCGCCCACCCCCCTAGGGCGCGCCCCTGCCTCGTGGCCCCCCCTTCGGTCCACCGACGTACTTCTTTCACCCATATATACCTATGTATCCTAAAACTTCCAGAACAGAGAATAGATCGGGAGTTCCGCCGCCAGAAGCCTCCGTAGCCACCGAAAGACAATCTAGACCCGTTCCGGCACCCTGCCGGAGGGGGGAATCCCTCTCCGGTGGCCATCTTCCTCATCCCGGTCCTCTCCATGACGAAGAGGGAGTAGTTCTCCCTCGGAGCTGAGGTATGTACCAGTAGCTATGTGTTTGACCTCTCTCTCTCGTGTTCTTGAGGTGGTACAATCTTAATGTATCGCGAGCTTTCCTATTATAGTTGGATCTTATGATGTTTTCTCCCCCCCCCCTCTATTCTCTTGTAATGAATTGTGTTTCCCCTTTGAAGTTATCTTATCGGATTGAGTCTTTAAAGATTTGAGAACACTTGATGTATGTCTTGCCGTCCGTATCTGTGGTGACAATGGGATATCACGTGATTCACTTGATGTATGTTTTGGTGATCAACTTGCGGGTTCCGCCCATGAACCTATGCATAGGGGTTGGCACATGTTTTCATCGTGATTCTCTGGTAGAAACGTTGGGGCACTCTTTGATGTCCTTTGTGTTGGTTGAATAGATGAATCTGAGATTGTGTGATGCATATCGTATAATCATACCCACTGATACTTGAGGTGACATTGGAGTATCTAGGTGACATTAGGGTTTTGGATGATTTGTGTCCTAAGGTGTTATTCTAGTACGAACTCTAGGGCTGTTTGTGACACTTATAGGAATAGCCCAACGGATTGATTGGAAAGAATAACTTTGAGGTGGTTTCGTACCCTACCATAATCTCTTCGTTCGTTCTCCGTTATTAGTGACTTTGGAGTGACTCTTTGTTGCATGTTGAGGGATAGTTATGTGATCCAATTATGTTATCATTGTTGAGTGAACTTACACTAGCGAAAGTATGAACCCTAGGACTTATTTCCACACTTTCCAATACCGTTTATGCTCACTTTTATCATTAGTTACCTTGCTGTTTTTATATTTTCAGATTACAAAAACTATTATCTACTATCCATATCGCACTTGTATCACCATCTCTTTTCCGAACTAGTGCACCTATACAATTTACCATTGCATTGGGTGTGTTGGGACGCAAGAGACTCTTTGTTATTTGGTTGCAGGGTTGCTTAAGAGAGACCATCTTCGTCCTACGCCTCCTACAGATTGATAAACCTTAGGTCATCCACTTGAGGGAAATTTGCTACTGTCCTACAAACCTCTGCACTTGGAGGCCCAACAACGTCTACAAGAAGAAGGTTGTGTAGTATACTTCACTGGACTTTAAGCAGGAGGAGTGGCCTGGCGCTTTGCCAGACTTGGAGGAGGAGGAGTGGCCTGTCGCTTTGCCGGACTTGGAGGATGAGGATTGGCCTGACGCGGTGGCGGACTTGGAGGAGCGGGAGTCTGCTGATGCGGTGGCGGACTTCGAGGAGGAGTCGGCTGACGCGGTGTCGGTGGCCTTGGAAAGATGATGCAATCCTTTCCCCATAGGATGATACGATGTTTGGCCTCTCCCAGTGTGTGCGCCTCGTCACCTCCAGGAATGTCAATCTCTAGGCCCGAAAATTGGTCCACCACTTCATCAACTTGGACACGAGCATAGCCGGCTGGAATCGGGTTGCAATGGAAGGTTGCATCGGGGGAATTTGTATAAGCAATGGCATCCGCCACCTTCTTGGATATGTTCTTCATTTTGAAGTGTAGCGCACAGTTAGTGCTCTCCATGCTGTCATCCACATCATATCTATCCAGCAGTGCGTTGCCCGGGGCGGAATCAACGCTGCTTCTCGGCATGGATGGGACGGTGCTATCCAATGCTGGATCATCCGCTAGCTGCTATCGCTGCTGAGACCCCCTTTCCTGGCTAAGTTAGTCGATCTGCTGCTGCTGCCATTGTAATTTGAGTGCCAAGTCCACGTACGCTGATTCTAGCCCTTAAAGGCATTCTGCTTCCTGCTTCCTCTGCTCCTCCTCCAGCTTCCTCTTCTTCTCCTCCTCCATCTTCCTTTTTGTATGGGTTTTGTAGTCGGCGTTCCATTCCGAAAGCCCTCATACCACGGAACAATGCCCTTGCCTCGTGTTCTTCCCGGGTGTTCAGGATTTCCCAGGGCGCGCGTTAGCTCGTCGTTCTCTCTGTAGGGCGTGAACACCCCTGTTCGAGCATCTTCTATTGCTTGAAGTAACTTATCTTCGGCTCCTTTTAGACTTGCCTTCTTCGAAACCAGGCCTGTCTTTGGGTCCAACGCCCCCCCACCCATGCGCATAGAACCAAGTTGTGCACCTGGGTGGCCATCTCCTAGTAACTGGCGTTATCATAATCATAATCATAGTTCATGACTTCATCAAGTCGGTCATCGACATCGAATATCTTATCATCACCCTCCCCGGTATTGTTCAGATATTGAGAGCCATCATAATCTTCATTCTGATCATCTGGCCCGCGAGGGCAGCGTAGGATCTCGAACATCCTATATAAAATTATAAGAAACTAAAAAAAACATCGATCATCATCTAACAATTTGACATTAATCTAATTCATCTAGCTAAAACTAATTCTAAAATTTCTAACATTTATATATATATAACTAACATTTGTATAACATTTTTAATATTTCTATAACTAAAAAACAGAAAAATTGCTAACATTTCTATAAGTAAAAAACAGAAAATTTTATAACATTTCTATATAACTAACATTTTTAATATTTCTATAACTAAAAAACAGAAAAAATTTCTATAACTAAAAAACTAAAAAAATGTGTGTGTGTGTGGACATGGCGGCCGGGGCAGGAGCTCACCGGCAAGGTGAGGCGATGGGGGGTGGCGACGGGGACGGCGATGAACGGCGCCGACGGGGATGGCGATGGGGCGGCGATGACGGGGACAGGGACGGGACAGGTGGGGACGACGGGG
>NC_041386.1:51638395-51646869 GCF_002162155.2 Triticum dicoccoides
GGGTGGGGCGACGAAGACGGCCGGGGCGGCGGCGACGGGGGCGGCGGCCACGGGGGCGTCAACGAGGGGTGGCGACGGGGGCGTCGACGGGGGGCGGAGGGCGACGGGGCAGAGGAGAAGAAGCAGATGAGAAACTGAATTTTTTAAAGTGTTTTCTTATATAGGATGGGCCTTTAGTACCGGTTGGAGCCACCAACCGGTAGTAAAGGTCAATTTTGTTCAGGCCAAGCGGCGGGAAGCGCCCCCCTTTATTAGTACCGGGTGGTGGCTCCAACTGGTACTAAATACCCCCTTTAGTACCGGTTGGTGGCACGACCCGGTACTAAAGGGGGTGCGCTGGCGCGGGTGCGGTGCGGAAAGTTTAGTCCCACCTCGCTAGCCGAGGGGCGTACACATTGGTTTATAAGCCCCAGTGCGGTAGCTCTCTCGAGCTCCTCTCAAAAGCAGGCCTACTGGGTCTACCTGTTCTGTGGTGCCCTATGGGCCTACTGGGCCTTTGCGGGCCTGCATCCTGGCTCGGCAACAGGTTGGGTTTCTAGTCGTATGCAGGCCGCTGTGGCACAGTAGGTGGGCTTTTATATTTATTTTTTACTTTTTTCTTTATTTATTTTTGAGTTGTTTTTTGCTGTATTTAGTGTTTCTCTGTGAATATTTTTGCTTTAGGTACAAAAAATTACAAACTTTCTGTTAGTGCCGGTAGTTTTCAAATTTGAATAGTTTAAATTTGGAATTATTTGAATTTGTGTGAATCACTAGTTTGTGAATAACTTAACTTTGAAAATCGATTTTCCAGTGATTCTTTTTTCTTATGTCTAATATTAGTGTGTTTTATCATTATATTCAATTTGGTAATGTTAGGTTATTTAAAAAAAGAAATGCCTTTCTAACAGATGAGTTTTCATCTGAAACCCTGATACTTCGAAAGAGATTGTCCATTTTGTACACGAAGTGCATCCAGTTTTTGCCTTAACCCTCTGCACTTTTTTGCGCATGCTATTTAGGTGAAATTATGATACCATGACAACTTTCAACCTTTTCTGATTTCATTTGAAGTGCTTTTCAATTTCAGGGTTATTTAGCTGAAAAAATCAGTAAATGCATGAAAGAATTTGTTTGCACATAAAATTTCCTCGTGTTTGAAATGCCAAAACACATAACTACTAACTATTACACAAATTCCCTCCTGGGTGTGGAACACAGAAGAAAGTGATGATAGTGAAGCCGATCACATCCCAGATCTTTGGGTGTGAAACTTTTTCTTCGCGTGTGTCCCTTTCCATCGTAACCATGGAAAATCTTCATCATTTAACTGGATGCTTGGGTCAATATTCACTGTGAATGGAGCAATTGCATCAAACTTTTCATAATCTTCTGACATGTCTATCTTGTCATACACTCCCACGATGTCTCTCTTCCCAAAAAGAACTATGTGGCGCTTTGGCTCATCGTATGATGCATTCGCTTCCTTATCTTTTCATTTTCTCGGCTTGGTAGACATGTCCTTCACATAGAAAACCTGTGCCACATCATTGGCTAGGACGAATGGTTCGTCTGCATACGCAAGATTGTTGATATCCACTGTTGTCATCCCGTACTGTGGGTCTTCCGTTACACCACCTCGTGTCATATTGACCCATTTGCACCGAAACAAAGGGACCTTCAAATCACGTCCAGAGTCAAGTTCCCATATGTCCTCTATGTAACCATAATATGTTTCCTTTCCTGTCTTGGTTGCTGCATCAAAGCGGACACCACTGTTTTGGTTGGTGCTCTTCTTATATTGGGCGATCGTGTAAAATGTATTCCCATTTATCTCGTACCCTTTGAAAGTCATTATATTCAAAAATGGTAACTGAGACAGCGAGTACAGGTCATATTCAATAGAGGCGTCATGCATGGTACGTGTCTGCAACCAGCTGGCGAAAGTCCTCGTTTGATCACATGTAATCCACTCATCAGACCGCTCCGGGTGTTTGGAGCATAGAAAATTCTTGTGTTCATCCATATACGGAGCCACCAAGGCGGAATTCTGTAGAACTGTGTAGTGTGCTTCAGTGAGAGAATGTCCGTCCATACATATTATTTGATCCCCTCCTAGCGTGCCTTTTCCATCCAGTCTGCCCTTATGCCGCGATTCAGGAACACCAATCGGCTTAAGGTCAGGAATAAAGTCAATACAAAACTCAATGACCTCCTCATTTTCATGGCCCTTGGAGATTCTTCCTTCTGGCCTAGCATGGTTATGAACATATTTCTTTAAGACTCCCATGAACCTCTCAAAAGGGAACATATTGTGTGGAAATACAGGACCCAAAACGTTAATCTCTTCACATAGGTGAACTAGGACGTGCGTCATGATGTTGAAGAAGGATGGTGGGAACACCAACTCGAAACCGACAAGACATTGCACCAAATCATTCTCTAACCTTGGTATGATTTCTGGATCGATTACCTTCTGAGATATTGCATTGAGGAATGCACATAGCTTCACAATGGCTAATGGAACGTTTTCCGGTAGAAGCCCCCTCAATGCAACCAGAAGCAGTTCCATCATAATCATGTGGCAGTCATGAGACTTTAGGTTCTGGAAATTTTTCTCTACCATATTTATTATTCCCTTTATATTTGATGGTACCTTAATACTAACCAGGCATTCAAAGAAGATTTCCTTCTCTTCTTTGGTAAGAGCATAGCTGGCATGACCCTAATGTATGTCGTCTTTTCTGTGCATACGTTGCTGGTCCTCCCATGCCTCAGGTGTATCTTTTGTCTTCCCATACACGCCCAAGAAGCCAAGCAGGGTCACGCAATGATTCGTCGTCATGTTCATCACGTCGATTGCGGAGCGGACCTCTAGGTCTTTCCAATAGGGCAGGTCCCAAAATATAGATTTCTTCTTCCACATGGGTGCGCGTCCTTCAGCATCATTCTGAACAGGTTGTCCGCCAGGACCCTTTCCAAACGCTACCTTCAAATCCTTGACCATATCATGTACATCAGCACCAGTACGGTGGCGAGGCTTCGTCCGGCGATCCGCCTCACCTTTGAAATGCTTGCCTTTCTTTCTTACGGGATGACTTCTCGGAAGAAATCGACGATGTCCTAGGTACACATTCTTCCACTACTAGAAAAAGGGCTATAGATGGGATTGATACTAATGGCGCACCAGACAAGTGGTGCGCCATTAGTATATACTAATGGCGCACCACCTACTGATACGCCATTAGAGTTGAAACTACTAATGGCGCACCTGGCCCCGGGTGCGCCATTAGTATCAAAAAAAATTACTACTGCGCCTGTCCAAACATACTAATGGCGCATCCAGACAAAGTGCACCATTACTAGTTGTAACTAGTAATGGCGCACCAGTCGGAAAGTGCGCCACTAATGTTGTTTTTTTATTATATTTTTATTCCCTTTTTTGCAAAACTACTAATGGCGCACTGTTCCCCCGTGCGCCATTACTAGTTTAAACTAGTAATGGCACACTGTGGGACAGTGCGCCATTAGTATTTTTTTTTTGCAAAACAACTAATGGCGCACCACCAGGAGGTGCGCCATTAGTAACCTGGATTACTAATGGCGCATTTAGAGTTGGTGCGCCATTAGTAAGTGGGCAGCAACAAGATATTTTGGACAGCCTCTCCTACCCACACTCACTTTCTCCCCACTTCATTCTCTCCACCTCCTCCTTGTCTCGGGTGCCTCCTCATTTCCAGCTCATTTCCACCATAGATTCATTCAATTTAAGTGGTTAAATTACCTTGTTTTGATAGGTAAGTAAGGGGGGAAGCTATATTTATGTTGTTCTCCCTACAACAATGTGCACATGCACTTTTTATGGCCTAGCTAGATCTATATTTATGTTGCATATATATGTTTGTGGTGTTGCATATGTGTTTGTGTTTGGAGGTGTACCGGTATTTGAAATTCGATAGTTCCCAATATTTTGCCGGAATGTTGATTCATTTTCGTTTCGGCGAGAATTTTGGCATTAAGCATTCTTTTTGGTCCTATTTTTAGGGAAAGTCATGCCAAATTTTTTCTTGGTTCTAAAATATCGTTTTGCTCTACCCCGCAGGCGACCATGGTCCGCATGATGACCGAAGGCATCGTGAATAGGTTTTTGAGGTCCGCGAAGGCCGAGATGCTTCAAAAGAACGAGAAGGAGATAAGATGTCCGTGTCGAAGATGCAAGCTGAAGAGCCTTATTGCGGACCCGGAATCCGGGCAGGTGCGGGACCACCTGCTCTTGCGTGGTTTTGTGGATGGCTATCGGTGGCAAGGTGATGAAGATGACTACGAAGTCGTCCATGGGGGCCGGGCAAGAAATGAGGAAGGGCAGCAAGACAACCACCATGGCTCGGGCAGGCGAGAAGACGAAGAATCCCCAGTAGATGATCACGACGATGATGTTGTACACAGTCATCATGTAGAAGATGCAGGA
Organism: Triticum dicoccoides; assembly: GCF_002162155.2. NCBI lineage: Eukaryota > Viridiplantae > Streptophyta > Magnoliopsida > Poales > Poaceae > Triticum > Triticum dicoccoides. Next base: position 51,642,843 of record NC_041386.1, read on the forward strand.
CATGATGATGAGCAAGATGCCGGAGCAGTCGACGGGCATGATCATGAAGATGATGATGCCGGCGGAGTGCAGGACCCTCATATTCAAGAGCTGCTTCTCAAGCAGACGGATAACGCAAGAGCTGCCGGCCGAGAGAAAGCCAAGATGGATCAACTTGAGTTAGACGCGGTTACTCCATTGTATGAAGGATGCAGGCCCGAGGATACCCGCCTGAAAGTAACGCTCCTGGCTCTGGAGATGAAGGTAAAACACAAAATGACCGACGCATGCTTCGACGAGAACATGTCATTCTGGTACGAACGTCTTCCCGAGGGGAACAAGTGCCCGACCAGTTTGGAGGAGGCGAAGAAAATCGTGTGTCCTCTGGATTTACCGCACGTGAAATACCATGTGTGCATGAAAAATTGCATCATTTATCAGGACGAGCACGCGGAGTCTACCATATGTCCGGTGTGCAGCGTCACTCGATACAAGAAGAGGAAGAAAGCTCCTCGAAAAGTGGTGTGGTACTTTCCGATCACTCCTCGTCAGCAGCGGTATTTCACAGACCCTAAGGTAGCAAAGCTCCTGCGTTGGCACGCGGATAGGGAGGAGAAGAAGCGAGAAGATGACGCAAATGATCCGGAGATAGATAAAAAAGACAAGATGTTGAGTCACCCTAAGGATGCGAGCCAGTGGCAAGCGTTGAACTTCGAAGACCCAGAATTTGGGAATGATCTAAGGAACATCGTGCTGGGCGCGAGCACCGATGGAGTCAATCCGTTTGGCAGCCAAAGAAGCACACATAGCACCTGGCCTGTGTTTGTGTGGATGTACAACCTTCCCCCCTGGTTGTGCATGAAGAGGAAGTACATTCACATGAGTATGCTAATTGAAGGACCGAAACAACCAGGGAACGACATCAATCTGTATCTGGGGCTGCTGAAAGAGGAGCTTGACACGCTGTGGAAAACGCCAACCAATACGTGGGACGTCGCAGAGAAAGAATATTTCCCTATGAGAGCCGCGCTGCTCACGACGGTGCACGACTATCTCGGTTACGGATATGTCACGGGGCAGGTGGTCCACGGATTTTCTGGATGCGTCAGGTGCATGGATGACACAACGTATCGCCAGCTAGATAGAGATCCCGGGTCTTCGAAAACCATGTTCATGGGACATCGAAGGTGGCTTCGCGACGATGACCCGTGGAGAAAATGCAAGGATCTGTTCGATGGTGAAACCGAACCCCGAGGACGCCCGCGTACGAGGAGCAACAAGGAAATAGACGAGCTGTTGAAAAATTGGAAAGACTGCCCATTGCCGGGAAAGAAGCAAAAGGCGCCAGAGCCGGGAAAGAAGCGAAAGGCGCCAGAGCCGCTGCTGAAGGTATGGAAAACGAGGTCTGTTTTCTGGGACTTGCCGTACTGGAAGATCCACTATGTGCCTCACAGCCTTGATGTCATGCATATCACGAAGAACGTGTGCGAGAGTCTGCTTGGTACCCTGCTCAACATGCCAGAGAGGACCAAAGATGGGCCGAAAGCAAGGGCAGACTTGAAATCAATGGGCATCAGGCAGGAGCTTCACGCTATATATGATGATCATGATGATGATGATGATGATGAGGCGAAGCAGGACACGGAAAGTCGTCACAAAGGCAAAAAGGCCAAGAAGACCGGAAATGACTACCCTCCCGCGTGCTTCACTCTAAGTCAGGAGGAGATCGAGCAGTTTTTCACCTGCCTCGTAGTAGGAGTAAAACTTCCTTACGATTACGCGGGGAAGATAAGCAGATACCTAGACCCAGCGAAGCTGAAGTTCAGCGGGATGAAGTCTCACAACTGTCACGTGCTGATGACGCAGATACTTCCAGTTGCTATCCGTGGGATCATGGACGCGCACGTCCGTGAAACCCTATTTGGCCTATGCAACTTTTTCGACGTCATCTCTCGGAAGTCTGTTGGCGTGAGGCAACTCAGAAGGCTACAGGAAGAGATCGTGGTGATACTATGCGAGCTTGAGATGTACTTCCCGCCCGCATTCTTCGACGTTATGGTGCATCTGCTAGTCCATATCATGGACGATTTCATCCAACTCGGGCCGATGTTCTTGCACAGCATGATGCCGTTCGAAAGGATGAATGGTGTCATCAAAGGATACGTTCGCAACATGTCACGTCCAGAGGGAAGCATAGCCAGGGGCTTTCTGACCGAAGAGTGCATCTCCTACTGCACGAATTATCTAGGCATCGAGAACCCCGTTGGTCTGCATGTCAACAGGCACCTCGGCAGGCTCGCTGGATGGGGTCACCGTGAGGGTCGTCGCGAAATGCATGTCGACTTCGAGGGTCGACTCGCCGACTTTGAAAGAGCAAACCTAGTCGCGCTACAACACATAGACGTGGTCGATCCTTGGGTGGTACAGCACAAAACCTTTATTAAGAAGACGTACAATGACCGAGGCCAACAGAGGACGGACGGAGATATACTCAAAGAGGACAACTCATGTTTCACGCGTTGGTTCAAGCAGAAGCTTCTGTCGTACCCTTTACATGAGGATTCTTCCGCGGAAGAACAACTCATATTCGCCTTGTCACAGGGCGCCGAGCACAACCTGATGACCTATGAGGCGTCTGATATCAATGGCTACACATTCTACACCGAGGCCAAGGACATGAAGAGCGATGGTTATCAGAACTCCGGGGTAACGATAGAATCCTACACCGGTAACGACAAGGACAGATACTACGGAAGGATCGAGGAGATCTGGGAGCTAAGCTACGCTGGAGAGAAGGTCCCGATGTTCCGTGTCAGATGGGCCAAGAGCGTCCTAAAAGAAGACCTATATTTCACCACCATGGTTATACCCGAAGCCAAATCCAAGACCGCGGGCGCAAACGTCACCGCGAAAAATGAGCCATGGGTACTGGCTTCCCAAGTGGACCAATGCTTCTTCATTACCGACCCGTCAAAGCCCAGTCGTGTTGTCGTGAGGAGAGGCAAAAGGAAGATCATCGGAATGGATGGAGTAGCCAATGAGCAAGACTTCGACAAGTACGGCGACCCGAGGATCGAACATGACGACGATGATGAAGTAGCAGCATACACCACAAGAAGAAGCAGGACCACCCTACCTAAAGGACGTCCGTTCCACAGAAGAACTCCATTTGGAAAAAAGAAGGGCAAGAAGATTGTGAACAGATTGCTAGCTAAGATCGATTGTATTTAAATCGTAGCCTTCATTTCTCGATTGTATTTCATGGGCACTTTTTGAACTATCATGAATATTTTTAAATTTCATGGACACTCGATCTCGATCCCCCTCCATCTCGATCGCTATCCCACCTCACCAGATCCGGTCCCCCTCGCCGCCGAGCACCCCCCGGTCCACCGGCCGCCGCCGCCGACCCCCCGTACCCTCGATTCCCCTACTCAACCGCCGCCGCCGACCCCCCGCACCCTGCGCACCCTCCCCCGCTCCACCGGCATTACTGTTTGATTATATTTTTTAAAAAATTATTACTGTCTTATAAAAAAAATATTACTGTTACTGTCTTATAAAAAAAATATTACTGTTATGATTTAAACTAGTTTAAAAAATTATTACTGTCTTATAAAAAAAATACTAATGGCGCACCACGGTGAGGTGCGCCATTAGTATGGATGTACTTATGGCGCACCGAGGGGTGGTGCGCCATTAGTATTGTGCCATTGCTATAAGAAAAAAAAATACTAATGGCGCACCACGGCGAGGTGCGCCATTAGTATGGATGTACTTATGGCACACCGAGGGGTGGTGCACCATTAGTATTGTGCCCGGCCCCATCCATATTCCCTCCCCGGCCCCTCCCTATCCCCTCTCTCTCCCTCACCCTCGCCCTCGATCCCCTTCCCCTCCTCTCTCGACGCCGCTGCCCCGTCGCCTCGACGCTGCCCCACCGCCCCGACGCCGCCTCGACCCCGCCCCGACGCCGCTGCCCCGCCACCTCGATGCTGCCCCACCGCCTCGACGAGACCCCGCTGCCCGGACGCCGCCCCATCCACAC
>NC_041386.1:51647106-51672357 GCF_002162155.2 Triticum dicoccoides
CAAGGTAAGATACCGCCCCGACCCCTATCCCCTTCCCTCCTCCCATCCCTCCTCCCATCCCATCACAATTAAGGTGTCTATTTTGATTTAGTGCCTTTGCCTCCACTGCCTTTATCTGGATTGAAGCTTGCTTGTGTTTACTTCTGATTACAAGATCTCCATATTCGGAGATTTCTTTATATATGTTGTGGTATAAATATATTGTTTTGTCATTCTGATATCATTGTTGCTGCACATTCTAGATCATGGAGGAATCGCCCTCTCCAGCAGTGTAATTCTTTTGTGTGTTTTAAGTGGTATTTACAGTGTACTTTTAGTGTAATTACTGTGCATTTTCAGTGAAATTTACACTGTAATTGTTAGTGGAATTTACACTGTAAATGTTAGTGGGTTTATAGTGTACTTCTAGTGGATTTTTGCTCTGTATTTGCAAGTGGCATTTTTAGTGGAATTACTGTGTATTTCCATGGTTTTTACACTGTAATTATTAGTGTAATTTTGGGCCTTTGTATAGTTGATTCACAGCAGGAGCAACTGTAATTGATCCAAAAACCAGGTCAATTGATGTCAAATTGATTAACTAAATCATCCAGAAACAAGAATGATAAGTCCATATGCTACTGTTGATCCCAAGACCGGAATGACAAGTCCAGGTGTTCCTCAATTGAGGAATTTGATTAACTAAATCATCCAAAAACCAGAATGATAAGGCCACATGCTACTGTTGATCCCAAGTTTGATGCATAACAATTGTTGTATGAGTTCTCCAAATGAACAGGAGTACTCCTCTATTTTGATATGAAATCACGATGATAGGTCCACATGCTACTGTTGTCAACATGATAAATAGTTTCAGTTAGTTACCTCTAAAACTATTCCTAATTAACTGAAGAAGAGAAGAGAGGAGGAGTAGTTTATTTCATAGAGTAAACATTAGCACTAGTGAGTTCCTGTTTGTGATGTGTAATCTTCTCTAGTGTGTGTCATAATTATGGCATTGTGTGACATAATTTAAAATTGCCATGTTTATTAGAAGTGTTAACCATCACTTCTGGGTTGTAACCTTAGCTGTGTTTCAATGCTTAAAGACTATTAGCTGCATAGTAATTTCCCTGTCCTAATTGTTGTTTTTCCATGCATAGATGAACATTCTATAATTTCCAAGGATCAATTAGACCAGATTGGGCTCTCCTTTTTATTGTTGTTTTGACCTTTCTGTTGTGAAAAATAAAGCAGGATTTTAGACTAATGTGGGCCTATGGCTACACCAACATGGTGTTTTGATTCAGAAGTGATGATTTGCTACAACCAGTGCATGCATGCCTTTTTTCTTCTTCATTTTTAGAAAAGTGCTCTGTTCTGGGTCATGGACTTTGTGCCATGGACCAGTGCATGCATGCTGCTGCTGCTGTACTACTTGTCAAGTGATGCTGCTGCTGCTATCTGCGAGTTGCTGCTGCTAGTTGTGATTTTGTCAAGTGATGCTGCTGCTACTTGTGATCTTCTAAAATGACCCCTTTCTCCTGAAACGTTGATTAATTTCCGTTTCGGTTGAGAAATGGGGCACTCCAAGGTCAAGAAAATTAGCAAAGGTCATGCCCAATTTTCTTGACCTAGAAGGTGCCTGATTCTCAACCAAAATAAAAATTAATTTGCTTTAGTGGTTGGATTAGTTTAGTATTTTTTTCACACACTCAGACACCCTTGCTTGCCATGTGTGTGAGAGAGATAGTGAGAGGAGACAAGAAGAAGGGGGTTAGGAAGATGTTGCCTGCTCATCAAAGCTAACCATCTCCCCCTTTTCACCCCTTTTCCTTTGTCTTTTGTGGGTTGCAAGGAAGCTACTGTCTTAGCTAGCTTAGCTTGTGCATAAATCCCAGTGTTACAATCTAGAAAATTAGCCTGCAAAGATGAGGTCCCATGCTGGCTGTACCACTGCATCATGCAACAGTGCCTTCAAGATCCAAGGCAATATCACAAACATCATAGGCAATTTGACCAAACTCACAACCTTGTATCTTTGCAGCAACCAACTTTCTAGACACACCCCTCAAGAACTAGGTTACCCTGAGAACGTGGACTTGGACCTTAGCAACAACACACTAACAGGTTCTATCCCAAAACACCTAGGCAATATCACAAACATCTCTCAATTGTTCCTTGACAATAACCAACTTTTTGGCGACATTCCTCGAGAATTAGGTTATTTGGTCAACTTAGAGATCTTGTTCCTTGACAATAACCAACTTTTTGACCAAACTTTGTTCCTATTTATAGAGAAACATGGCCAACAATGATGAGGCCGGGGGTTCGGGCGGCAAGAAATTCTGGGAGCTATCCCAGGATATGGAGGAACAACCTCACTTGTATGAGGACGCCGCCTTCCCCACCGATCCTGAGACCACTGATGGTACCACCGAGGATGACCCCACTGATGCCACCACTGATGGTGCTGCCGAGGATGCCACCACTGATGATGGCGGCGCACGCACAGATGGCAGCCAACCGAAGAGGCAACGGAAGGACCGGCGCCCGACCGTGCTCCGCACCCTGAAGGAGGAAGTTACTGAAGTGGACTCCAACGGGAATCCAACGGCGCCCGAACGAATAGTCAAGGGGTACTCGCTTCAGCTCGGGTGCATTCTCCGCAGCACCGTCTCGATCAACACCGAGAACCTCAGGCATCCTGACCGAGGGAATTTGCGCAACCTCCTCTTCACGAAGCTGCACGAACGATACAAGTTCCCCGCTGAATTTGAAAACACAAGCCTCAAAGGGAATAAAGTGAACAATGCTGCCCTCACGAAGATGAGCACGGCCCTGTCTACTTGGAAAAGCAATGTGAAGAGAATGATCGAGAAAGGTGAGAGTTATGAGAAGATCAAGGAGAAAAATCCTTCGATCACCGAAGATGACTACAACGACTTCAAGATCAATTGCTCGAGCACCGCAAGCTCCGAATCAAGTAAGTGGGGGAAAGAAATGCGGGAGCTGAACTTAGGGGAACACACACTCGGTCCCGGCGGTTACAGAGTGGCGGAGCCTATATGGGACAAGGAGGAGGCGGACCGTGCCGAGCAAGGCCTACCGCCCCTCTTCGATAAATACGGTGACAAGCAGACCAGGAACTTTGTCAAGGCCCGGTACAAGAAGGACCCGAAAACAAAGGAGCTTACCACAGATCCGAAGACCAGGGCGCTTGAGCTTGTTCTGGTAAGGAATACACCCCCGTGTAATTAGCTCCATATGGTTGCATTCTAATTAATGAAGCCAAATTTCTAAATGGTTCACATTCCTTCCGCAGGCGACTGAAAGCAGTAGCGCAGGGTCGACTAAGAGCAACCCTTGGGACACCACTCTAAATAGGGCGTTGAATGTAATGAAGAACAAGGATAAGCTCAGTAAGCCGACGTCAGCTGGTCGTGTGGCCGGCAAAGGCTTGTCAACAAAATGGTCATCATACTATAACACTGGTGGGCGAAAGGAGAAAAAGACCAGCTCGGAAAGCCAGGCGCGCGAGGTTCAAGAACTCAGGGCACAGGTGGCGCGGATTCCGGAGATTGTCCAAGAGCAAGTGCAACAACAACTCAGAGCGACGATCACCGCCATTGTGCCTACCTTGATCCAGGGGATTAGTGCGTGGATTGCGGGTGGCCAACGGGGGCCGCCCCCGATTCCTAGCTTCACGGCGAGCAACTCAGAGAACGCGATGGCGGGGCCATTGGTGTCTCCGGCGGAGGCGGCATTGGTGTCTCCGACGGCGGCACGAGAGCTTAATGCACCCGGGTGTACGTCGGTCGGCACCTCTGCAGCAAGCGGCCCCTCCGTCAACTGCACCCCCGCCGTTGGCGGTGCCTCGACATTAGCCGAGCTCGACGCCATCATCACGGTAACTAATTAAGCCTCTCTCGGCCAAGGACTTCATCTCCTTGCCTTTGACTGGGCATCCCTGACGCCCTACATGTTTTCGCAGGGCGCCGCCGACGTTCCGTGCACTCTCCTGCACTTCGTGAACAACGAGTTGGTCGATGTCGCCAAGGGCAAAATCGTTCAACCGGGCAACCCCTTGTTCCACGGTACCCAGATGCCACCCAACTTGTTTAGGGTTCAACTGGTTCGGGTGCTGCCAGGCTGCGACGAGTTGTTACCTCCGATTCGACCCGTCGGGGCCGACGATGATGACGTGATGACCCTCAGCGCCTGCCTGAGCTGGCCCCTGCTTTGGCCGAAGAGCCAGATTCGTTTGGGGGCGGGGGACACCACCCCAAAGACAACACCGCCTGTCGTGCCGGCGCCAAGTCGGCCCCATGGCAAGACCGCCGCAACGGTGCCGGACATCCCTATGCCACTGGATCCAAACATGCATATGGCACGGGATCAGAACAACGACGACGACGATACATTTGCCAATGTCGATCAGTACTTTGCCGATCATGGGTACGGTGGCGACTTCATGGGGCCTCCTTCTCAAGAACCCAACCCAACAAAAGACGTGCGTGATCTAGCTGGTACCGCGGAGAAGCCAAGTTGCAACAGGCGTCGTCTGCAGTTCAGCTCTCAGGAGACGCCTCCAGCTGCCGACTTCACCGAGCCTCAGATAGGTGAGGTGCGAAATATGATCAGCCCCAACACACTCAAGAAGGCGGTCTGTGAGCAGAACTCGGTCCCATTACAGGAGAAGAAGAAGGCATGCAAAAGAAAGACTAACAAGGGTGCGGGCCAGCCGGCATCGAGTACGATCTGTGCTCAGGACGGGCCACCTTCACCTAAGGATATCTCGAGGAGGGTGCATGTGGCGGGTAGGCCGATGCTACCTAGAAATATGCTCGATGCTGCAACCGGTGCTATGCGGAGTCTGCATGACAGTGTTCTTTCTTTGGAGAAGCGGCGTCTCGGAGAGAAGGATGTGGCATACCTGGTTTTCGCGGCCAAGGTGCCAGAGGGCAAGGGCTTTGTGGATAACTCCATGGGGGTTACGATCGTCCTGCGGTTTGATGACATCCACGCTATGTTGAACCTTCATCCGCTGCACTACACCTTCGTTCGGCTATTTTCGCTGAGTATGGAGATGCGGATCATTTGCGACAAGACCTCGGACATCGTGATAGTCGACCCCTTCTACATGCGTGCCAAGATCTTGGGCAGCGCTGGGGACTGGCAAGTCGCGAGTTCTTACCTCGAAGGCGTCATTCTGGCAAACCAAGATAAGGATAACTTCCTCGGGCCTTACTTTCCCGAGTAAGTCCTCCCCTCAACCGCCCCGTAACATATGAATTCTTAGATTTCGATCGTTTTTCTTTTAACATTCCGTGTTTTCTGCAGTGACACACATTGCACGCTCATCCTCCTAAGCCCCAAATATTCCATGGCCACGTATTTCGACCCGGACCGTCAGTCGAACGTAGACTACACAAATGTCAAGAAGGTTCTTGATGATGTTCTCCCCGGCTATGTCAAATCTGGAGGCACCTTCACCAGGCCTATTCGTAAGTACGACAAGCACGTGTTCTCCCACAATACAACGTTCTGCTGCGTCAAGCAGCCGCCTGGCGGTCAGAAGGGTGCCTACTACGCCATCCATCACATGCGGGCGATCGTACGGGACCATCATCAACTTCTGCTACCGAGTAGACTCAAAGATTGGGCCGCGAGCGTGTCGGCAATCCAGGACGCGGACATCAGACAAGAATTCTTTCGCATCCAGTTGGAGTTTGCGGAAATCATCCATCAAGATGTCCTTCGTACCGCGGGGCAGTTCTACCTCAGAAATCAACCGCCCAACAGTGACATCGACACAATCCTACAAATGCAGGCTGACAACGCCCGTTCTTTCATGACTCCCACGATAGACGGCGGCTTCATCCACGCTCCGGTCCCTTGAGTCTCATGTTGTAATTAAACTTTAATGAACTTGTAGTATGTCTCTTTGGTTTCGAGAGTCGTTCAACTTAAGATGTAATCGATGCTATTAATGTCTTGCTTTTCTCTTCCGATCGTTCTGTTGCATACTTATATATTGCTTATGTATTGTCTGTGAATTGGTACTAACGTTTCGTTTGTCTACTGCATAGCGATGCCATGGTATGTCGTGTACAAGGGTAAGGTTCCCGGAGTCTACGACGACTGGGAGGAGTGTCAGAGACAGGTTGACCGATTCAGCGGTAACAGTTACAAAGGGTACGCCACTAGGGCCGAGGCCAAATCTAGATACACCCGCTATCTAGCGGGAGAGGGGAGGGAGCGTTGGAGGAACCGGATGAAGACGAGTTTCATCGTGATGATGCTCATCGTGATGACCACAGCTCTCTTCTATGTGATGGTAGTTTAGATGATCGATATCGACTTGTAATGTGAAGACAAACTCGCGGTCTCGAGACTTGTAATATAATGTTCTATCTTTGTTCGGTCTTTTAAATTCGGAGACTAATATGATGACTTGTATTCGGAGACTAAAATGATGAATTGTATTCAGAGACTAATCTTCTATTGTATTCGATGAATCTGTTGTTGATGTGTGCTGTCTATATTTTGTCCAATTATACATTTTGTAACATGTGCAAAAACAAAAAAATAAAAAATAAAAAAACCTAATATTCATACTAATGGCGCATCACATCATAGTGTGCCATTAGTATGCCAAAGGATACTAATGGCGCATCATTAAAGAGTGTGCCATTAGTATGCCGAAGTTACTAATGGCGCATCATTAAATAGTGCGCCATTAGTATGCCGAAGTTACTAATGGCGCATCTTTCTGACGTGCGCCATTAGTATGCCAAAGCACTTGGGTATACATGGCCCCCTGGGAGGCATACTAATGGCGCACTATTGTATATACTAATGGCGCATCACGGGTGCGCCATTAGTATACCAGATACTAATGGCGCATCTGTGGTGCGCCATTAGTAAAATATACTAATGGCGTGCTACTAATGGCGCACCACTAATGCGCCATTAATGGCCAAATTAGGTGCGCCATTAGTAGGCCTTTTCCTAGTAGTGTTCCTACAATTATCAAAATATATACTATCGGTATCATCCAAACAGTGTGTGCATGCGCGGTATCCCTTGTTTGTGTGTCCTGAAAGGTTAATGAGAGCAGGCCAATCATTGATGGTCATGAACAACAACGCATTTAGGTCAAATTCTTCCCCATGTGCTCATCCCACGCACGTACACATGTTCCATTCCACAACTCTAAGAGTTCTTCAACTAATGGCCTTAGGTACACATCAATGTCGTTGCCGGGTTGCTTAGGGCCTTGGATGAGCACTGGCATCATAATGAATTTCCACTTCATGCACAACCAAGGTGGAAGGTTATTCGAACATAGAGTCACATGCCAGGTGCTATGGTTGCTGCTCTGCTCCCAAAAAGGATTAATGCCATCTGCACTTAGACCAAACCATATGTTCCTTGCGCCACCTGCAAACTCCTTCCTGTACTTTCTCTCGATTTTTCTCCACTACGACCCATCAGCGGGTACTCTCAACTTTTCGTCTTCCTACAGTCTTCTCTATGCCATTGCATCGCCTTGGCATGCTCTTTGTTTTGAAACAAATGTTTCAACCATGGTATTATAGGAGCATACCACATCACCTTGGCAGGAATCTTCTTCCTGGGGCGCTCGCCCTCGACATCACCAGAGTCATCGCGGCTGATCTTATAGTGCAATGCACCACATATCGGGCAAGTGTTCAAATCATCGTACTGATCACCGCGGTAGAGGATGTAGTCATTAGGGCATGCATGTATCTTCTGCACCTCTAACCCTAGAGGGAAGACAACATTCTTTGCTTCGTACGTACTCTCGGGAAATTCGTTGTCCTTTGGAAGCATATTCTTTATCATTACCAGCAACTTTCCAAATCCCTTGTCAGATACACCATTCTCTACCTTCCATTGCAGCAATTTCCAGTGAGGTGCCCAACTTTTTCTTGTCAGATTCGCAATTCGGGTACAACAATTTCTTGTGATCCTCAAACATGCACTGCAACTTCTTCTTCTCCAAATCAATTGCGCAGTTTCTCTTTGCATCGGCAATGGCCCGACCTAGATCATCAGCGGGCTCATCTGATGCCTCTTCTTCAGCTTCTTGCCGCATTGCCGGCTCAACTTCTTCCCCCATTGTTGTATCATCGTATTTAGGAAACCCATGGCCCGGATTGATGTCGTCGTCCTCTTCTTCTTCATTGTCTTCCATCATAACCCCTCTTTCTCCATGCTTGGTCCAAACATTATAGTGGGGCATGAAACCGGACTGAAACAGGTGGACGTGAATGGTTCTTGACTTAGAGTAATTGTCATCATTCTTACAGACAACACATGGACAAGGCATAAAACCATCTACCCTCTTGTTTGCCTCAGCTGCAAGCAGAAAAGTTTGCACGCCATTAATGAACTCGGGAGAGCATCGGTCATCCTACATCCATTGTCGGCTCATCTTCATTACACAACACCGAAAAGACCAAATTAATACAAGTTCATACATAAAGTTCATACATAAAGTTCATACAACACTTAAATGCAACAAAAAAATAACTCTATAGCTAAAGCATTTAAATGCAACAACAAATGCGATGAAGATTGCAACTAAGGTAACAATTGATCCAACAACATAATGATACCAAGCCTCACTATGAATGGCATATTTTCTAATCTTTCTAATCTTCAAGCGCATTTTCTCCATCTTGATCTTGTGATCATCGACGACATCGGCAACATGCAACTCCAATTCCATCTTCTCCCCCTCAATTCTTTTCAATTTTTCTTTCAAATCCTCATTTTCTCTTTCAACTAAATTTAACCTCTCGACAATAGGTCGGTTGGAATTTCTGGTTCACATACCTCCTACATACAAATATCTATGTCAACTTAATGGGCATAATTTATCATAAACAAGAAATGCAAAAAATAGTTTTAAAATAGAATATACCACATCCAAATCATAACAAGGATGAGGGGCGATGGGGACGAATATCGAAACCATGGCACTATGTATAACAAATAACGTACGGGTAAGATAATTATACGAGTAACTATATATCCAAATCACACAAACATCAATTTTTTATATAAAACATTCATGAACAAGAGGCTGACCACAAGGTGGTGCCGGCGACGGGACGGTGCAGGCGATTGATGGTGGTTACGACGGAGATTTAGAAGGCACTAAGTAAACCACACCTACATATGTAAACTAAGTGTTATTTTTGACCTCAAATTGCATATAAATCAAATACTAGCACATATAATTCCACCCAAATTACTAAACTCACAAATTAATCACTATATAAAGCATTGCAAGAGCTAATCTAGCAATTGGAGATGAAAGGAAAAAGTTGCTAACCTTTGTGATCATTTGAAATGGATGGGGGCCTTCAAATCTTGACAAATTTTGAGCCAAATGTGTGATGAGCTCGAGAGGAAGAGGGGAAGAACAGAGAGGAGAGGGGAAAGGGGATGAACAGGACGAGCTCGGGTGGAGGAAGGGTTTATGTAGGACGACCTTTAGTACCGGTTCGTGGCAGGATGTTGTCAGTCTGGGGCCCCTCCAGCACCTTTAGTACCGGTTCCGGTACTAAAGGTGCTGGAGGGGCCCCAGACTGACAACATCCTGCCACCACTCTCTTTATTACCGGTTCGTGGCACGAACCGGTGCTAATGATTGGCCACGAACCGGTACTAATGGTAGTGTCCCGGCTAGCCGTTGGAACCGGCACTAATGATCACATTAGTGTCGGCTCAAATTCAAACCAGCACTAACATACTTCACATTTGACCATTTTTCTACTAGTGCAGAAGGCCGAAAGTTAACACAGGCTAGAAACGACCGACCGAATAATGGGTCGTTAATGAGTATAAAGCGATACACTGTTCATTATGGGCCAGTTTCACCTCGGGCCGTTAATGGGCCTAGAGTTACGAAGGGCCTCGTATGGTCTAAAAGACGTCAGGGGCCATACATGGGCTGGAATTTACAACGGGCTGGAATCATATTGGACGGCCCAGATGACGCTACTGGGCCTAATTCGGATAGGCCATAACGGGTCGTGAGTTAGCGTGCTGTAAATGGGCTATGTGCGTACAAGCCATTAACAGGCTTTTCGTGGGCCGGCCCGCTACCTTTTGACCAAGTCAAACGGGCCGGCCTTTTCATCGGAATGGGCCTCTATTGGGCCGTTCCACGTGTCGATGTATCATAGGCACCTCCGGTTCAATGAGTGGATGACATCTATCCCAACGGTGAGCCGACACGTGATTCCTCCGGCCATTGAGAATTTGACACGTGGAAAATCCCCATTGGTCCGGGCTGTTAACGGATTATCAGATTCAAACCGGAACCCAATAGCTTAATGGTGACTCGCTATGGTGGATGCCATGTGTCGATGCCCTTGACGAAAGCACTTCCATGACGCGCCATTTATCGTCATGGAAGTGGACACTTCCGTGATGATAATTTTGGTATTATCATGGAACACTTCTAGGAGAGCATAGGTATGACTATCTTGATTCTTTCATAAAATCGTCATGGATGTATAGGGATGACAGAAAACGTGACCTACTGTGACAAACATGTATCATCACGGAAGAGTATTTTTTTGTAGTGATGTCTGGATCTTTCCCCAACACATAGTGCTTGCCAAAGAGAGAAAATATAAAAAGGAAGGGTGGAAATCACCATGACTCTTGAATAAAGGTAGAAAGTAAAAATAACAGATAGGCCCTTCATAGAGGGAAGCAAAGGTTGCCGTTCTCTTTTTGGTATATTACCACTTGTGATAGAGAACTTTATTATGTAGTCGGTCGCTTTTATTTCTTCCATATCACAAGTTTGTCTAAAGATTAGTTTCCTCACACTAAAAGATAACACATTCTTAGAGAGCAATTATTATTGCTTGCACCAATGACAACTTACTTGAAGGATCTTACTCAATCCATAGGTAGATATAGTGGACTCTCATGGCAAAACTGGGATAAAAGTTTTTGGATGCATTAGTATCTCCATTTGGTACAAAAGATTTGGCTAGCATGGGATGAGAAGCAAGCCCAGCATGTTGGAGGATCCATTACAATATAACTTCTATTCGTATATAAGGGAACATAACACATTATGTTGTATTCCTTGTCCAACATCAACTTATTAGCATATGATAATTTAATGAGTGCTCACAATCACAAAAGATGTCCAAGATAATGTATTTATACGTGAAATCTCTCTTTGTTTATTACTTCCTATTAATTGCAACAATGACGAATACTATGTTTTTCAACCCTCCATAAATTGCATGCATCATACTTCTTATATGTGAAGTCATCACTCTCCATAAGATTATTATATAATCTTTTGTTTCTTTTATTCTTTTTATTTTCCAATATCAAAGCAAGAAAGCAAAGCCCTCAACTCGGAACTAATATTTATTATATAATTCTCACACTTTATTACATAGATAGATCATAAAGCAAAAACTAAAACACTAGATCATACTAAAAACTTTTATTCCACTAGATAAAAATCTAACAAAAAAGATTGAACTAAGGAAAACAATAAAGATAAAGATGTGATGGTTATATGATACCAGGGCACCTCCCCCATGCTTGGCACAACACAAGGGGAGTGCCCATACCCATGTACTCAAGTCTTCTTCTTCGGACGTGGTAGAGTGATGTTCTCGGCAATGATGCCCCTCGGGATGTGATTGTCCTCCTCGAGCATATTGACTTGCTCTTTGAGATCCATAATTTCCTTACGTAGCTTTCCTGTGACAGTTAAAGCACCGTCCACCCACGGACGCATCCTTGTTGCATAGAAGAAGAAACACTCTTTTCAAGTTATTGTAAGATATAAATTTAGCACTGGGAGGTTTGACCGAATTTGGGAGAATCGAGTCACCAAGTTCCACATGCATGGCTCCAGGTTGAGGCAGAGAAGTGACTTCTTTATCCTCTTCCATGGAATCCACTCTTTTCAGGTTGTCTTCCATCTCTTACTCGATCGACCACCCAAAGGGATTAGCTTCGTTGTATGATCTTGGGTCCGGTGTTGGGTGAAAGACCCGACTCTCCCCAACCGACTCTTGCGAAGACATCTTGCTCCAAATATGCTGCATAAATATCTTGAAACAAGAACAGAGGATATTGTCGTGATACAGTAGTCAAAATCTTCAGGAGATTATATAATGAATCTCTACTGTGCAAAACAAATACTATGGACGAAAACCGAGTCCGGAGGACACACGAGGTGGCCACAAGCTTGGGAGGCATGCCAAGGGGGTTAGGGGGTGCCCCGCCTGCTCGTGCGCTTTTCGGACTACTTCTTATTTTCCTAATTTTTTAATATTCCAAGACGGAGTAAAACTGCTTTTGTAAAACTTTTGGAGTCGGTTTACTTACCGTATCACATACCTATTCCTTTTCAGGGTTTTGCATCGTTCTGGAAGGTTTCCTTTAGGTACTCCTCTAGTGTTATGGTATGACTAATGTTGGTATCGACATTTATGGGCATACCTAAGATATAATGTGTGATTCTTTGCCCATTCACTACCTTCGGATTATTAACTTCGGCGTTGTTGATCTTGATAGCACCAGAACGATGGACTTCTTCGATGATGTAAGGCCCTTCCCATATAGAGAGATATTTTCCTGCAAAAATTCTTAAATGAGAATTGTATAGCAAGACTTGGTCACCTACGTTAAATTCCTGCTTTTGTATTCTTTTATCATGCCTTCTGTTAACCTTTTATTTAAACAGTTTAGCATTTTCATAGGCATGGTTCTCCATTCATCATGTGAGCTAATGTAAAATTACTTCTTTTCACCGGCAAGTTTGAAATCATAGTTCAGCTCTTTGATTGCCCAATAAGCTTTGTGTTCTAACTCAAGGGGCAAGTGACATGCTTTCCCATAAACCATTTTATCTAGAGACATACCCATAGGATTTTTATAAGCAGTTCTATAAGCCCATAATGCATCATCAAGTTTATTAGACCAATTCTTCCTAGATCTATTAACAATTTTTTGCAAGATCAATTTGATTTCCTTATTACTTAAGTCTACTTGACCGCTAGACTAGTGGTGATAAGGAGATGCAATTCTATGGTTAACATCACATTTAGCAAGCAATTTACAGAAAGCGTCATGAATAAAGTGTGAACCACCCTTAGTCATTAAATATCTTGACTCCAAACCTTGGAAAAATAACTTCTTTAAACATATTTTAATGGAAGTGTTCTGATTAGCACAACTAGTTGGGATAGCTTCCACCCACTTAGTAACATAATCAAGAGCAACCAAAATATGTGTATATGCATTAGAGGAAGGAAAAGGTCCCATATAATCAAATCCCCAAACATCAAATGGTTCAATAACAAGTGAATAATTCGTAGGCATTTCCTGGCTTCTACTAATATTACCAATTCTTTGACATTCATCACAAGACAAGACAAAATTATGAGCATCTTTGAAAAGAGTAGGCCACTAAAAACCAGATTGTAGTACCTTGTGTGTAGTTCTGTCTCCAGCATGGTGTCCTCCATAGGATCGACTCGGTGTGACACTTGCGTAGGATCTGTTCCTGTTCATGCTCAGGTACATAACGTCTAATGACACCATCTACTCATTCTTTATAAAGGTATGTGTCATCCCATAAGTAATGTCTTAAATCATAGAAAAACTTTTTGTTTTGTTGGTATGTGAAACTAGGTGGTATAAATTTAGCAACAATATAATTAGCATAGTCTGCATACCATGGAGTACTACGAGAACCATTTATGACAGCTAGTTGTTCATCGGGAAAGGTATCATCAATAGATTGTGGGTCATCAAGAATATTTTCTAACCTAGAAAAGTTGTTTGCTACGGGGTTCTCAACCCCTTTTCTATCGATAATATGAAAATCAAATTGTTGTAGCAAGAGAACCCACCAAATGAGTCTAGCTTTAGCATCTTTCTTTTCCATAAGGTACTTAATAGCAGCTTGATCAGTATGAACAATTACTTTGGAATCAATAATGTAAGATATGAGTTTATCACAAGCAAACACGACTACTAACAATTCTTTGTCAGTGGTAGCATAATTTCTTTGAGAACTACCTAAGGTTTTACTAGCATAATGGATAACATTTAATTTCTTATCAACTCTCTGTCCTAGAACGGCACCAACAGCAAAATCACTAGCATCACACATAATACCAAAGGGTAGATTCCAATCAGGTGGTTGAATAATAGGTGCAGAAATTAAGCCTTTTTAAAGTATTTCAAAGGCTTCTACACAATAATCATCAAAAACAAATGGAACATATTTTTGCAAGAGATTAGTAAGAGGCCTAGAAATTTTAGATAAGTCTTTAATAAATCTCCTATAAAAACCAGCATGACCAAGGAAACTTCCGATACCTTTGATATCCTTCAGACACAACATTTTACCAATTGTGTCAACTTTGTCTTTATCAAATTCAATACCTCTTTCGGAGATTTTATGCCCCAAGACAATACCTTCATTAACCATAAAGTGGCACTTCTCCCAATTCAAGACAAGATTAGTTTCTTCACATCTCTGCAAAACTCGATCAAGGTTGCTTAAGCAATCATCAAAAGAAGTTCCATAAACAGAAAAAGCATCCAGGAAAACCTCAACAATAATTTAAGAGAAGTAAGAGAATATAGCAGTCATACATCTTTCAAAGGTGGCAGGTGCATTGCATAAACCAAAAGGCATACGTCTATAAGCAAAAGTACCAAAAGGGCACGTAAAAGTAGTTTTTTTATCCTCTTGTGACACAGGTATTTGGGGAAAACCAGTGTATATATCGATCTAGAAAGTAGAAATGTGTGTGTTCTGTTAGTCTTTCTAGCATTTGATCAATGAATGACAAGGGAAAATGATCTTTCCTGGTAGCTTTGTTTAGTTTTCTAAAATCAATTACCATTCTATAACCCGTCACAATTATTTGTGGGATAAGTTCATTTTTATCATTGGGAACAACGGTAATTTCTTCCTTCTTAGGGACATAATGAACATGACTTACCCATCTACTATCACCTGTGGGATAGATTATACCTGCTTCTATAAGCTTTAATATTTAATCGTCATTGGTGATCAACAATGGGTTTAGCATCAGGCTCCATATTAATTTTATGCTCACATAGAGTGGGACTAATGCCCTTAAGATCATCAATAGTATATCCAATGGCGGCACTGTCACGCCCTGATTTTTGGCCCTTTCTTTTTCTTTTGGATTTATTTTAATCTTTGAATTGAATTGCTCTTCTGTGGCTCTCTAGTGTTGAAACATGGGAATTTCATCTCTTCTCAGGCTCCCAAGCGGCTTGTCATCCTCAAAACCATCCCAAGACCATGTCATTTCCATCCTAGCCCAAATCTCAATATTCTTTTTATTGGGAATATTCATTTTTCTATAAAAGGAATAATTCTTTTTGCCCTAGGTTGTGAAGCAACCTATATTTCCGCCACTCCTAAAATTCCCAAATAATTCTCATAAATTGTTTGGGTCATATCTACCTCAGATATGTCAAAACCCATCCTTGCCTAGTTCAAAAATGATTCACAAACTTTCCTTTTCCTATTCTACCCTATATGGCACTTTGTTAAGGAAATTTCATTTATCTTTTCGGGATTGCTCCCAATCTTTTTGGGCACTCTTTCCTATCCATATCATTGCCACATGCCAAAATTCAACTTCATTTGCCTAGTAAATATTTTTCAACTAATTTCCAAAGTTTCTGGCCAGGAAGAAATTAACTTTGTGAAGGAGGTACTTGTTAGGCATAGCCAAATGAGTTGAAATATTAACATGGCCTCTATATAATCAAATCATAGCTCTCCTTCTCATGTGAGCTCATGCCATCCCTCTATGTGAGCTCAGCATCAAATCTTGGTTTATGGTCAGATTTTTCACATTGTGAAGCAACTATATTTTATATTGCTTCATTATTGCTGAAAATTTAACATGACATAATCCTACCCATATAAACCCCCCCCTCCTAGTTTTGGCTCATTTAATCTATCTAGTTTCTGTCAGCAATTTTTCTTATATTCTGTTTAGATTGGTGCATTATGATGGAAGTACCACTTTGGCTTGTCGAAATGGCATGAAAATTTTATGGCACCCTCATATGCCTAAATAATCATTCCATGACAATTTTCAGCTCAATCCAATCTAGCATGTGAGTGAAAAATCAAGGTTTGCATTTCTGGTCAGTTTGGCACTTTGTACTGCAAGTACTAGTTAAACCCCTCTTCTTGAGTTGAAACGTTGCAATCTTAATTACCATAGTGAGTGATCAACACCAGTCAAAGATGAGCCTTCATCTCCAAGCATGTGAGTCACAGAAAACTCCAAACACCTTGTTGTTCATTTGGTTTCTTGCTACATGTGATCAAACCAACGGCCACTATGCTTGGCACTCCCCTCGTTGGTAACATGCTCTGTTCGCCTTGTCTCCCCGACATGATTTGGCTGATCATTACGCACCGCGTGCACTAGTTCACGCGGTGATCATGGGGAAGACATGCCAAATAGCATGCTCTGGCAAAGTACGACGTTGTGCTTGTTCGTTCCTTCGCATTCTCGAGCTCTCCTCTTGTCTTGGAACCTCCCCGTGAGGGTGCAGTCATTCCCGTCCCCTGCCCCCTTCCAATTTGGTCGTCGTCGAGCGCCGGTAGCCATTCCCGTGACCTGACCACGGCCTCCACCTCCATTGTTGCTTTGCCGGGACTCTCTCAAGCCTTCCTGAGCCCTCCCAGCGCCTAGTAGTAGCTGCCCCGAATCACTCCGCTCTCTCCACGGCCCTCCAAGCTCACTGGAGCAGCTCCACCCCTCTCTGGCCATCGCCGTTCGCCATGGCCGCCTCGGTCTCTGTTTGATTCCGGCGAGCTCAAGCCTCCCCTCCACCTCTAGCACTCACCTCTAGACCTCTTGCACTCTGGCGCACCCGCCCCTCCCTTCCATTCCTCGCTAGAGCTGGTGTGGCCGCGTACGCCAAGTCCGGTCGCAGCTGTTGTCCTCTGCCTCCGCGGTGTGTCACCGTTCCGCTCCTCCCCGACGGTCGTGCACCACCTAAAGGGACGTTGCACATCTCCATGAACCCGTCGGTGGTCTCTGCTTGCCCGGGGGTGGCCTTAGTTGGCCGGGCCCGTCGCCCGAGTCCGCCACTACCACCTGCTGCCGCAGTCGCCTCAGCCGATCCCCGCCGCTCCATGTATCGTCCCTGGTCGCGGCACTCCAGGCGAGCACCCTGGTGGTCCCAACTCCACCGAGAGTGGCCAGAGTCGCCGGGGCTAGCGTCGGTTGCGCCACGGCCCCGCCCCTCCTCTATTCTTTATCGGGGGAGAGAGGAGGAGGACGACCACCACTCCCGCGCCTCCCCTCTGCCCTACATGTAAGTCTCCCCTCTGCCCTACATGTAAGTGTCCCAACCGTTGACTCAGCCAGGGCTCGTGTGTTTTAAGTGGACACGTATTCTACGAAATACTTTTTCTTGTTTTGAAAACTTATTTTGATTCTTTATAAGCTGAAAGTACGCTTTCGTTTGCAGAAAGTGTACTCCCTAAGAAGGTGCTTTCGGTTCGTCTGCCAAGGGCCTGTCTATGAATATAACTTTTATAGAATAGTCCTTGGATTCCGAACGCTTATATCTTCGTGCTCCTAACTCCGATTCAGGTGAACCCAAGTCTCACGTTTTCGTCTCGTCGGGCCCATCATGATGGTACCATTTTATTAATGTTTTCACACTGTGAAAATGACAAGTTTGCCCTTGCGCCAAATAACCCCCTGTGAGAGAGAATTTTTTTTCGGCGAATCTTTCCGCAAATGCTTCACACTTCTCCCCGGTGATTTCTTCCACCCACGCAAATCACGACAGCCACTTGCATGAGAGCCTTCAAGTAGCAATGGTTTTCTACTTGAATAATAAAATATTTGGTGCATGCTAATATTTTGTGGGTGCTTTATATATGCTTGTGAATCCATGCTCATCCTTACGCTATGATCATTTGCATCTTGTTGGGTAATTGTTTACTTTCTTATATATTGCCATGCTCTTGTATAGTAATTATTTATGATGCTTGTGTTCATGCCATGCTCATGGGTAGTGTTATACTTGTGCTCGGTATGCCATGCTCATTTGCAGCTAGTAGAGTAAATGATTTATTGTTGTTGACATGTTAAGTGGTTAAGCTTCCTATCCATGCTTAGGTTGATATCATGCTCATATGCATTGCTATTTCATCATGTTATCATTGCTCGGCTCATTACATTCAAGTCAAACCGGACTTTAATCAAACTTGAACACATGTTGGCTGAGTCATAGTGCCATCGAATCGAGCTGACCAGTGCAGCCACACTTGCCTATACGGGAAGGTCCTAACTTGGTCTATTGCCATGCCTCTCGCCGGTTCCTCTAACTAGGGAAGGTTAGGTGTGCGTGCTGCCCAGGCCCAGTAGGCGGCAATAACCTGGTGTGCTCGTGGTTTATATTGAGATCTCATGTCCCCATTTTGGACAATTTATTTTGACACGACGGTGGTCGTTGAATGCCACGAGGTAACATTGGGGCCACCCATGACTTAGCCCAAAGAGGAGTTTATCCGAGTGGCCGAGAGAGTGTCATGCAATAGATCGGTTTTGTCGGAACGCCGTTGGTCCACCCGAATGGGAGCACGAGGCCTTGGGTTCCGTAGTGTGGGTATAGTGTACTAACCTGTATAGAGTGTATAATCTATCGATAGATGCGCCCGTGGATATGGGACCACTTCATAGTAGGTCACACTATGGATCAACAGTAATAATAACCTGACTAATAAACAACCCTGGTTCGATGAGGAAAGAATATGGTTGATCTTTATGTGATCGTGAGGGGATGAGAGTGGTATCATGGATAACGAAGTTGGTTTATGTTTGTGGTCATATAATGATTACTACGGTATTGTTAATACCAACCTTGATTTGATCCTGAGGTAATCATGTGATGTCCACGATGGTAAGTGGTACATGTGGTGGTTATGAGGTAACCCCGAACAGAGTAAGTGGATCATGATATTAAGTATACTCCATGCTAGTATCATCTTGTACATATCATGAGTGCCATTGTGATGCTCATTTCATATGATGCTAGATGTCTTATGTCCAACATGCTTATGCCATGCTCATCTTATGTTGTACTAGTGGTATCATTCTTCATCCTTGTTTAACCTATAAATGCCATGTTGTTGTTTGTCTTGATTGCTTTTGGTTGCTATGAGCTTGCAAGTACATTCAAAGTACTCACCTGGCGTGTCATGCCAGTTTGTAGGTCATGCCGTGTTTGCTTGATTGTCGAGGATCCCGAGTTTGCAAGATAAGATAAGTGTTCTAGCATGTGTCCCTACAGAGTGGAGTCCATCGCTATCATCAGAGTTCCGCTGCTAGAAGTCATTCCACTGCTATGAGTTGTTCTGCTGCTAGCATAGAGTAATTTCAGCAGGTGTAGTGTCGTTGTGCCGAGATATTTTGTTGTAATACTCGAACCCTTGTATCCCCGAGTATTCGTAATAAAGAGCTGATTTTTTCTATGCCAAGCAGTGTCGTATTCTAGAACACTTGATCTTTGGGCTAGAGTATGGGGCGTTCCGGTCTCTTTTTGAGCCGGAGTGCCACAGGCACGGTGCTTCCTCAGAGTTTTCAATAATCTATTTTCTTCATGCATTGAAAGGTTAGCACTAATAATAATAGGATATATCTTCTTTTCATCAAGATAAGTATATTTCATAGTATGTGGTAATTTCTTAAGATCAAACACGGGATCGCCCTTCGGTGGAAGAGGATCTCCAAGGGTCTCAATAGGCAAATTGTGTTTCAAAACAGGCATTTTCTTAAAGAATATTTCATCTATTCTATTTCTTTCTTTCATAAACATATCATTTTCATGGTCTAGCAAATGTTGTTCTAAAGGATCAGCAGGAGCACTACTAGAAAAAGGGCTACAGATGGGATTGACACTAATGGCGCACCAGACAAGTGGTGCGCCATTAGTATATACTAATGGCGCACCACCTTCTGATGCGCCATTAGTGTTGAAACTACTAATGGCGCACCTGCCCCGCGGTGCGCCATTAGTATCAATTTTTTTTGAACTAGTGCGCCTGTCCAAACATACTAATGGCGCATCCGGAGGAAGTGCGCCATTACTAGTTGTAACTAGTAATGGCGCACCTGTCAGAAAGTGCGCCACTAATGTTGTTTTTTTATTATTTTTTTAATTCCTTTTTTTTGCAAAACTACTAATGGCGCACTCGACTGCGGTGCGCCATTACTAGTTTAAACTAGTAATGGCGCACCGTGGTGGTGTGCGCCATTAGTATGTTTTTTTTTGCAAAACTACTAATGGCGCACCACCAGGTGGTGCGCCATTAGTAACCTGGATTACTAATGGCGCATTTGTGGTTGGTGCGCCATTAGTAAGTGGGCAGCAACAAGATATTTTGGACAGCCTCTCCTCCCACACTCACTTTCTGCCCACTTCATTCTCTCCACGGCCTCCTCCTTGTCTCGGGTGCCTCCTCTTTTTCACCTCATTTCCACCATAGATTCATTCAAATTAAGTGGTTAAGTTACCTTGTTTTGATAGGTAAGTAAGGGGGGAAGCTATATTTATGTTGTTCTCCCTACAACAATGTGCACATGCACTTTTTATGGCCTAGCTAGATCTATGTATGTTCGTGGTGTTGCATATGTTTGTGGTGTTGCATATGTGTTTGTGTTTGGAGGTGTACCGGTATTTGAAATGCGATAGTTGCCAATATTTTGCCGGAATGTTGATTCATTTCCGTTTCGGCGAGAATTTTGGCATTAAGCATTCTTTTTGGTCCTATTTTTAGGGAAAGTCATGCCAAATTTTTTCTTGGTTCTAAAATATCGTTTTGCTCTACCCCGCAGGCGACCATGGTCCGCACGATGACCGAGGGCATCGTGAATAGGTTTTTGAGGTCCGCGAAGGCCGAGATGCTTCAAAAGAACGAGACGGAGATAAGATGTCCGTGTCGAAGATGCAAGCTGAAGAGCCTTATTGCGGACCCGGATTCCGGGCAGGTGCGGGACCACCTGCTCTTGCGTGGTTTCATGGATGGCTATCGGTGGCAAGGTGATGAAGATGACTACGAAGTCGTCCATGGGGGCCGGGCAAGAAATGAGGAAGGGCAGCAAGACAACCACCGCGGCTCGGGCGGGCGAGAAGACGAAGAATCCCCAGGAGATGATCACGACGGTGATGCTGTACACAGTCATCATGTAGAAGATGCAGGACATGATGATGATGCCGGCGGAGCAGACGACGTTGGACCATCGATGGGCTGGGTGCAGGACCCTCATATTCAAGAGCTGCTTCTCAAGCAGATGGATAACGCAAGAGCTGCCGCCCAGAAAGCCAAGATGGATCAACTTGAGTTAGACGCGGTTACTCCATTGTATGAAGGATGCAGGCCCGAGGATACCCACCTGAAAGTAACGCTCATGGCTCTGGAGATGAAGGTAAAACACAAAATGACCGACGCATGCTTCGACGAGAACATGTCATTCTGGCACAAACGTCTTCCCAAGGGGAACAAGTGCCCGGCCAGTTTGGAGGAGGCGAAGAAAATCGTGTGTCCTCTGGATTTACCGCACATGAAATACCATGTGTGCATGAACAATTGCATCATTTATCGGGACGAGCACACGGAGTCTACCATATGTCCGGTGTGCGGTGTCACTCGATACAAGAAGAGGAAGAAAGCTCCTCGAAAAGTGGTGTGGTACTTTCCGATCACTCCTCGTCTGCAGCGCTATTTCGCGGACCCTAAGGTAGCAAAGCTCCTGTGTTGGCACGCGGATAGGGAGGAGAAGACGCGAGAAGATGACGCAAATGATCCGGAGATAGATAAAAAAGACAAGATGCTGAGTCACCCTAAGGATGCGAGCCAGTGGCAAGCGTTGAACTTTGAATACCCAGAATTTGATAACGATCCAAGGAACATCGTGCTAGGCGCGAGCACCGATGGAGTCAATCCGTTTGGCAGCCAGAGAAACACACATAGCACCTGGCCTGTGTTTGTGTGGATGTACAACCTTCCCCCCTGGTTGTGCATGAAGAGGAAGTACATTCACATGAGTATGCTAATTGAAGGTCCGAAACAACCAGGGAACGAAATCAATCTGTATCTGGGGCTGCTGAAAGAGGAGCTTGACACGCTGTGGAAAACGCCAGCCAATACGTGGGACACCGCAGAGAAAGAATATTCCATATGAGAGCCGCACTACTCACGACGGTGCACGACTATCTCGGTTACGGATATGTCACGGGGCAGGTAGTCCACGGATTTTCTGGATGCGTAAGGTGCATGGATGACACAATGTATCGCCAGTTAGATAGAGATCCCGGGTCTTCGAAAACCGTGTTCATGGGACATCGAAGGTGGCTTCGCGACGATGACCCGTGGAGGAAACGCAAGGATTTGT
The DNA here is from genome assembly GCF_002162155.2 of Triticum dicoccoides. Lineage (NCBI taxonomy): Eukaryota > Viridiplantae > Streptophyta > Magnoliopsida > Poales > Poaceae > Triticum > Triticum dicoccoides. The sequence continues at coordinate 51,669,597 of NC_041386.1, forward strand.
TCGATGGTGAAACTGAACCCCGAAAACGCCCGTGTACGAGGAGCGGCGAGGAAATAGACAAGCTGTTGAAAAATTGGAAAGACTGCCCACTACCGGGAAAGAAGCAAAAGGCGCCAGAGCCGGGAAAGAAGCGAAAGGCACCAGAGCCGCTGCTGAAGGTATGGAAAACGAGGTCTGTTTTCTGGGACTTGCCGTACTGGAAGATCCACCGTGTGCCTCACAGCCTTGATGTCATGCATATCACGAAGAACGTGTGCGAGAGTCTGCTTGGTACCCTGCTCAACATGCCAGAGAGGACCAAAGATGGGCCGAAAGCAAGGGCAGACTTGAAATCAATGGGCATCAGGCAGGAGCTTCACGCTATATATGATGATGATGATGATGATGATGATGATGATGATGATGATGATGATGATGAGGCGAAGCAGGACACAAAAAGTCGTCGCAAAGGCAAAAAGGCCAAGAAGACCGGAAATGACTACCCTCCCGCGTGCTTCACTCTAAGTCAGGAGGAGATCGAGCAGTTTTTCACCTGCCTCCTAGGAGTAAAACTTCCTTACGGTTACGCGGGGAAGATAAGAAGATATCTAGACCCAGCGAAGCAGAAGTTCAGCGGGATGAAGTCTCACGACTGTCACGTGCTGATGACGTAGATACTTCCATTTGCAATCCGTGGGATCATGGACGCGCACGTCCGTGAAATGCTATTTGGCCTATGCAACTTCTTCGACGTCATCTCTCGGAAGTCGATTGGCGTGAGGCAACTCAGAAGGCTACAGGAAGAGATCGTGGTGATACTATGCGAGCTTGAGATGTACTTCCCGCCCGCATTCTTCGACGTTATGGTGCATCTGCTGGTCCATATAGTGGAGGATATCATCCAACTCGGGCCGACGTTCCTGCACAGCATGATGCCGTTCGAAAGGATGAATGGTGTCATCAAAGGATACGTTCGCAACATGTCACGTCCAGAAGGAAGCATAGCCAGGGGCTTTCTGACCGAAGAGTGCATCTCCTACTGCACGAATTATCTAGGCATCGAGAACCCCGTTGGTCTGCCCGTCAACAGGCACCTCGGCAGGCTCGCTGGATGGGGTCACCGTGAGGGTCGCCGCGAAATGCATGTCGACTTCGAGGGTGGACTCGCCGACTTTGAAAGAGCAAACCTAGTCACGCTAGACACATAGACGTGGTCGATCCTTGGGTGGTAGAGCACAAAACCTTTATTAAGAAGACGTACAATGACCGAGGCCAACAGAGGACGGACGGAGATATACTCAAAGAGCACAACTCATGTTTCACGCGTTGGTTCAAGCAGAAGCTTCTGTCGTACCCTTTACATGAGGATTCTTCCGCGGAAGAACAACTCATATTCGCCTTGTCACAGGGCGGCGAGCACAACCTGATGACCTATGAGGCGTACGATATCAACGGCTACACATTCTACACCGAGGCCAAGGACATGAAGAGCGATGGTTATCAGAACTCCGGGGTAACGATGGAATCCTACACCGGTAACGACAAGGACAGATACCACGGAAGGATCGAGGAGATCTGGGAGCTGAGCTACGCTGGAGAGAAGGTCCCGATGTTCCGTGTCAGATGGGCCAAGAACGTCATAAAAGAAGACCGGTATTTCACCACCATGGTTATACCCGAAGCCAAATCCAAGACCGCGGGCGCAAACGTCACCGCGAAAAATGAGCCATGGGTACTGGCTTCCCAAGTGGACCAATGCTTCTTCATTACCGAACCGCCAAAGCCCAGTCGTGTTGTCGTGAGGAGAGGAAAAAGGAAGATCATCGGAATGTATGGAGTAGCCAATGAGCAAGACTTCGACAAGTACGGCGACCCGAGGATCGAACATGACGACGATGATGAAGTAGCAGCATACACCACAAGAAGAAGCAGGACCACCCTACCTAAAGGACGTCCGTTCCATAGAAGAACTCCATTTGCGAAAAAGAAGGGCAAGAAGATTGTGAACAGATAGCTAGCTAAGATCGATTGTATTTAAATTGTAGACTTCATTTCTCGATTGTATTTCATGGGCACTTTTTGAACTATCATGTATATTTTTTAATTTCATGGACACTCGATCTCGATCCCCCTCCATCTCGATCGCTATCCCACCTCGCCAGATCCGGTCCCCCTCGCCGCCGAGCACCCCCCAGTCCACCGGCCGCCGCCGCCGACCCCCCGCACCCTCGATTCCCCTACTCAACCGCCGCCGCCGACCCCCCGCACCCCGCGCACCCTTCCCCGCTCCACCGGTATTACTGTTTGATGATATTTTTTAAAAAATTATTACTGTCTTATAAAAAAATATTACTGTTATGATTTAAACAAGTTTGAACATATTTAAACACAAATAAGTATCAAACAGCTTTTTAAATGCTTAAAAAAAATTTGTGGAGCCTGGGAGTCGAACCCAGGACCTCCTGGTGTGAGAACTGGCTGCTGACCAGTCGAGATAGTAGAGGGGACTTGATGTGGATCAGTTCTGGTGGTAGATAACCTGTTGGCTCGAGCAGAAATAAAAAAATACTAATGGCGCACCACGGTGGGGTGCGCCATTAGTATGGATGTACTTATGGCGCACCGAGGGGTGGTGCGCCATTAGTATTGTGCCCGGCCCCACCCATATTCCCTCCCCGGCCCCTCTCTCTCCCTCGCCCTCGCCCTCGATCCCCTTCCCCTCTCCTCTGTCGACGCCGCTGCCCCGCCGCCTCGACGCTGCCCCGCCGCCCCGACGCCGCCT
>NC_041386.1:51673140-51750933 GCF_002162155.2 Triticum dicoccoides
GTGAGCTCCCCCTCCTCCTCTCCCCCTCTCCCCCTCTACAGTGTACTTTTTCAAGTACTATGAATTACGTGGAGTTTGTGGTAAACATGTTTGTACCCATAATGTGGTCACAAGCTTCACAAGTGTGTCCTTGTAAATTTTTTCAAGGCATCTTGAAAGTTGTAGCAAAGATTGAGTAAAATGGAATTCTAAACATGTATCCGTGCTTCTGACAAGAATTCTAAATCTGATGCATTTACTAGCAAGAATTGTGAATTGTCATCTTTGTATTGCAGAAGCTTTTAAATTCTTTAGCATGAGTTTCTTCAAGTTTGGTTGTTCCCGCTGCATATGCCCAGCTAATAGCATGATTTAGCTTGTACCAAGTGCTTCGCTAAAATTCGGATAGTTCCCCACCTACTAGCTCTTTGTGGTGGCTTATTGGTGACTTGTCATACTTGTATCTTTGAACTAGGTTGATATGGAACTGGGTTGTTCATTTTTCCGCATCTCTATGCTCATGTAGATATCTTTAGGGATGAAGTCCATGTCCTGTGCCATGACAGATGTATTTACAAGAGCTGTTTTATTGCTCAAAGATCAATGTGGAAATGGAATCATAATTCTGAGCTATTTTTGTAGAGACACTGGTAAGATGATTCAAACTGCAATGCCTTGATACTGAAAATAGTTAGAAAATCTCTGTTTGTGCCAAAAAATAACCCCTTTCTCCTGAAACGTTGATTAATTTCCGTTTCGGTTGAGAAATGGGGCACTCCTAGGTCAAGAAAATTAGCAAAGGTCATGCCCAATTTTCTTGACCTAGAAGGTGCCCGATTCTCAACCGAAATAAAAATTAATTTGCTTTAGTGGTTGGATTAGTTTAGTATTTTATTCACACACTCAGACACCCTTGCTTAATTTGCATTGCATACTAGCTAGATAGTTTAGTATGGTCAAACTTTATCTCAAAATAAAAGGGGTGTAATGAATCCGGACGGAGGGAGTAGCAGTCAGTCAGTGAGTGAAAGCTTTAGGTGGACACGCCGCAAATCAGAGGCATGTATGCTACTGGTCGTCAGGGTTTTCATTTTCTTAATTTATTATTGCACAACAAGTGGTCCAGATGCAGTAGTATAGTATAGCTGCCAGATGGATTAGTTTAGCTTAACAAGTCCACAGACTTTTTTTTTCTCTAGGAAGAAATTATACTGTCTGAAGTCTGAACTCCTCCTCAAAAACAAAACAAAAAGGAGAGGTAATGCCCGAAACCGCTGGCCCTGTCTAGATTCTTGCACACGACGACCAGCTTTTTAAGAAAATAATATAAAGCTGTAATGTTTTTAATTATCAATGGCATGACATGACATTGGTCTCTACAAATGTATGTATGTCTGGTACACGCTGACTGCAGCATACTTTGTTGTAGAAGAAAGAAAGAAAGAAAGAAACAAAGAGGGGATCAGAGGAGACAATAAGCTATCTGCAACTTAATTTGCATTGCATACTAGCTAGATAGCTTTTGTTTTTCAGGACCAACCGAACAATACATACATATACCTGTAGGCACCAGCTTAATTACCAAGGCAGGACAATTACTTGCTTCATTATATTCATCCATCCATCCATTTTGCATCATGTACAGAACCAAAAATAATCGCAAAAGCCTTAGTTCGAAGCGGATGAGCATTCTATTCTCAGGCAGAAAAGGAATTCTCAATACATGTTGGTGAATGGCAAAACCTACAATTTCTTTGTTTGTTGGAAAATGAATGATCCGAAAGAAGATATCAATAGCCTTTAAAGCCACCCAATTGTTTGTATACACAACATGAATCGCAAAACTTACAGTGTTGAAGATGATCAGAAAGAAGAGGACAAGTCAAACCTTCAAATCGATCAGATCAGCTAACAGCTACTGCAATTCGCCCGCCTTGACCTCGAACTCTTCTCTGGTTGATAGTATCTTCACACGAACCATGCCTCGCTCCCACTTGGATTTCCCAACCAAGATCAGCCTGCTAGCGTTTATCCTCTCCGCGTGTTTGAACACCCTGCGGTGTAGTAAAAAGTAATTACAGATACACTCACCCACATAAGTATTCAACACAATGAAAAAATAGTACAAATTAAGGAAAGGCAATACCATTTCAGACGCTTGTCTTCTAAAAAGAAGAGTGAACTTTCTAGACACACCCCTCAAGAACTAGGTTACCCTGAGAACGTGGACTTGGACCTTAGCAACAACACACTAACAGGTTCTATCCCAAAACACCTAGGCAATATCACAAACATCTCTCAATTGTTCCTTGACAATAACCAACTTTTTGGCGACATTCCTCGAGAATTAGGTTATTTGGTCAACTTAGAGATCTTGTTCCTTGACAATAACCAACTTTTTGACCAAACTTTGTTTCTATTTAGAGAGAAACATGGCCCACAATGATGAGGCCGGGGGTTCGGGCGGCAAGGCATTCTGGGAGCTGTCCCAGGAGAAGGAGGAACAACCTCACTTGTATGAGGCCGCCGTCTTCCCCACCGATCCTGAGACCACGGATGGTGCCGCCGAGGATGACCACACTAATGCCACCACTGATGGTGCCGCCGAGGATGCCACCACTGATGATGGCGGCGCACGCATAGATGGCAGCCAACCGAAGAGGCAACGGAAGGACCGGCGCCCGATCGTGCTCCGCACCCTCAAGGAGGAAGTTACTGAAGTGGACTCCAACGGGAATCCAACGGCGCCCAAACGAATAGTCAAGGGGTACTCGCTTCAGCTCGGGTGCATTGTCCGGAGCACCGTCTCGATCAACACCGAGAACCTGAGGCATCCTGACCGAGGGACTTTGCGCAACCTCCTCTTCACGAAGCTGCACGAACGATACAAGTTCCCCGCTGAATTTGCAAACACAAGCCTCAAAGGGAATAAAGTGAACAATGCTGCCCTCACGAAGATGAGCAAGGCCCTGTCTACTTGGAAAAGCAATGTGAAGAGAATGATCGAGAAAGGTGAGAGTTATCAGAAGATCAAGGAGAAAAATCCTTCGATCACCGAAGATGACTACAACGACTTCAAGATCAATTGCTCGAGCACCGCAAGCTCCCAATCAAGTGAGTGGGGGAAACAAATGCGGGAGCTGAACATAGGGGAACACACACTCGGTCCCGGCGGTTACAGAGTGGCGGAGCCTATATGGGACAAGGAGGAGGCGGACCGTGCCGAGCAAGGCCTACCGCCCCTCTTCGATAAATACGGTGACAAGCAGACCAGGAACTTTGTCAAGGCCCGGTACAAGAAGGACCCGAAAACAAAGGAGCTTACCACAGATCCGAAGACCAGGGCGCTTGAGCTTGTTCTGGTAAGGAATACACCCCCGTGTAATTAGCTCCATATGGTTGCATTCTAATTAATGAAGCCAAATTTCTAAATGGTTCACATTCCTTCCGCAGGCGACTGAAAGCAGTAGCGCAGGGTCGACTAAGAGCAACCCTTGGGACACCACTCTAAATAGGGCGTTGAATGTAATGAAGAACAAGGATAAGCTCAGTAAGCCGACGTCAGCTGGTCGTGTGGCCGGCAAAGGCTTGTCAACAAAATGGTCATCATACTATAACACTGGTGGGCGAAAGGAGAAAAAGACCAGCTCGGAAAGCCAGGCGCGCGAGGTTCAAGAACTCAGGGCACAGGTGGCGCGGATTCCGGAGATTGTCCAAGAGCAAGTGCAACAACAACTCAGAGCGACGATCACCGCCATTGTGCCTACCTTGATCTCCGGGTTGAGTGCGTGGATTGCGGGCGGCCAACAGGGGCCTCCCCCGATTCCTAGCTTCACGGCCAGCAACTCGCATAATGCGATGGCGGGGCCATTGGTGCCTCCGACGGAGGCGACATTGGTGTCTCCGACGCCGGCACGGGAGCTTAATGCACACGGGTGTACGCCGGCCGGCACCTCTGCAGCAAGCGGCACCTCCGTCAACTGCACGCCCGCCGTTGGCGGTGCGTCGACATTAGCCGAGCTCGACGCCATCATCATGGTAACTAATTAAGCCTCTCTCGGCCGAGGACTTCATCTCCTTGCCTTTGACTGGGCATCCCTGATGCCCTACATGTTTTCGCAGGGCGCCGCCGACGTTCCGTGCACTCTCCTCCACTTCGTGAACAACGAGTTGGTCGATGTCGCCAAGGGCAAAATCGTTCAACCGGGCAACCCCTTGTTCCACGGTACCCAGATGCCACCCAACTTGTTTAGGGTTCAACTGGTTCGGGTGCTGCCAGGCTGCGACGACTTGTTACCTCCAATTCGACCCGTCGGGACCGACGATGATGACGTGATGACCCTCAGCGCCTGCCTGAGCTGGCCCCTGCTTTGGCCGAAGAGCCAGATTCGTTTGGGGCGGGGGACACCACCCCAAAGACAACACCGCCTGTCGTGCCGGCGCCAAGTCGGCCCCATGGCAAGACCGCCGCAACGGTGCCGGACATCCCTATGCCACTGGATCCAAACATGCATATGGCACAGGATCAGAACGACGACGATGACGACGATGATACATTTGGCAACGTCGATTAGTACTTTGCCAATCATGGGTACGATGGCGACTTCATGGGGCCTCCTTCTCAAGAACCAAACCCAACAAAAGACGTGTGCGATCTAGCTGGTACCGCGGAGAAGCCAAGTTGCAACAGGCGCCGTCTGGCGTTCAGCTCTCAGGAGACGCCTCCAGCTGCCGACTTCACCGAGCCTCAGATAGGCGAGGTGCGAAATATTATCAGCCCCAACACACTCAAGAAGGCGGTCTGTGAGCAGAACTCGGTCCCATTACAGGAGAAGAAGAAGGCACGCAAAAGAAAGACTAAGAAGGGTGCGAGCCAGCCGGCACCGAGTACGATCCGTGCTCAGGACGGGCCACCTTCACCGCAGGATATCTCGAGGAGGGTGCATGTGGCGGGTAGGGCGATGCTACCGACAAATATGCTCAATGCTGCAACCGGTGCTATGCGGAGTCTGCATGACAGTGTTCTTTCTTTGGAGAAGCGGCGTCTCAGAGAGAAGGATGTGGCATACCCGGTTTTCGCGGCCAAGGTGCCAGAGGGCAAGGGCTTTGTGGATAACTCCATCGGGCATACGATCGTCCTGCGTTTTGATGACATCCACGCTATGTTGAACCTTCATCCGCTGCACTACACCTTCGTTCGGCTATTTTCGCTGAGTATGGAGATGCGGATCATTCGCGACAAGACCCCGAACATTGTGATAGTCGACCCCTTCTACATGCGTGCCAAGATCTTGGGCAGCGCTGGGGACCGGCAAGTCGCGAGTTCTTACCTCGAAGGCGTCATTCTGGCAAACCAAGATAAGGATAACTTCCTCGTGCCTTACTTTCCCGAGTAAGTCCTCCCCTCAACCGCCCCGTAACATATGAATTCTTAGATTTCGATCGTTTTTCTTTTAACATTCCGTGTTTTCTACAGTGACACACGTTGCACGCTCATCCTCCTAAGCCCCAAATATTCCATGGCCACGTATTTCGACCCGGCCCGTCAGTCGAACGTAGACTACACAAATGTCAAGAAGGTTCTTGATGATGTTCTCCCCGGCTATGTCAAATCTGGCGGCACCTTCACCAGGCCTATTCGTAAGTACGGCAAGCACGTGTTCTCCCACAATACGACGTTCTGCAGCGTCAAGCAGCCGCCTGGCGATCAGAAGGGTGCCTACTACGCCATCCATCACATGCGGGCGATCGTACGGGACCATCATCAACTTCTGCTACCGAGTAAACTCAAAGATTGGGCAAAGAGCGTGTCGGCAATCCAGGACGCGGACCTCCGACAAGAATTCTTTCGCATCCAGTCGGAGTTTGCGGAAATCATCCATCAAGATGTCCTTCGTACCTCGGGGCAGTTCTACCTCAACAATCAACCGTCCAACAGTGACATCGACACAATGCTACAAATGCAGGCTGACAACAACCGTTATTTCATGACTCCCACGATAGACGGCGGCTTCATCCACGCTCCGGTCCCTTGAGTCGAGTCGAAAGCAGTGATGCTGTGTCTAGTTCTGAAACATCGATTGGCTCATGTTGTAATTAAACTTTAATGAACTTGTAGTATGTCTCTTTGGTTTCGAGAGTCGTTCAACTTAGATGTAATCGATGCTATTAATGTCTTGCTTTTCTATTCCGATTGTTCTGTTGCATACTTATATATTGCTTATGTATTGTCTGTGAATTGGTACTAGTGTTTCGTTTGGCTAGTGCATAGCGATGCCGACGTATGTCGTGTACAAGGGTAAGGTTCCCGGAGTCTACGATGACTGGGAGGAGTGTCGGAGACAGGTTCACCGATTCAGCGGTAACAGTTACAAAGGGTACACCACTAGGGCCGAGGCCGAATCTAGATACGCCCGCTATCTAGCGGGAGAGCGGAGGGAGCGTTGGAGGAACCGGATGAAGACGAGTTTCATCGTGATGATGCTCATCGTGATGACCGCAGCTCTCTTCTATGTGATGGTAGTTTAGATGATCGATATCGACTTGTAATGTGAAGACAAACTCGCTACTCGCGGTCTCGAGACTTGTAATATAATGTTCTATCTTTTTTCGGTCTTTTCAATTCGGAGACTAATATGATGAATTGTATTCGGAGACTAATATGATGAATTGTATTCAAAGACTAATCTTCTATTGTATTCGATGAATCTGTTGTTGATGTGTGCTGTCTATATTTTGTCAAATTATACATTTTGTAACCTGTGCAAAAAACAGAAAATAAAAAATAAAAAAAAACCTAATATACATACTAATGGCGCATCACATGACAGTGCGCCATTAGTATGACAAAGCATACTAATGGCGCATCACAGGAGAGTGCGCCATTAGTATGTTGCGGTCACTAATGGCGCATCCCGTTGTGGTGCGCCATTAGTATGCCAAAGCACCTGGGTATACATGGCCCCTGGGAGGCATACTAATGGCGCACCCTGGCCTATACTAATGGCGCACCAGTGGTGCGCCATTAGTATACCAGATACTAATGGCGCACCAGTGGTGCGCCATTAGTATACCAGATACTAATGGCGCACCAGTGGTGCGCCATTAGTAAAAATTACTAATGGCGTGCTAGTAATGGCGCACCACTGATGCGCCATTAATGTCCAAATTAGGTGCGCCATTAGTAGGGGTTTTTCTAGTAGTGGAGGTACAGCAATAGAAGCAACACTAATAATTTCATCCTTACTAGGTAATTCTTTATCATGTGGTTGTCAACGGAATTTGGATAAATTAAACTCATGCGACACCTCACCAAAACTTACATTAACAGTTTCTTTCTCACAATATATCTTAGCATTCACGGTGTTCAGGAAAGGTCTACCAAATATAATGGGACGAAAATCATCTTGTGGGGAGGCAAGAACTAGAAAATCAGTAGGGTATTTTACTTTCCCACACAAGACTTCAACATCTCTAACAACCCCATGTGGTGTGATAGTAGGTCTATTAGCAAGCTTAATAGTAACATCAATATATTCTATCTCAGCAGATGCAATATCGTTCATAATTTTTTGATATAAAGTAAAAGGGATTGCACTCACACTAGCACCCAAATAACATATGCCATGATAACAATGATCTCCTATTTTAATAGAGACAACAGGCATGCCAACAACATGTCTATGTTTATATTTTTCATCGGGTTTAGCAATTTTAGTAGCTTCATCACAGAAATAAATAACAGGACCATCAATATCTTCACTCAAGAGATCTTTAACCATAGCAACATTAGGTGCAACTTTAATTTGTTCAGGGGGTGTAGGTGTTCTTGTTAACTCTTACGAACCACAGCTAAAACTTTACCATGTTCTTTTATCCTAACAGGAAAAGGTGGTTTCTCAATATCAGCGGTAGGAATAACTGTATCAACATTATAAGTAGTAGTTTCTTCTCCAGCTTCAATGGGTTCCACTATTTTTACTTCAATGGGAGGATGCTATTTAAACCACTTCTCCTTAGGGAGATCAACATGAGTAGAAAATGATTGACAAAAAGAAGCTACTATATTAGAATCGAGTCCATATTTAGTGCTAAAATTCTTAAAAGCATTGGTATCCATAAAAGTTTTAACACAATCAAATTCGAGCTTTATACCTAACTCCGTACCTTCGTCGAGCTCCCAATCATCAGAGTTAAGTTTAATTCTATCGAAAAGATCCCATCTGAACTCAATAGTCTTCCTCATAAAAGAACTAGTACAGGAAGTATCGAGCATGGATTGATCATTACGAGAAAGCTGAGCATAAAAATCTAAATAATAATTTATTTTGAGAGCTCATGACTGGGGCATGAATATAACATTGACTTAAGCCTCCCAAAGCTTGAGCGATACTTTCTCCTTCATGAGGCCAAAAATTATATATATAATTCCAATCACGATGAACCAAATGCATAGGATAAAACTTTTGATGAAATTCCAATTTCAATCGGTTATAATTCCAAGCTCCAATATCATCACATAGCCTATACCATGTCAATGCCTTTCCGTTCAAAGATAAAGGGAAAACCTTCTTCTTGACTTCATCTTCGGGTAAACCTGCAAGCTTAAATAATATACAAACTTCATCCACATAGATTAGATGCATATCAGGATGCAGTGTTCCATCTCCTGCACAAGGATTAGCTAGCAGTTTCTCTATCATACCCGAAGGAGTTTTATTATAAATATTTTCTAGGTGCAGTAGGTTGAGGAGCAACTATTTATGCTTCCGTCGAGGTGAAGATACCCTAGACAAGCCCCTCAAAGGATTATTTTCCATAGTGAGAAGTAGTAGTAAATTTAAGCACGTAATACAAAATTTTCCTTACCAAATTCCACTCACCAAAGGCGCTTCACTCCCCGGCAACGACGCCAGAAAAGAGTCTTGATGATCCACAAGTGTAGGGGATCAATCATAGTCCTTTAGATAAGTAAGAGTGTCGAACCCAACATGGAGTAGAAGGAAATGACAAGTGGTTTTTAGCAAGGTATTTTCTGCAAGCACTGAAATTATTGGTAACAGATAGTTTGGTACTAAGATAATTCATAACGGCAACAAGTAACAAGGGTAGCAAAGCTGCAGCAAGGTGGCCCAATCCTCTTTATAGCAAATGATAAGCATGGATTTTTATATAAAGCAAAGAGCTCCGAAGGACACATGGGGATTATCGTCAAGTTAGTTTTCATCATGCTCATATGATTCGAGTTTGCTACTTAGATAATTTGATATGTGTGGACCAGTGCTTGGGTGATGTCCTTACTTGGACAAGCCTCCCACTTATGATTAACCGCTCTCGCAAGCATCCGCAACTACAAAATAAGAATTTAGATAAATCTAATCATAGTATGAAACATGTGGATCTAAATCAGCGCCCTTACGAAGCAACGCATAAAGTAATGTTTAAGCTTCTGTCACTCTAGCAACCCATCATCTACTTATTACTTCCAATTCCTTCCCCTAGGCCCAAATCATGGTGAAGTGTCATGTAGTCGATGTTCACATGACACCACTAGCGGAAAGACAACACACATCTCATCAAAATATCGAACGAATACCAAGTTCACATGATTATTTATAACAAGGCTTCTCCCATGTCCTTATGAACAAACGTAACTACTCACAGAGCATGTTCATGTTTAAGATTAGATGGGTAATAAATATCATTAAGGATATGAACATATGATCTTCCACCAAATAAACCAACTAGCATCAACTACGAGTAATCAACACTACTAGAAACCCACAGGTACCAATCTGAAGCTTTGAGACAAAGATTGAATACAAGAGATGAACTAGGGTTTGAGAAGAGATGGTGCTGGTAAAGATGTGGATGAACATTGACCCTCCCTCGATGAGGAGCATCATTGGTGATGACGATGGCTTTGATTTCCCCCTCCCAGAGGGAAGTTTCCCTGGCAGAATAGCTCCGCCGGAGCCCTTGATTGCTTCGGCACAGGTTCTGCCTCGAGACGGTGGCGCTTCATCCCGAAAGCTTCCTTCTGATTTTTCTAGGATGAAACCTTTCATAGAGAAGAAGATGGACACTGGGGGCTGGCCATAGGGCGCACAAGCTAGGGAGGCGCGCCCCCCAGGCTTGTGGCCACCTGGTGGGTCCCCTTTTGTTCTTTCTTCGCCCAATATTTTTCTATTCCAAAACAATTCTACGTAAAGCTTTAGGAAATTTGGAGGTTTGCAGAATAGGTATCTCAGATTTGCTCCTTTCTGGTCCGAAATTCCAGCTACCGGCATTCTCTCTCTTCATGTAAATCTTCTAAAATAAGAGAGAAAAGGCATATTATTGTACCATAAAGTGAAATAAAAGTCTATAATGCAATAATTTTAACATAAAAACATGATGCAAAATGGACATATTAGTGGTTGGTGCCAGATTCCTGGGAGCGGGCAGCGTCGAGCGCATGCAGTCGTGGTGGCCCCTGGTCCTCCCGCTAGTGGCCGGCATGGATTTGTGGTCCCTCCCTGCCCTTTAGTGCGTCCTTCGGCTCCTGGTGGTGGCTATGGTGGAAGGCCCTGCGGTGGTGGCAGTGTGCGCATGGGTTTGGTGGCCGCCAGTACCAGCACTTGGGGTTCAGGCCGTCCTTCCCCAACAAAGCGCGTAAGTTTTCTCCGTTGGACCCCAGGTCGTCTCCTATGGCGGCCGGCGATGGCATCCTTCCGCCTACCCCCTACCCCCTTGGGCTCTATACCTCCCTCCTCGGGTCCATCATCCACCCTTACCTGCTTTGCGTGTCATCATCCTGGCCACTTCAAATGTAAGTGCGACTTCCCCCGTTTTGCCTGATCTGCCACTCGGATGGCCATCTCACCGTGGATTGCAAGGACCGCTCCAAACTCCCTTAAAGCACTTTGGGATGGGCCTGCCTTGTTGTTCCTTCTTTACTCTTGATGGTGATGTTACCCTGGCTGTTGTGGCGCCCGCTGCTACTTCTTGAGCTTGCGTTGATTTTTCCCTTGAAGAGGAAAGGGTGACGTAGAAAAGTAGAGATAAGTATTTCCCTCATTTAAGAACCAAGGTACCAATACAGTAGGAGGCACAAGAAAGTCTCCTATCTATGCACCTGCACAAACTAACAAACACTTGGACTCAACGCGAAAAGGGGTTGTCAATCCCTTCGCAGTCACGAACAAGAGTAAGATCTAATAGAGATAGGTATAAAAGATAAATAAAATGTCAAACTAAAGTAAATCTAAATAAATTGCAGGAAGGTATTTTTGAGTTTTTTGGTTTATAGATCTAAAAATATATGATGGAAAATATACCCTGGGGTCATAGGTTTCACCAGAGGCTTCTCTCTTGAAAGAAAACATACGGTGGGTAAACAAATTACTTTTGAGCAATTGATAGAAAAGCACAAAGTTATGATGATGTCCAAGGAAATGATCATGAATATAGGCATAGATGACCCACAAGTATAGGGGATCTATCGTAGTCCTTTCGATAAGTAGAGTGTCGAACCCAACGAGGAGCCAAAGGAAATGATAAGCAGTTTTCAGCAAGGTATTCTGTGCAAGCACTGAAATTATAGGTAACAGATAGTTTTGTGATAAGATAATTTGTAACGAGCAACAAGTAACAAAAGTAAATAAAGTGCAGCAAGATGGCCCAATCCTTTTTGTAGCAAAGGACAAGCCTGGACAAATTCTTATATAGAGAAAAGCGCTCCCGAGGAAACATGTGAATTATCGTCAAGCTAGGTTTCATCACAATCATATGATTCGCATTCGGTACTTTGATAATCTGATATGTGGGTGGACCGGTGCTTGGGTGATGTCCTTACTTGGACAAGCATCCCACTTATGATTAACCTCTATTGCAAGCATCTGCAACTACAACAAAAGTATTAAGGTAAACCTAACCATAGCATGAAACATATGGATCCAAACCAGCCCCTTACAAAGCAACGCATAAACTAGGGTTTAAGATTCTGTCACTATAGCAACCCATCATCTACTTATTACTTCACAATGCCTTCCTCTAGGCCCAAATAATGGTGAAGTGTCATGTAGTTGACGTTCACATAACACCACTAGAGGAGGGAAAACATACATCTCATCAAAATATCGAACGAATACCAAATTCACATGACTACTAATAGCAAGACTTCTCCCATGTCCTCAAGAACAAACGAAACTACTCACAAAGCATATTCATGTTCATAATTGGAGGGGTATTAATATGCATATAGGATCTGAACATATGATCTTCCACCAAATAAACCAACTAGCATCAACTACAAGGAGTAGTCAACACTACTAGCAACCCACGGGTACCAATCCCAGACTAGGAGACAAGAACTGGATACAAGAGATGAACTAGGGTTTGAGAGGAGATGGTGCTGGTGAAGATGTTGATGGAGATTGACCCCCTCCCGATGAGAGGATCGTTGGTGATGACGATGGCGCTGATTTCCCCCTCCCGGAGGGAAGTGTCCCTGGCAGAACAGCTCCCCCGGAGCCCTATATTGGTTCCGCCAAGGTTCCGCCTCGTGGCGGCGGAGTCTCGTCACGAAAGCTTTCTTATGATTTTTTCCTCAATGAAAGACTCCATATAGAAGAAGATGGGCATTGGAGGGCCACCAGGGGGCCCATGAGGTAGTAGGGAGCACCCCCACCCTTGTGGCCAGGGTGTGGCCCACCTCTAGAACTTCTTGCGCTTAGTATTTTTTATATATTCTAAAAATGACTTCCGTGAAGTTTCAGGACTTTTGGAGCTATGCAGAATACGTCTCTAATATTTTTTTCCTTTTCCAGCCCAAAATCCCAGCTGCCGGCATTCTCCCTCTTTATGTAAACCTTGTAAAATAAGAGAGAATAGGCATAAGTATTGTGACATAATGTGTAATTACAGCCCACAATGCAATAAATATCGATATAAAAGCAAGATGCAAAATGGACGTATCAACTCCCCCAAGCTTAGACCTCGCTTGTCCTCAAGCGAAAGCCGAAATAGAAAAATATGTCCACATGTTTAGAGATAGAGGTGTCAATAAAAATAAAATACGGACATGAGGGCATCATGATCATTCTTAGAACAACAACTTATATAATTCTTGTCATATGATCTCTTATGCTAGAGTAATAATTCAATCACAATTTCAAGTATGAATCATAATTTCATTGAAAACTAACAAAATATAGTCTCAGTCATTGGAGGAATTGCAATTTATCATAACATAGGAAAGAGTCAATATAAGAGCTTTTCAGCAAGTCCACATACTCAACTATCATATAGTCTTTCACAATTGCTAACACTCATGCAATACTTATGGGTATGGAGTTCTAATCAGACACAGAGAAAGATAGGGGCTTGTAGTTTTGCCTCCCAACGTTTTACCTCAAGGGTAATGTCAACAATAATAGTTCATGAAAGCTCATATCCAATTAGCCATATATACCAGGATCTTTCCAACATGTTGTGCTTGCCAAAAGATAAAATGTAAAAAGGAAGGGTGAAGATCACCGCTACTCTTATGCAAGGTAGGAGATAAAAGTAAAGGATAGGCCCTTCGTAGAGGGAAGCAGAGGTTGTCATGCGCTTTTATGGTTAGATGCACAAAATCTAAATGCGAAAGAACGTCACTTTATATTGCCACTTGTGATATGGACCTTTATTATGCAGTCTGTCGCTTTTATTTCTTCCGTATCACACGATCGTATAAAGCTTATTTTCTCCCACACTAATAAGTCATACATATTTAGAGGGCAATTTTTATTGCTTGCACCGATGACAACTTACTTGAGGGATCTTACTCAATCCATAGGTAGGTATGGTGGACTCTCATGGCAAAACTGGTTTAAGGGTGTTTGGAAGCACAAGTAGTATCTCTACTTGGTGCAAGGAATTTGGCTAGAGGGGGAAAGGAAGGCTCAATCATGTTGGATGATCCATGACAATATAATTTATCTCAGATGTAAGAAAACATAACCCATTATGTTGTCTTCCTTGTCCAACATCAACTCTTTAGCATGTCATATTTTAATGAGTGCTCACAATCATAAAAGATGTCCAAGATAGTGTGTTTATATGTGAAGACCTCTCTTTCTTTATTACTTCCTATTAATTGCAACGATACCATGTTTGTCAACTCTCAAATACTTTTATTCATCATACTCTTTCTATGTGAGCTCATTACTCTCCATAAGATCCATATGATCTCTTTGTTTCTTTTTATTTCTTATCTTTTCTCTTATTCACTCAAGATTATGGAAAAATAATCAAGCCCTTGACTCAACGCTAATCTTTATTATAAATAGCTCACGAACTCGATTACATAGAAGGATCATAAAGCAAAACTCACAACTAGATCATACTAAAATTTTATGCTACTAGATCAAAATATTACCAAAAGGATCAAACTAAGAAAAACGGTAAAGATAGAAGTGATGGTGATACAATACCGGGGCACTCCCCCAAGCTTGGCAGTTGCCAAGGGGAGTGCCCATACCAGATACTCAGTTCTTCTTTGTTGATGAAGAAGGTGGAGTTGTTGATGATGGATAGTCGCACATCGAGCGTAGGAGGTCCTCCAACTTGCGGATAATGCCCTTGAGTGTGATGATATGCTCCTTCAACAAAATATTTTCACGTGTGAGATACTTGTTTTGTATACGGGCTAACTCAATCATCTTGAAAGCCTCGATCTCAATTGGGATACGAAGATTGTGATCAAGTTGAAGGATGTCTTTTGCTGTCGGAACTTGGTCCTCCGTAGTCTTCTTGATCCCTTCATCCTTGTTGATCTCCAAAGGTTCTTCCCTCTTCAAATCTATCTTCATTAGCCAAGCATCGTTTTCACCATTGTTGGAGGAGGGAGACGACATAATGCCTGGCCTTGACAACCCTGACAGAAAACAGCTCGAAACAAAGACAAGAGATATTTGCGTGATACGGTGGTCAAAACCTTCGGGAGATTATATAATGATTTTTTACCGACGAGGGAGGGGGGCGCGCCCAGGGGGTAGGGCGTGCCCTCCACCCTCGTGGAGCCCTTGTGTCCTTCCTGGACTGCTTCTTATTTTTCTATTTTTCTAAATATTCCAAAACGGAGAAAAATTGCCATTAGAACTGTTTTGGAGTCGATTTACTTACCGTACCACATACCTATTCCTTTTCGGAGTTTGAAACATTCCAGAAAGTGTCCCATATGTATTCCTCCAGGGTTACAGTTTCAATAACATTGGTTTCAACATTTATAGGATTTACTGAGATATAATGTTTGATTCTTTGACCGTTCACCACCTTCGGATTTGTGCCTTCGAAGTTGTTGATTTTCATGGCACCGGAACGATAGACCTCCTCGATAACGTAAGGACCTTCCCATTTAGAGATAAGCTTTCCTGCAAAAAATCTTAAACGAGAGTTGTATAGCAATACATAATCACCTACATTAAACTTACGTTTTTGTATTCTTTTGTCATGCCATCTTTTAACTTTTTCTTTAAACAATTTCGCATTCTCATAGGCTTGGGTTCTCCATTCATCAAGTGAGTTAATGTCAAATAACCTTTTCTCACCGGCAAGTTTGAAATCATAATTGAGCTCTTTGATAGCCCAGTAAACCTTATGTTCTAGTTCGAGAGGTAAGTGACATGATTTTCCATAAACCATTTTATACGGAGACATACCCATAGGATTTTTATATGCAGTTCTATAGTCCCATAATGCTTCATCAAGTTTTGTTGGACCAATTCTTTCTAGATCTATTAACAGTCTTTTGCAAAATTAATTTGGGTTCTCTATTACTCAATTCTACTTGACCACTAGACTGTGGGTGGTAAGGGGATGCAATTCTATGATTAACATCATACTTAGCAAGCATTTTACGGAAATCACCATGAATAAAATGTGAACCACCATCAGTCGTTAGATATCTAGGGACTCCAAACCTCGGAAAAATAACTTCTTTAAGCATATTAATAGTGGTGTTATGATCAGCACTACTAGTTGGAATAGCTTCTACCCACTTAGTAATGTAATCAACAGCAACTAAAATATGTGTATATCCATTAGAGGAAGGAAACGACCCCATATAATCAAAGCCCCCAACATCAAATGGTTCAATAACAAGTGAATAATTCATAGGAATTTCTTGACGTCTACTAATATTACCAATTCTTTAACATTCATCACAAGACAAGACAAACTTACGGGCATCCTTGAAGAGAGTAGGCCAATAAAAACCGGATTGCAATAACTTATGTGCAGTTCTATCTCCAGCGTGGTGTCCTCCATAAGCTTCGGAGTGACACTTGCGTAGAATCTATTCCTGTTCATGCTCAGGTACACAACGTCTAATAAAACGATCTACTCCTTCTTTATAAAGATGTGGATCATCCCAGAAGTAATGTCTTAAATCATAGAAAAACTTTTTCTTTTGTTGGTATGTGAAACTAGGTGGTATAAATTTAGCAACAATGTAATTAGCATAATCAGCATACCATGGAGCAGTATGAGAAGCATTTATGACATTTAATTGTTCATCAGGAAAGCTATCATCAATAGGTAGTGGGTCATTAAGAACATTTTCTAACCTAGATAAGTTGTCTGCAACGGGGTTCTCAGCTCCCTTTCTATCAATAATATGCAAATAAAATTCTTGTAGGAGGAGGACCCATCTAATAAGTCTAGGTTTAGCATCTTTCTTTTCCATAAGATATTTAATAGCAGCATGATCCGTGTGAATAGTTACTTTAGAATCAACAATATAAGGTCTAAACTTATCACAAGCAAATACAACTGCTAAGAATTCTTTTTCGGTAGTAGCATGATTTCTCTGAGCATTGTCTAGAGTTTTACTAGCATATTGAATAACATTTAATTTCTTATCAACTCATTGCCCTAGAACAGCACCTACAACAGAATCACTAGCATCACATATAATTTCAAAAGGTAAATTCCAATCACGTGGCTGAACAATAGGTGCAGAGATTAATGATTTCTTAAGTATTTCAAAGGCTTCTACACAATCATCATCAAAGATGAACGGTATATATTTTTGTAATAAATAAGTTAGAGGCAGAGAAATTTTGGAGAAGTCCTTAATGAACCTCCTATAAAACCAGCATGACCAAGGAAACTTCTTATACCTTTGATGTCCTCGGGACATGGCATCTTTTCAATAGCATCAACTTTAGCTTTATCAACTTCAATGCCCCTATCAGAAATTTTATGCCCCAAGACAATACCTTCATTAACCATAAAGTGGCACTTCTCCCAATTCAAGACAAGGTTAGTTTCTTCACATCTCTGCAATACTCGATCAAGGTTGCTTAAGCAATTATCAAAAGAGGATCCATAAACGGAGAAATCCTCCATGAAAACCTCACAAATCTTTTCACAAAAGTCAAAGAATATAGCCATCATGCATATTTGAAAGGTAGCAGGTGCATTACATAAACCAAAAGGCATACGTCTATAAGCAAAAGTACCGAAAGGGCAAGTAAAATTGGTCTGATTGATCATCAGCTGACACAGGTATTTGAGAGAAACCAGAATAACCATCTAGAAAGCAAAAATGTGCATGTTTGGATAATCTTTCTAGCATTTGATCAATAAAAGGTAAGGGGTAAGGATCTTTTTAGTAGCCTTATTTAATTTGCGGAAATCAATTACCATCCTATAACCTATAATAATTCTTTGCGGAATCAATTCATCTTTATCATTAGGAAGGACAGTAATACCTCCCTTCTTAGGAACACAATGGACATGACTTACCCACTGACTATCAGCAACGGGATAACTTATACCTGCCTCAAGGACCTTTAGTATTTCTTTTCTTACCACTTCTTTCATCTTAGGATTCAGTCGTCGTTGGTGATCAATAACTGGTTTGGCATCTTTTTCCAAATTTATTTTTTGTTGACATAGAGTGGGACTAATGCCCTTAAGATCATCAAGAGTATATCCAATAGCATCACGGTGCTTCTTTAGAGTTTTCAATAACTTTTCTTCCTCCTTCTCTGAAAGGTTAGCACTAATAATAACAGGATATATCTTCTTTTCATCAAGATAAGCATATTTAAGAGTATCAGGCAATGGTTTAAGCTCAAACACGGGATCATCCTTGGGTGGAGGAGGATCCCCTAAGATTTCAACAGGCAAGTTGTGTTTCAGAATAGGTCCATGTTTAAAGAACACTTCATCTATTTCCCTTCTTTCATTCATATACATATCATTTTCATGGTCCAGCAAATATTGTTCTAAAGGATCACTAGGTGGTACGACAATAGAAGCAAGACCAATAATTTCATCTTTACTAGGAAATTTTTCTTCACGATGTTGTCTGCGAAATTTAGAAAAGTTGAACTCATGAGACATATCACCTAAACCAATAGTAATAACATCCTTTTTGCAGTCTATCCTAGCATTAACAGTGTTTAAGAAGGGTCTACCAAATATAATGGGACAAAAGCTATCTCGTGGGGAACCAAGAACAAGAAAATCAGTAGGATATTTAGTTTTCCCACACAAGACTTCAACATCTCTAACAATTCCCATTGGTGAAATATTAACTCTATTGGCAAGTTTAATGGTGACATCAATTTCTTATAACTCAGGAGGTGCAATATCATCCATAATATCATTGTCCAAGTCAATAGGTATTGCACTAGCACTAGCACCCATATCACACAAGCCATGATAATAATGATCTCCTATCTTAACAGAAATAACAGGCATGCCTACCATAGGTCTATGTTTATCTTTAGCACAAGGTTTAACAATTCTAGCAGTTTCATCACAGAAATAAATAACATGCCCATCAATATTATCAGCCAAGAGATCCTTAACAATAGCAATATTAGGTTCAACTTTAACTTGTTCAGGAGGTGTATAGGTTCTAATATTGCTTTTACGAACCACAGTTGAAGCTTTAGCACGATTTTTTATCCTAACAGGAAAAGGTGGTTTCTCAACATAAGTAGTAGGAACAATAGGATCATTATAAGTGATAGTCTTTTCTTCAACTTTAATAGGTGCAGCTACTTTTACTTCTATGGGGCGATGATATTTAAACCACTTCTCCTTAGGGAGGTCAACATGAGTAGCAAAAGATTCACAGAAAGAAGCTACTATCTCAGAGTCAAGTCCATATTTAGTGCTAAATTTACGGAAAACATCGGTATCCATAAAAGATTTAACACAATCAAACTTAGGTGTCGTACCTGACTCCTTACCTTCATCGAGATCCCAATCTTCAGAGTTGCATTTAATTCTTTCCAATAAATCCCATTTGAATTCAATAGTCTTCATCATAAAAGAGCTAGCACAAGAAGTATCGAGCATGGTGCGATTGTTATCAGAAAGCCGAGCATCAATTTTTTGAATAATCATTTCTCTTGAGAGCTCATGATTGGGGCATGAATATAACATTGACTTAAGCCTCCCCCAATATTGAGCTATGCTTTCGCCTTCGCGAGGCCAAAAAATATATATATATATATATATAATTACGATCACGATGAACAAGATGCATAGGATAAAACTTCTGATGAAATTCCAATTTCAATTGTTTGTAGTTCCATGATCCCATATCATCACATAGCCTATACCATGTCAATGCATCTCCCTCCAAAGATAAAGGGAAGACCTTCTTCTTGATAACATCACCGGGCATACCTGCAAGCTAAAATAATCCACAAACTTCATCCACATATATTAGGTGCTAATCAGGATGTAATGTTCCATCTCCTGAAAAAGGATTAGCTAGCAGTTTTTCTATCATACCCGAAGGAATTTCAATGTAGACATTTTCATTTTCATTTTCAGTAGGTTCAGTAGGTTGAGGAGCAACTCTTTGCTCTACTAGTCGGGGTGAAGATACCCCGAACTAGCCCCTCAGAGGATTACTTTCCATAGTAACAAGTGAAAGTAAATTTCAGCACACTATACAAATTTTTCCTTACCAAATTCCACCTACCAAGGCGCTTCACTCCCTGGCAACGGCGCCAGAAAAGATTCTTGATGACCCAAAAGTATAGGGGATCTATCGTAGTCCTTTCGATAAGTAGAGTGTCGAACCCAACGAGGAGCAGAAGGAAATGATAAGCGGTTTTTAGCAAGGTATTCTCTACAAGCACTGAAATTATAGGTAACAAATAGTTTTGTGATAAGATATTTGTAATGAGCAACAAGTAACAAAAGTAAATAAAGTGCAGCAAGATGGCCCAATCCTTTTTCTATCAAAGGACAAGCCTGGACAAATCCTTATATAGAGAAAAGCGCTCCCGAGGACACATGGGAATTATCGTCAAGCTAGGTTTCATCACGATCATATGATTTGCGTTCGGTACTTTGATAATCTGATATGTGGGTGGACCGGTGCTTGGGTGCTGTCCTTACTTGGACAAGCATCCCACTTATGATTAACCTCTATTGCAAGCATCCGCAAGTACAACAGAAGTATTAAGGCAAACCTAACCATAGCATGAAACATATGGATCCAAATCAGCCCCTTACGAAGCAACGCAAAAACTAGGGTTTAAGCTTCTGTCACTCTAGCAACCCATCATCTACTTATTACTTCACAATGCCTTCCTCTAGGCCCAAATAATGGTGAAGTGTCATGTAGTTGACGTTCACATAACACCACTAGAGGAGGGAAAACATACATCTCATCAAAATATCGAACGAATACCAAATTCACATGACTACTAATAGCAAGACTTCTCTCATGTCCTCAAGAACAAACGAAACTACTCACAAATCATATTCATGTTCATAATCAGAGGGATATTAATATGCATATAGGATCTGAACATATGATCTTCCACCAAATAAACCAACTAGCATCAACTACAAGGAGTAATCAACACTACTAGCAACACATAGGTACCAATCCCGGATTAGGAGACAAGAATTGGATACAGGAGATGAACTAGGGTTTGAGAGGAGATGGTGCTGGTGAAGTTGTTGATGGAGATTGACCCCCTCTCGATGAGAGGATCGTTGGTGATGACGATGGCGATGATTTCCCCCTCCCGGAGGGAAGTGTCCCCGACAGAACAGCTCCGCCAGAGCCCTAGATTGGTTCCGCCAAGGTTCCGCCTCATGGCGGCGGAGTCTCGTCCCGAAAGCTTTCTTATGATTTTTTCCTCAATGAAAGACTCCATATAGCAGAAGATGGGCATCGGAGGGCTACCAGGGAGCCCACGAGGCAGGGCGCGCGCCCAGGGGGTTGGGCGCGCCCCCACCCTCGTGGCTAGGGTGTGGCCCCCCTCTGGAACTTCTTGCGCTCAGTATTTTTATATATTCTGAAAATGACTTACGTGAAGTTTCAGGACTTTTGGAGCTGTGCAGAATAGGTCTCTAATCTTTGCTCCTTTTCCAGCCCAGAATCCCAGCTGCCTGCATTCTCCCTCTTTATATAAACCTTGTAAAATAAGAGAGAATAGGCATAAATATTGTGACATAATGTGTAATAACAGCCCACAATGCAATAAATATCGATATAAAAGCATGATGCAAAATGGACGTATCAGGCATCACATTTGTGTCAAGTAGACCGACTCATGCCTGCATCTACTACTATTACTCCACACATCGACCGCTATCCAGCATGCATGTAGCGTATTAATTTCATAAGAATGGAGTAACCCCTTAAGTAAGATGTCACAATGTAGAGGGATAAACTCAAGCAATATGATGAAAACCCCATCGTTTTACCATTGATGGCAACAATACAATACGTGCCACGGTACCCCTACTATGTCACTGGGTGAGGACACCGAAAGATTGAACCCAAAACTAAGCACCTCTCCCATTACAAGAAAAATCAATCTAGTTGGCCAAGCCAAACCAATAATTCAAAGAGAAATACAAAGATATTTGATGATGCATAAAAAATACAGAAAAGACTAAAATAATATCATAGATAATCTGATCATAAATCCACAATTCATCGGATCTCAACAAACACACCGCAAAAGAATATTAAATTAGATAGAACAGCTAGAACATCGATGAGAACATGGTATTGAAGATCATAGAGAGAGAAGAGGCCATCTAGCTACTAGCTATGGACACTTCAGTCCATGGTAAACTACCCACGCTTCATCGGAAGGGCAGAAAGGTTAATATAGATGCCCTCCATGATCGAATCCCCCTCCGGCAGGGTGCCGAAAAGGCCCCGAGATGGGATCTCACGGGAACAGAGGCTTGCGGCGACGGAAAATTATTTTGGTGGATGCCTCTAATGGTTTGGGAATATTTGGGAATTTATAGTGCAAGAATTAGGGTTAGAGGACACCCAACGGGCCCACAAGCCCTCAGGGCGTGCTGATACATCTCCAACGTATCTATAATTTAGGAAGTATTCATGCCATGTTTACAATAATTTTATAAGGTTTTGGTATGATTTGCATGGAACTAACCCGGACTGGCGCTATTTTCAGCATAACTACCGTGGTGTTGTTTTTTGTGCAGAAATGAAAGTTCTCCAAATGAGGTGAAACTTCTTGATGATTTTTTTGGAACAAAAGAGACCCCGAAGCTTCGCGGAAGGACCAGAAGGTGAAGGAGTAGGGCACAAGACACCGGGGTGTGCCTGGTGGGCCCGGCTTGCCCCGGTGGGTTTTGCTCACCTCGAGCCGATCTTAGCATGAAACCAACGCCAAAAAATCCTATAAATAAAAAAACCATCAGAAATAACCCTAGATCAGAAGTCCCGCCGCCGCAAGCCTCTATAGCCACGAAAAACCAATCTAGACCCTATTCTGGCACTCCGTCAGAGGGGTAATTCATCATCGGCGGCCATCTTCATTATCCCGGCGGCCACCATGATGAGGTGGGAGTAGTCCACCCTCGGGGCTGAGGGTTTGTACTAGTAGCTATATGTTTAATCTCTCTCTCTCTCTCTCTCTCTCTCGTGTTCTTGAGATCATATGGTGTTTCTCACTCTCTATCTTGTTGTGATGAATTGAGTTTTCCCTTTGAGATTTCATTTTATCGCATTGAATACTTTTATAGATTTGAGAGAACTTGATATATGTCTTGCATATGAATACCCATGGTGACAATGGGGTATTATATTGATTCACTTGAGATATGTTTTGGCACTCAACTTGCGGATTACCAAGGTGACATTGGGGTAATCTATGCATAGGGGTTGATGAATGTTCTCGTCTTTGTTTCTCTGATAGAAATCTTAGGGCACTCTTTTAGGTTCTTTATGTTGGATTGAGTATTATGAATATGAATTTGCTTTGGTGTTATTTTAGTACGAACTCTTGATAGATCGATCCAAAAGAATAACTTGGTGTTCTTTCAGTACGAACTCTTGATAGATCGATCGGAAAGAATAACTTGGTGTTATTTTAGTACAGAATCTTGGATAGATCGATAAGAAAGAATAGAAACAAACAATTTCTTCTTATGTTCTTCGCTAGATAAGAACTTTGGAGTGATTCTTCATCGCACGTTGATGGGTGGTTATGTGATCCAATTATATTAGCATTGTTGAGAGATTGCACTAGCGAAAGTATAGACCCTAGGCCTCGTTTTCATGCATTGCAATACTATTTGTGCTCCATTTTATCAATTTCTACCTTGCTGTTTTTATTGTTCTTATTACAAAAGTCAATATCTACTATCCAAATTACACTTGTATCACCATCTCTTCGCCGAATTAGTGCACCTATACAAATTACCAATGTATTTGGTGTGTTGGGAACAAAAAAGACTTTTATTATTTGGTTGCAGGCATGTTTGAGAGAGACCATCTTCATCCTATTCCTCCTATGGATTGATAAACCTTAGGTCATCCACTTGAGGGAAAATTGCTACTGTCCGACAAAACTCTGCGCTTCGAGGCCCAACGTGTGTCTACAAGAATAAACTTGCGTAGTAGACATCAAGCTCTTTTTTGGCGCCATTGCTGGGGAGGTGAGTGCTTGAAGGTGTATCTTTAGATCTTGCAATTGAAATTTTTAGGTTCTTGTCTTATCACTAGTTTGGTTTATAAAAAGAAAACTACAAAAAAATTGGAATTGAGGTTGCATTATATTATTCACCTTTATAATGTCTTTCGTGAAAATGATGGAAAGGAAATTTTTGCTCAATTTTTAGAGGAAGAATTCAATAAAATGTTTGGCATAAATGATGAGCATGATTGCAATGTTATCAGTATGAATTCTTTGAATATCCATGATGCTAATGATATGCAAAGCCACAAGCTTGGGGATGCTATATTTGATGGAGATGATATTTTTAGTCCCCCAAAGTTTGATGTGCAATTTTTTTATAATGGTTCCATGCCTCCTATTTATGATGATTACAATGATGAAAGTGGATTTGGAGCGGTCATGACTTTATTTAGTGATGAATCCACCATTTTGGAAAAGGCTTCAATTGACTATGATAACAAAGTTGCTATCTATGATAATTATAGTGATATAAAGAATAATGATAACCACAAAACTTGTCATCTTGATTTTAATTTGCAATCCCATGATAGTTATTTTGTTGAGTTTTCTGCCACTACTATTCATGAGAATAAATTTGCTTATGTGGAGAGCAATAAAATTTATATGCTTGTGGATCATGAAAAGAAAGCTTTATGTGATAGTTATATTGGTGAATTCATTCATGAAACTACTGAAAATTATTATGAGAGAGGAACATATGCTTTTACATATTGCAATATTATCAAGTTTCCTCTCTTTATGTTGAAAATTTTGAAGTATTGCTTGTTTTGCCTTCCTATGCTAGTTGATTCTTGTTTCCATAAGTTGTTTGCTCAAAAAATCCCTATTCATAGAAAGTGGGTTAGGCTTAAATGTGCTTGCCATGTGTTTCATGATGCTATTGTTATGTTTCAATCCTTATCTTTTATGCGAGCATCATTGAAATCATCATGCCTAGCTAAAAGGCATTAAAGAAAAGAGCTTGTTGGGAGACAACCCAACAATTTTACAAACTGTTTTTGTGTGCTCACATGATTAAGCTATTTTAGTAATCATGTTTTATTGCTTTTGTTTCAATAAAGTGCCAAGTAAGACCTTTGGGATGGTCTATGGTGACAGTTGATTTGATCTTGCTGAAAAACAGAAACTTTGTTCCCAGTAAAATAATTTTCATTTTTTAAATAATCGTGATAAAATCCTGATTCTTTCTGCACATGGTTGGTATAAAAATTTCCCAGGTTGTCCTAATTCTTCAGAATTTTTGGAGTAGCAGAAGTATGGTTCGAGTACAAATTACTACAGACTGTTCTGTTTTCGACAGATTCTGTTTTCAATTCATAGTTTGCTTGTTTTGTAGTTTCTATGGCTTATATTGCTCAATATAAATTGTATAAATGATAGGGTACAATAAGAATTGTGTCGGTGTACTAGAATAGGGGTACCCTAGTACCCCGAACTTGTGCACGGGCAGTTGTAGCACCCCGCGACAAAGGCTTGCCGGGCGAACGCCAAAGACCCTCCAAGGTTCCCTTGGAGCCATTCAAGAACAAAGTATTTAAGCTCAGGATACAAGGCCCCGGTAAGAGGAGCTTGTCGGGAAGGCCAACCGAGGCACTCTAAGGAACTTGCCGCGACGCGCCACGCGCTTCGGCAAGGCGACAAGGCCCCGGCAAGAGGAGCTTGCCGGGAAGACTAAACAAGGTACCTCGAAGCCCGGCGAGCGACAAGCCTCCGGGCCCGACAAGATAGTAGCAGCGGCAAGGCGCTTGCCGCGGCAGGCGGCCACTCTGCGCCCACGCTCCAGCGCATCCACCAACGTGTCGCTCTGGGAGCCTCTCCAGGCGCACGTGGCGGGAGGCTGTGCAGCCAGCGGTGCGCAGTGGCATGCGAAGCTGACAAGATCGCCATCATGGCGAATGGTGGCGCCCCTAACGGTCCTTTTCTGCACTGTTCGGGCGACTCAGACGGGCATTTAATGCCCTTGTCCCCTGCCGTCAGGGTTAGGTAGGGCGCATTGTACAAGCAACTGTATCACCTACCTCGCTTTTTACGTTTGTGCCCTTCTCTGCGTTGCCACCTGTCGGTGACCCCTTTAGCATATAAAAGGAGGCCCATGCGCAACATAGGGGGGGTTCGGGGGTTCGGAGGTTCGAAGGTTGGATGACTTCGACTCATTAGTAGCCCAGAAAACATGATACTCTCTCGCTCGAGAGCAAGAACATTAGATAATACAACCAGACAAGCAGCAGTAGGAGTGTTATCTCCCCGGAGAGCTCCGAAGCTGGGTAAACCGCTCGTGTGCTTCGCCTCGATCTGCTCTTCGTGCAACCTCCGCCCCCCACCGAACCGAAAGGGGCCCGGTCCGCCGGCCCCATAGGTGTTCGTGGGTTAGTTT
The DNA here is from genome assembly GCF_002162155.2 of Triticum dicoccoides. NCBI lineage: Eukaryota > Viridiplantae > Streptophyta > Magnoliopsida > Poales > Poaceae > Triticum > Triticum dicoccoides. The sequence goes on from NC_041386.1 coordinate 51,699,472, forward strand.
CCCCCGACATCTTTGGCGCGCCAGGTAGGGGGCGTCGAGATTGTGTGAACCTGATCCGGTGTTCACACGAGCTAGATCTTCATTCCCTTCATCAACATGCCACCGAAGAAGAAGACTTCAGTGGCAGCCGCTCCGTCCACGTCGTTTCCGCCACCGTTGGAGCAAACGGGTGGTGGAGTGGACGCCGGCGGAAGAACAGCCGTCGATGAGGGTGCTCACAGTGCTGCCAAGTCCAAGGACAAGGCTGCACAAACCTCGGCGACTGTACATGTTCCGCGCCACTCTCAGGAGGCGCAAGATCAACAGCACCATGGCGCTCGCAGCACCATGCGCATGATAGACCACGGCCAAGCTGGTGGATCTCGGGGCGCTCAAGACCAGCATGCACACCAACATGCTGGCACGAGCGGGGCACGGTCGCCTAGACGGGATACTGCTCCTTCTAACATAGTTAGAAGTTCGAGCACGTCCCGCTCCTCGCGCCGTCCGCCACTGCCACCCACCACTCCAGCAGAAGCTTTGGCGCGAGCTCAACTTCTCCTAGATTACCCTCCGACGTCGGACAAGATCGACGAATGGAGGGCCACCATTCAGAGTCTCATCGGCTACGCCAACGGCAACACTCCACGGCGGCCGAGTGCGTCACCGCCGCGGCAGGGTTGCCAGGCGCGAGCCGGTGGCGACGAAACGGGTGGAGGTGCAACTACCATGCAATCACCGCCCCGAAGGCCAAGATCGCCGACTCGCCGGATCCACCTCGACAGCGACTCCACTGCATTGTCGGATCCACGAGCTCGTCGCGATCAGCGCCAAGTTCTTCATGATCGACAACAAGAAGACGCTCGAACCCGCATCGAGCGCCGAAGAGAAGCGCGACGTCAATCCGACAAGCGCGCTGGGCCCTCTGTTGACATGCATGCGCCAGGGGAACCAGGTGATCTGCCGTACGCGGTAGGTTGCCCTGCATTCACTCGTCAGCTGCGGCAAGTCCAGTGGCCCAGCACAAAGAACTTCAAGCCAGACGTACCGGAGAAGTACGACGGCAAGACGCATCCGTCAGAGTTCCTCAGCATCTACACCATTGCGGTACAAGCTGCCGGGGGACGAGATGACAAGATCCTTGCCAACTACTTCCCGCTGGTGCTCAAGCCCAACGTCAGATCCTGGCTCATGCACTTGCCGGACAACTCCATATCCTCTTGGGCTGATCTATGCCATCAGTTTGTCGGCGCCTTCACCGGCGGACACAAGCCTCATGGCCAGGAGAGTGATCTTCATTTGCTCACCCAGAAGGAAGGAGAGCCCCTGTGCAAGTACATTCAGAGATTCAGCAGTGTGCAGCACAACATCCCAGATGTCCACCCTGCCGCGGTGATCAGCGCGTTCCATCAGAATGTGCGAAACCGCAGGATGCAGGAGGAAATGGCGATGTGCAAGATCAGGGACGTCATTGAGTTATATGCACTGGCCGACAAGTGTGCACGTGCTGAGGAAGGGAGGAGACTCCCCGGAGAAAATATAGGAGCGGGGGGATCTGACAGTGAAGATGCTGCCCCGACAAGGAAAAACCGGCGGCGGAACAACAGAAGGAGGAAAAGTAAAGAGGTGCTAGTTGTTGAGCAGTCCGGCAACGGTGGTGGCGCCAAGGAGGCCAAAGCTGGTGACTCCGGCAAGGAGGTCGCCGCAGAGGTGGCGGTCGCCGACAAGCAGGACGGCACCAACAAGCAATATTGCAAGATTCACCGCACCAAGGGCCATGATCTCCAGAACTGTAAGAAAGTCGAGAAGCTTGTTGAGCAACAGAAAGCTGAATACGAGCGGCACGACAAGGAGAAGGCCCAGGAAGGAGCTGGTGGATCCGACAAGAAACGTCCCGGTCGAGGAGGACGCCGCGGCAAAGCCAAGCAGCGGCAAGGGGACTGACCTCCTCGCGGCCGCGACAAGGATGAAGGTGACGAAGACAATGAAGACATGGATGATGAGGAGACTGATGAGCAGGAGTTCCAGAAAGCCACAGAGGTCCTGTGCATTGACGGTGGTGCTTCTCTGCATGCCTCGCACCGCCAGCTCAAGCAGTGGGTGCGAGAAGTTAATGCAGCAGAACCACCCGTCGAGTCACGCAAGCCTCTAAAATGGTCCAGCACGCCTATCATCTTTGATATTGAGGACCACCCTGATCGCATAACTGTGGTCGGGTGCTTGCCGATGTTGGTTTCACCAACAATCCGCAACCTCAAGGTCACTAAGATGCTAGTTGACGGCGGGGCCAGCTTGAATCTGATCTCCTCCGCGGTGCTCCAGAAACTCCAGATCCCTGACAGCGAGCTCGAAGAGACCGGTACATTTCAAGGAATCAACCCAGGAAGGAGCAAGCCGAAGGGAAAAATCACGTTGCCGGTAACATTTGGCAGTGAGCTGAACTTCAGGACTGAGAGGGTCACGTTTGACGTTGCCGACTTTCCATTACCTTACAATGGAATCCTTGGCCGTCCGGCACTCGCCAAGTTCATGGCAGCCTCTCACTATGCGTACAACGTACTGAAAATGCCAGGCCCAATAAGTGTCATCTCTGTCCCTGGCGACAAGAAGGATGCTCTTATCTGCGCCGACAAGATCTACCAGGAAGCCGCAGCCGCAGTAGAACGAAGGACATTTGCCGCTGAAGCTCCTGGGGGGAAGAAGAAGACCAAGTCCGGCAAGAGCTCCGATGCCCACTCCGGCAAGCGCACCTCTTCGGAGTGCTGCACTACCGTCGAGGACGCACCATCGAGCTCCACCGGCAAGTGTAAGAAGGCAATGACAGCTCCACCTGAGACCAAGAAGGTGTCCGCCAAGGAGGATGGCACTGGTGGTACATTTACCATCAGCGCCACTCTTAACCCCAAATAGGAAAGTGCGCTCGTTGCTTTCCTGCGGGCGAATGTCGACGTGTTTGCGTGGCAACCGTCTGATATCCCCGGCGTTCCCAGGAAAGTAATTAAGCACCACCTTGCCGTCTGTCCTCATGCGCGGCCCGTCAAGCAGAGAGTCAGGAAGTAGGCAGTAGAGCACCAAGAATTCATCGCAGAAGAAATCAAGAAGTTGGAAGCAGCAGGCTTTGTCAGAGGAGTACTCCATCCCACGTGGTTGGCCAATCATGTTGTTGTGCGCAAGGCTAACGGGAAATGGAGACTTTGTATTGACTTCACTGATGTTAATAAAGCTTGTCCCAAAGACCCATTTCCCTTGCCGCGTATTGACCAGATTGTTGACTCCACGGCCGGATGTGATTTGCTTTCATTTCTTGATGCATACTCAGGATACCATCAGATCTTCATGGCAGAAGAAGACGAAGAGAAAACTACATTTATCACCCCGTGTGGCACGTATTGCTTCGTACGGATGCCTTTCGGTTTGAAGAATGCTGGTTCTACATTCGCAAGGGTAGTCCACCACGCTTTTGAACCGCAGATGCACAGAAATGTGGAAGCCTACATGGATGACATAGTGGTCAAGAGCAAGAACAGGGCGACCCTAATTCAAGATTTAGATGAGACATTTGCAAATCTGCGCAAGATCAACCTCAAGCTCAACCCCGAGAAGTGTGTGTTTGGAGTCCCCTCCGGCAAGCTTCTCGGGTTCTTCGTGTCTCAGCGGGGAATTGAATCCAATCCCGACAAGATCAAAGCCATTGAGAAAATCGAAGCACCAAAGCGCGTCAAGGATGTATGAAGACTTGCCGGTTGCGTGGCTGCTCTCAGCAGGTTTATCTCTAGATCTGCTGAACGCGCCCTGCCATTTTTCAAAATTTTGAAGAAGGCAGGTCCAATGAAATGGACTCTGGAGGCGGAGGCTGCGCTGCAGGACTTGAAAAGATACCTGTCCTCCACTCCAACACTTGTCGCACCTAAGCCGCAAGAGAAGTTGCTGCTGTATATAGCGGCAACTAATCAAGTGGTTAGTGCTGCGTTAGTGGCGGAGAGAGAGGCAGATGATGAGCCGGCAACCATGGCAGATGCATCCAGCGACAAGCAGGGGGCTTCGCCGACAAGCTCTGGTCCCGACAAAGATGGATCTGCGCAGGAGCACGACAAGATGCAGAAAAGAATGGTGCAGCGCCCAGTTTACTTTGTCAGTTCCCTTCTGCAGGGGGCTAGGTCAAGGTACTCTGCTGTGCAGAAGTTGCTTTTTAGCCTCCTCATGGCCTTGAGAAAGCTGCGCCATTACTTCCAAGCACATGAGATCACAGTCGTCACTCGCTTTCCGCTGAAGAGGATACTGCAAAATCCAGAAGCAACAGGCAGGATTGTCGAGTGGGCGCTGGAACTGTCAAGCTTTGGCCTCAAGTTTGAGAGCACCTCAACTATCCAAAGCAGAGCATTGGCAGAGTTCATAGCAGAGTGGACGCCAACCCCAGATGAAGAAATTCCAGAAACAAGCATCCCCGTCAAAGAGGCAAGCAAAGAGTGGCTGATGTACTTTGATGGTGCCTTCTCGCTGCAAGGCGCCGGTGCAGGCGTGCTGCTTATCGCACCCACCGTAGAGCACCTCAAGTACGTAGTCCAGATGCACTTTCCCAAAGAGCAAGCAACCAACAATACTGCAGAGTATGAAGGATTGCTTGCCGGTCTCAGAATTGCAGCAGACCTTGGGATCAAGAAGCTTATTGTCAGGGGTGACTCACAGCTTGTCGTCCGACAAGTGAACAAGAAATACCAGAGTCCGTTAATGGAAGCGTATGTTGATGAAGTGAGGAAGCTAGAAGAGCACTTTGACGGCCTACAGATGGAGCATATCCCAAGAGTTCAGAATGACATTGCTGATGGTTGTCAAAGCGCGCCACACTAAAGTTACCTGTGGAACCAGGGATCTTTGTGCTTAAGTTGACTCAACCATCCGTAACACCATCAACTGGACAAAGCAAGAAGAGGAAGTTGATTTCTGGTGACTACTTTCCGGCAGAGCTCCCCGAAGCCGCCGCCAAGAAAGTCCCCAAAATCAACACCAAGGATGCTAAGGGGCAGTCTGCTCCGGAAAGCCTTATGGTTTGTTCCGTTGAAGCAGACGCTCCCGACAAGTTTTGCTCCGGCAAGCTTGCCGGGGAACATCAAGCTCCGGCAGGGCCGCAAGTCCTTGCCGTAGAAGCGGATGTTCCCGCAGCAGCAGATATGCCTTTAGTCCTTGTTGTCGAGCCGCAAGCTCCAGCATGGGCACAGCAGATTGTCCATTTCCTTCAGACAAGAGAACTTCCCGAAGAACAAGAAGAAGCGGAAAGAGTAGCCCGGCAGTCAAGTATGTACCAGTTTGTCGATGGCATACTGTACAGAAGAAGACTCAATGGTGTGAAATTGAAGTGTATTCACCGGGAAGATGGACAAAAGCTGTTGGCGGAGATACATGGAGGCATATGTGGCCACCACATTGGCGCAAGAGCACTTGCCGGCAAAGCTTTCCGGCAAGGTTTCTTTTGGCCGACAGCCCTCCAGGATGCAACTGCACAAGTAACCAAGTGTGAAGCGTGCCAGTTCCACTCCAAACAGATACGCCAGCCAGCTCAAGCTCTCCAGACGATCCCTTTATCCTAGCCATTTTTGGTCTGGGGGCTCGATATCCTCGGCCCCTTCCCCCGAGCTATCGGGGGCTTTGAGTAATTGTACGTCGCAATCGACAAGTTCACAAAGTGGCCGGAAGTGCAGCCAGTGAGGAAGGTGACAGCACAGTCAGCAGTCAAGTTCTTCAGGTCGATTGTTTGTCGTTTCGGGATCCCTAACAGGATCATCACCGACAACGGCACGCAATTCACGAGCCGCACCTTCATGCAGTACGTCCAAGACCTTGGCGCCAAGGTCTGCTTCGCTTCTGTTGCTCATCCGAGAAGCAACGGTCAAGCGGAGAGGGCAAATGCTGAAGTGCTGCGCGGGCTCAAGACCAGAACTTTCGATAGGCTGCGCAAATGCGGAAGAAACTGGATCGAGGAGCTGCCGGTGGTTGTTTGGTCGATCAGAACGACGCCAAATCGAGCCACTGGCCAGACACCTTTCGCTCTAGTCTATGGAGCAGAGGCAGTTCTCCCCACGGAACTCGCATACGGATCGCCTCGAGTGCTCTCTTATAATGAGCTTGAGCAAGAACAGCTGCGGCAAGACGACGCGCTGCTCCTTGAGGAAGATCGTCTTTAGGCTGTTGTACGAGCTGCTCGATACCAGCAAGCTTTGCGCCGCTATCATAGCCGCAAAGTTAAAGCCAGAAGCTTCGAGGAAGGCGATCTTGTTCTTCGGCGCGTTCAGTCCGCCAAGAATTCCAACAAGTTGACGCCGAAGTGGGAAGGCCCCTATAGGGTGAAACGAGTCACAAGGCCCGGCGCTGTCCGCCTTGAGACCGAAGATGGCATTCTGGTGAGCAACTCCTGGAACATAGAACATCTTCGTAAGTTTTTCCCGTAGGGCGCGGTTGTCGGAACCCGTTCCGTCAACCACCTTTTGTACAAGTCTTGTCGCTGTTGCATGTAATCCTTTGTACAAAGCCGGGCGCAGATCCCGTGCATAAGTAAAACCCCATGTGCTCCGCACAGCTTGTCCATTTCATGCGTTAGTTCCTTTCTTGCATGCGATTATGTGACACTTTGTGCAGCACCTACATCCGGTAAGCAGCAACGAGCCGAAGAGCTCCATATTATTATTTTTTTCTCTTCTTTCTTTTTCTTTTAAAGGAAAAGAAGGTTCTCTCGCGCACAAGTTTGCCGGGGGAGGAAGGAGAAGATTGTGGTATGGGCCAGGCGTCGTTCAAGCAAAGACTTGCCTTACCGGGAAGCAAATGACAGAAAAGCTAAGTTGCCAAAGTTTGAGCAATCACTTTTTTAAATTTTCGAGTTATCTTCCTCGAACGACCCTGCTTTGTATGGAAAACCTGTGCGCGGAGGAACCTACTCGTGGCTAGTTGCGCCCTTACTTTGTTTCGAGTCCGCTCAACAGCTTAAGCGTGCTGCAACTAGTCGCGACAAGGTTTCTGAAGTTCCGCACTCAGCGCTCGCCGCTCGGGCGCCTGCGCCGACAAGTTCCCTAGAAGCGTAGGGTAAAAACATACAAAGGAAGGAATCTAGTAGAGGAAATAACATTGCAATTGATAACAGAAATAAAGTTATATTACAAGATAACTTGTCGCAGCTCTAATAGACTGTTTTCATAACATGATTAGCAGCGACAAGGGAAAAGAAGAAATGGGCGGCCTAATCTACGCGTCCGCCCTCGACTCTCTTGATCTCGCTCACCTTGTCCACAGTGGGTGCGACAAGGGCCTTGAGTGCGTCCAGATCGGCGTCAGGCGGCAAGGACCTGAGGACGTTGGTGAAGCTGAGGCCTGGATTGCGGAAGGCCACCTTCATCAGCACCTTCTGGAGAACCCCAGCGCAGATTTTGCGCGACTCGTCGGCCAGCTGCTTCGGGATCCTCTCCCGGAGCCGCTGGAGTGCCGTCGCCACGCCCTTGAAGAACAGGCTGAGCTTGGCGCTGGGTTGAAGACTCTCATCGGAAGGATACCCAAAGTCCTCCATCCCCAGCTGCGCCAGCTCCTCGTTGATGACCACGGCAATGTTCACCAGACCCTCGGTCCAGTGCTCCACAGTGTCTCTGAACGAGTTCTGGGTGACTGCAATGCTCAACAGCAGCGCCGCGTCAGCCTTGACCTTCTCCGACAAGGTCTTCTCCCGCTCCTTGGCGGCCTCCAGCGTCTACGTCAGCGTGGCCAGCTTCAGCTCCAGGTCTGCTTTGGAATCCTTGGCGGTGCTGAGCTCCTTGCCCCTCTCAGCGAGAAGGCCTTGCAGCTCATCGTGGGCGGCAGCATCCTTCTCGCTCTCACGCTTGAGCGCGGGAAGCTCCTCGCGGCTCTTCCCAATGTCGGCCTCCAGCTGCGCCACCTTCTCCTCTAGCTCTTTCTTGGCGGCCTCTGCAGTTGCCGCGGCATCCTTTGCTTCCTGGAGCGCCCCGCCAAGTGCTCGCTCACGCTCGGCGAGCTCTTCCTCGTAGCTGTCGAGGTGGGCCTTCCGCTGCACTAGTTCGCCTTCCCGCGCGGACTGCTTCTCGGCAGCCAGCCTTTGCTCCTCCTCAGCTTCGGCCTTCTCGAGAAGGAAGGCCGTGCGCTCCTCGTCGAGTCGCTCCCGCTCCTGCGCCAGAGACCGGAGAGCTTCTTGATTTTGGCCTCGGAGCTCCTCCGCGCGCTTCTCCATGTCCACTGCCGCCTTCACGACAAGCGCTTCCCGGGAAGCCAGCTTGGCTTGCCGGGTGCGGTAGAGTGACAGCAGCTTCCGCAGCAGCTGCTCCTCCTCAGGCTCGCTGCTGCTGCTGCCGGGCGCGTCAACCAATGACAGTCCAGCAGAGGCGAGCACCTCCCCGTCAAAAGTCTCCCCCTCGACCGGTGCCCTGGAGCTCGACGCCCATGGTAGCTTGATGAAGATGTCGTCGCCGGCCTTCAAATAGGCGCCGGACTGGGGCTCCTCAGAACCCGGCTTCTGAAAAGCGGCAGAGGGATCGGCGGTCGGCGCAACGCCTGGCGCTCCTGCGGTCTTAGGGTCGTCAGTGCGATCGCCCGACCCCTCGCCGGCTTCCGCAGCAGCAGCCCCGGCGGCCTCCTCGCCGGCGGTCACATCAGCACCGGCACCTTCCTCGCCGGCGCCCTCTATCTCCATTGGCTCAGCCGTAGATGGGTCTGAAGAACGAAGAAGGGAGGAAAATCAATCGAAAATCCAAGAAAGGAAAAACGGAAGAAGCAGAACCCAAGGGAAAGTTTCTGGGCAAGTGGATTACCTGCGCCAAGATCTTCAGTTGCGGCCTCGGTCGCCGCAGGATTAGCAGTGCCGTCCCTTGCCGGAGAGTCCCCCCTTGCCGGAGAGCGCTCCCTTGCCGGGGACTCCTCCCTTGGCGGTGCAGTCGAAGCAGGTGGCACTTCGGGACCGGCCTCCGGGCGCTCCTGATGAGGCTGCTCTGCTCCTGCACAAGTCAACAAGCAAGATATCAACAAAGGAAAAAGCACTCAAGCGCGCCCGGCAGCAGAAGGTTAAACTATGAACTTACGCTGGGGGCTGCGCTGGGGGCTGCTTTGAGGAGTGATTGCCGGGTCCGTCAAGGTGATCTCGGACCCACCCCCTATCGACAAGGTGGGGTCATCTTCGATGACGATCACCGCGGCCTTGGCCCTCTTCGCCGCTCTCTGGGCCAGCGTCCTGAAAAGAAAGAAGCCCAGATTGGAGCAAGTCAGATACAAGATATAAACAGCAAGATTGAAGAACTACAAGAGCACCAAAGAAACTTACTCTTCTTCCTCCTCGTCAGAGCTGAGCGCGGAAAGATCGAAGTCCGGCCCTCCTCCTGTGCGGCGAGGTGGAGGAGTAGGATCCCTTGCCCGCTTGGCGGGGGCAGTGGCGGTGGCCCGGGAAGATCCAGCTCCAGTTGCCGCTGTTGCGTGAGGCGCTCCCGCGGCAACATTGCTTGTCGCGGTAGAGCGCGTCGCGCGGCTCGGTGGCTGTGGAGCCGGCTGCCGCCCCGCTGCGTCCCCGGCCCTGCGAAGGCGCCTTCTTGGCGGGGCCGGGGGCTCCGCCTGCGGCAAGTTCTCTGAAGGCTCAGCCTCCTCCTCGCCGGCCTCGCTCGGCTCGGCTTCGGAACCGGCAGGCTCCTCCTCGCCCATGAACTCCGCGCGCTCGGCAAGGTTTACCGCCTCTGCAGCCTCCGCCTCCTCCACGGTGAACCCGAATGCGCCCGCGGTAGCTGCGGCCGCAGCCTCTTCCGCCCTAGTAGCGATGAGCTGCAGCTCCTCGTCGGTAGTGTCACGGGTGAGGCTCTTCTGCTCGTCAGCGCGGACCGGCACTTCCTCCAAGGTGTCTAAGAACGCTTGCACGACGTCATCCGCAGGCTCTTGCCAAGTTGGAACGATTCCGTGTGAATCGCACAACGGCATCATGGCGCGGATCCGGTCAAGCGAAGAGTTATTTTACAAAGGAACTACGCCCCTCGGCAGAGTGAATGGGTGCTGGGGGTCGCGTTTGAATAACTCCAAGAGCATTGCGTCCAACTCCAAGACGGTGAAGTTGTAGTTGAGGCCCGGCCGCAGTCTCATGATGTCCGCCGAGTTCTTGAACTCCCAGGCGGGCCTCCCCCTCTCCTGCAAGGGGGCAATGCGGCGGCGGAGGAAATCTACCCCGACAGCACCTACAGTGAGCCCGGCAAGCCTGAGGCGAAGAATCCTAGTGATGGCGATCTTCAGCCTCTCGTCTTCCGGGGCCACGTTGCTCCAGTCATTGCCGCGCACTATTGGAGTTTGGCGCACGGCGGTGAAGGGCTGCAGATTCTCCTCGACGATCCAGCACCACTCCGCTCTCCACTCCTCCCACTTGCTGCGGAGCTCACCATCCAAGTACGCCTCCTTCTTGCCGACTCTCGAGACCCAGGCAATCCCTCCGGCAAGCGGCTCTCCTCTCTATACCCGAGGCATGAAGTAGTGGCGGAAAAGGGCAACACTAGGGTGGACTCCGACAAAGTTTTCGAACAAGTGTGTGAAAACTGCCATGGTCAGGACAGCATTGGGGGTGAATTCAAGGAGGCGGAAGCCATATGTGTTCATAATGTCACAGAAGAACTCCGAAAAAGGCGGGCAGAGTCCGCAATAGAAGAATAGCGGGAAGAACGGGTACCCATTTGGAGCCAACTCCGAGGCAGCGGCCGGAAGTACCCTCGTGCGCGGATGCGCACGCGTCTCCGTCGCCCAAAAGAGGTAGAAGTACTCCCTCAGCTCCTGCACGCCGAGCTGGGGGGTGAAGATCGCCCGCTCCTTCCGCAACGCCGCGAGCCGCTGCGCCTCGGCCGACTTCACACCCTTTCCCTTGTCGGCTTTCGGGCCCATGGCGGAGGTGGTGAGGGAGGTCGACGGCGTGGAGATGCTGGTGACAATGGGAGGGGCGGAGCGCTGCTCTCTCGACTTCGAGAAGAAGGGGGGAGCAGCGGAGTTTGTGAAGAAGGAGTAGCAGCAACCAGCGAGGGGGAACGAACTGCCCCTGTTTCCTCTGCTTATAAAGAGGGACGGGGCGGACGTTTCGGCCTTCCAAATAAACAACCACCCACGATCTCCCCCACGATGCCGCATTCAACGCGTGCCGTTATGGGGGAGCGCGGTGGATACGGAGCGAGATTTGGTGTAGCCCAGCCCGCGTATGCCCGTGCCCTGTCTTGGGCCTGGCCCAACAGCGCTCGGCACCGTGTCTGGCCCAGGCCCGGGGGCTCCTGTCGGTGTACTAGAATAGGGGTACCCTAGTACCCCGAACTTGTGCACGGGCAGTTGCAGCACCCCACGGCAAAGGCTTGCCGGGTGAATGCCAAAGACCCTCCAAGGTTCCCTTGGAGCCATTCAAGAACAAAGTATTTAAGCTCAGGATACAAGGCCCCGGCAAGAGGAGCTTGCCGGGAAGGCCAACCAAGGCACTCTAAGGAACTTGCCGCGACGCGCCACGCGCTCCGGCAAGGCGACAAGGCCCCGGCAAGAGGAGCTTGCCGGGAAGACTAAACAAGGTACCTCGAAGCCCGGCGAGCGACAAGCCTTCGGGCCCGACAAGATAGCAGCAGCGGCAAGGCGCTTGCCGCGGCAGGCGGCCACTCTGCGCCCACGCTCCAGCGCATCCACCAACGTGTCGCTCTGGGGGCCTCTCCAAGCGCACGTGGCGGGAGGCTGTGCAGCCAGTGGTGCGCAGTGGCATGCGAAGCTGACAAGATCGCCATCGTGGCGAACGGTGGCGCCCCTAACGGTCCTTTTCTGCACTGTTCGGGCGACTCAGACGGGCATTTAATGCCCTTGTCCCCTGCCGTCAGGGTTAGGTAGGGCGCACTGTACAAGCAACTGTATCACCTACCTCGCTTTTTATGTTTGTGCCCTTCTCTGCGTTGCCACCTGTCGGTGACCCCTTTAGCATATAAAAGGAGGCCCATGCGCAACGTAGGGGGGGTTCGGAGGTTCGAAGGTTGGATGACTTCGACTCATTCGTAGCCCAGAAAACATGATACTCTCTCGCTCGAGAGCAAGAACATCAGATAATACAACCAGACAAGCAGCGGTAGGAGTGTTATCTCCCCGGAGAGCTCCGAAGCTGGGTAAACCGCTCGTGTGCTTCGCCTCGATCTGCTCTTCGTGCAACCTCCGCCCCCCACCGAACCGAAAGGGGCCCGGTCCGCCGGCCCCATAGGTGTTCGTGGGTCAGTTTCCCCCGACAAATTGTGTGAGAAAAATTATGAATCTTGTCTTTGACAGTACCAAAGTGAATGGTTTGCTCATTATCATACTAACCCATGTCACGAAGTTCCATTAAGTTTTGTCTGATTGAAGTTTTCAAGTTTTGGGTGAGACATCGATATGAGGAGAATAGGGAGTGACAAGACCCCAAGGAACCCCAAGTTAATATCCAAGGAAGATCCAAGAAACTAAGCTTGGGGATGCCCCGGAAGGCATCCCCTCTTTTGTCTCCAACATTATCAATAACCTCACTTGGAGCTATATTTTCATTCATCACATGCTGTAAGTTCTGCTTGGTGCATCATTTTATTTAACTAGTATTTTCTTGTTGTTATTTAGAATAATTTTTTGCATCTTTTATTTCAATAAAAGTAGCAATTATAGCCTTTACTATACTTATTTTGCAAGTCTACATGTTGCTGTTTGAAAACAGAAAGTTTATCGTTGTTGCAAAAATTCTCTAGAAAAATCTAAATGTGATAAAATGTTGAAACTTTTTGCACAATAAGATATGATAAATTTTCTATAGTGTGATAAATGTTTAGAATTTTTGGAGTTACAGAAGTACGAATGTTCTTGCATTCTTTACAGAGTGTATTGTTTGATATATTGCTGTTATAGTTGCATTGTTTGCATATGTTTGCTAGTTTAATGATTCTATTTGAGGATAGGAGTATTAAATATGCAGAGGAATTTAGTGTGCAATGTTAAATTATAATTTTAGTGATTTGTTGCAGTAGAGAATGATAAGGTGTTGCATTGACTTATACTAACGTATCTTACGAGTTCTGGTTGATTTTTGTGTCGATGAAGTTTTTAAGAATTAGGGAAACCGTGTTATGAGAAGAATGAAGAAGACACAAGAGCTCAATATTGGGGATGCCCAAGGCATCCTAAGTTAATATTCCAAGAAGTCTCACACATCTAATCTTGGGGATGCTCCGGTAGGCATCCCAATTTTCTTCATCAACAATTATCGGTTAGCCTCGGTTGAGCCTATGTTTTTTTCTTCTTCACATGATGTGTGAAATTTTCTTAGAATTTCATTTTATTTTGTTTTGCTTTATGTTTTAATAAAATACTTAGATCTGAAACTTTTAAATAAGAGAGAGTCCTCAATTAGCTACCCATTTACTTAACTACTCGCATGATCTTCATTTATATCTTTTTGGAGTAGTTTGTCATTTACTCTCGTGCTTCACTTATATCCTATGAGTAAATTTTTGAGTAAATTGAATGTAATGAATTTGAAATTATATGTTCATATCATGACTAGTGGTATCTTCACATTGGGTTTAGAAAGTGAAATCTTTTCAAGCTTGACAATCACAATATTGGTCGTACAAGCAATTCATGAATGATTACTATAAGGAAGAGAATTTCACATGCAAATATATTATCTTGGAAATCTTCTATGATTGTGAATACCCATTAATTATTTTCAAACTTGAGCAAATTAGTTGAAGTTGGACAAGGAAGACAATGTAATGAGTTATGGTTGTGTATATTTGCATAGAAGTTATATTGTCATGGATCCTCCAACATGTGGTGTTTGCCTAGGATCTTCTGCTAGCCAAAAATTCATACTAAGTAGAGATACTACTTGTGCATCCAAAAAACCCTAAAACCCAGTTTCATGCCATGAGTGTCCACCATACCTACCTATGGATTGAATAAGATCCCTCAAGTAAGTTGTCATCGGTGCATAAAGCAATAAAAATTGCTCCTAAATATGTTTGATATTTTATTGTAAGGGAAAATTGAGCATTGTACGAACTTGTGATGGCAAAGTAATAAAAGTGATGGACTGCATAAGAATGGTTGCTACCATAAGGGGTAATATAACATGATGTTCCTTTGCATTAAGAGCTTGGGCATCCAAATAAAAAGCGCATGACAACCTCTGCTTCCCTCTGCGAAGGGCCTATCTTTTACTTTTTAGTATTTACTTTTATGCAAAGAGTCAATAGTATACATCCTCATTCAACCTCAAGTATTCTCTAGTTGGCAAGCATCATGTGGTGGGGTAAGATCTAGGCACATATGTCCAATCAAATATATTTGATCATGATTTATTATTGTTGACAATTATCTCTATGATAACTGAGTTGGGAGGCGAAATATTAAGCCCCTATCTTTCTTCGTGTTCAACGGATGCCATTTCTTCTAAGAATATGCTTTGAGTAGTAGCAATCGTGGAAGACTATATGATAATTGAGTATGTGGAGCTCTTACTTAGACTCTGTTGAATAAGTTGAATTGCAATTGTTTGGTGACTAAGAATATAGGTTGTTGAGTTTCAAGAGAATGCATTGTTTGAACCTTAACATGTGAAGTGGTTGCTAATTTTAACATGAAAAGTTTTATGACAAATAATTGTTGTTACGATGCTAGGAAAAGTGATTGAAATTATCATTGATCAAACTTGTGCACTTTGCTAGCATTCACACTTCATAAATTGTTTCTTTTATCGTTTACCTACTCGAGGACGAGTAGGCATTAAGCTTGGGGATGCTGATACGTCTCCGACGTATCTATAATTTATGAAGTATTCATGCCATGTTTACAATAATTTTATATGGTTTTGGTATGACTTTCATGGAACCAACCCGAACTGACGTTGTTATTAGCAGAAGTACCGTGGTGTTGTTTTTTGTGCAGAAATGAAAGTTCTCCAAATGAGCTGAAACTTTTTGACAATTTTTTTGGAACAAAAGAGACCCCAGAAGGTTTGTGGAAGGGCCAAAAGGTGAAGGAGTAGGCCACAAGACACCGGGGCGCACCTGGTGGGCCTGGCTTGCCCCGGTAGGTTGTGCTCACCTCGAGGCCCATCTTAGCGTGAAACTAACGCCAAGAAATCCTATAAATAGAGAAACCATAAAAAATAACCCTAGATCAGAAGTCCCGCCGCCGTACGCCTCTATAGCCACGAAAAACCAATCTAGAGCCCGTTCTAGCACTCCATCGGAGGGGAATTCCTCACAGGTGGCCATCTTCATCATCACGGCGGCGACCATGATGAGGCGGGAGTAGTCCACCCTCGGGGCTAAGGGTTTGTACCAGTAGCTATGTGTTTAATCTCTCTCTCTCTCTCTCTCTCTCTCTCTCTCGTGTTCTTGAGATGGCACAAACTTGATGTATCGCGGGCTTTGTTAATATATGATCATATGTTGTTTGGAAAGGAAAGGGTGATGCAGCAAAGTAGAGATAAGTATTTCCCTCAATTAAGAACTAAGGTATCAATCCAGTAGGAGGCACAAGCAAGTCTCCAATCTATGTACCTGCACAAACTAACAAACACTTGTACTCAACGCGAAAAAGGGGTTGTCAATGCCTTCATGGTCACAAACAAGAGTGATATCTAATAGAGATAGGTATATAAGATAAATGAAAGAGCAAGCTAAAGTAAATCTAAATAAATTGCAGCAAGGTTTTTTTGGTTTTTTTGGTTTATAGATATGAAAATATATGATGGAAAATAGACCCAGGGCCATAGGTTTCACTAGATCCTTCTCTCTTGAAAGAAAACATATGGTGGGTAAACAAATTACTATCGAGCAATTGATAGAAAAGTGCAAAGTTATGACGATATCCAAGGCAATGATCATGAATATAGGCATCACGTCCGTGTCAAGTAGACCGATTCATGCCTGCATCTACTACTATTACTCCACACATCGACCGCTATCCAGCATGCATCTAGAGTATTAAGTTCATAAGAATGAAGTAAAACCTTAAGTAGGATGACATGATGTAGAGGGATAAACTCAAGCAATATGATGAAAACCCCATCTTTTTACCCTTGATGGCAATAATACAATACGTGCCTCGCTACCCCTACTATATCACTGGGTGAGGACACCGCAAGATTGAACCAAAACTAAGCAACTCTTCCATTGCAAGAAAAACCAATCTAGTTGGCCAAACCAAAGCGATAATTCAAAGAGAAATGCAAAGATATTTGATCATGCATAATAGAATTCAGAAAAGACTCAAATAATATTCATGGATAATCTGATCATAAATCCACAATTCATCGGAACTCGACAAACACACCGCAAAAGAATATTACATCGGATAGAATTCCAAGAACATCAAGGAGAACATGGTATTGAAGATCATAGAGAGATAAGAAGCCATCTAACTACTAGCTATGGACCCTTAGGTCCGTGGTAAACTTCTTACGCTTCATCAAAAGGGCAGCAAGTTTGATGTAGATGCCCTCCGTGATCGAATGCCCCTCCGGCAAGGTGCCAGAAAAGGCCCCAAAATGGGATCTCACGGGAACAGAGGCTTGCGGCAGTGAAAAAGTATTTTGGTGTATGCCTCTGATGGTTTGGGAATATTTGGGAATTCATAGTGCAAGAATTAGAGGACACCTGAGGGCCCCGCAAGCCCTTACGGCGCCCCCTAGGGCGCGCTTAGGAGGCTTGTACCCTCCTCGGGACTCCTCTCGCCCCCACTCCAAGTCTTCTCGATGACTTCTGGTCCAAGTAAAAATCGTCCCGAAAGTATCATTCCGTTTGGACTGCGTTTGATATTTCTTCAATATAAAACTCAAAAACAAGGAAAAAAACATAAACTGGCACTGGGCTCTAGGTTAATAGATTAGTCCCAAAAATAATATAAATTGCATATTAATGCATATAAAACATCCAAACCAGATAATATAATAGCATGGAACAATCAAAAATTATGGATACATTGGAGACATATCACCCGCTCTCTGTAATGTGGTGGTAATCACTTTTCTGTCTCATGAGATCTTTGTGGATGTGCTTCTAGAGGAACTTAAGGAGTGGGGCTGGAAGGCTGGGAATGACATGTCTCAGCTTCTCAATTCGCTGTTGTCTTCCCTTCCAAGGAGAGCCTAGAGATGGAAGCTGCATGTACTAGTTTTATTCTTCCCGCTCCCTTCTCATGGCCTTTGGAGAACTGATCGGGAAGCCCATCGAGGTGGATGAGTCCTCACTAGATCGCCTCGGCTCTGCGCGCATGTGTGTCTGGTGTCACGACCTCGCGCATGTGCTTGGTGCCATTGATGTCTTCCCCACCTCTAGCTCTTGTTGTATCCATGTCTGTGTTGAGGCCAGCTTAGGAAAAACCTCCGCCTCCGCCACCGCCTGCCCCGCGCATTGATGATGGTCATGGCCAAGATCACAGCAACGCGGGTGAGCATTCGGGGGCCAAAATTTCCCCTCGGAATGGAAAGAGTTGGGCTTTGAAATGCAAGGGTCTTTTCAAATCTAGCGCTCCCTATGGTGGTTATGTTGCTAAAGGTGGTGGTGCTGCTACTAGGCCAAGGGCAGGGAATGTCCTAGGCTCCTCGGACGCGCTGGAACAATGCCTGGCCCCGACTGCAGGTGGCTTGGGGACCTCGTTCTCTGCTGTGTGATCCAACAAGCCCACCTGTCCTGGCTCGACATCCCTCTCTGGTATCATGGACGTGCCGCAGTCTCTGGCCCTGGAGGTCTCGGGTCCGGTGACCAAGAATAAGTCGTCCGTCAAGAAGTTATCGGCTAGGAGTAGGGGCACTTCAAGCTCTAAGCATTATGTGGTAAGGCTTTGCAGGAGTGTGGACGATAATCTCCATGGTGTTGCTGCTGGAGCCTCGGTTGTGGTTGCCACCCCTCCGTCCTCGCGTTCTGTGCCCATTCTCTCCCCGGTGTCTATGGCCCGCAAGAGCGGGCGCGCCAAGGATTATAGTGTTCCCATGGCTGAGAAAGTGCCCTGCAGGGCGCGTGCGAAGGACTCCATCCTGGCAGTTACCTCGGCTACCTTCTTTCCTATTCATTTAGTTTTGCCTGATTTGTCTGATAGCCATGTAGTTAGAGTCATGTCTGATTCTGGGATAACTTTTGATCCGAATGTTGGCTCTCCTTCTTCCTTCTCTCTGTGATTCATGTGAACGAGCTAGCTCAGGCCGCCTTGGCTAAGGCCATGGAGGCTGCAACCTCCACCAAGACCATAGGGATGGCGGCTGGGCTGGGAGTTGCACATGCTGCAGATGATGTGGCTGGTAGTGACCAGCATACATCTAGGTATCAAAATTGGACTAGAATAAACGTGCTAAAACCTGTGTGGCCCCGTGCATGTTGAGTATACGTATCAAGAATCCCTCCTTTAAATGAGAGCGATTTTCCGGAACATCTGTGGTTTCGGTGCTAGGGGCGTCGAGATCAGATTACGGAGTCCATTAGAGATGAGAACATTGACCTAGTTGGTTTAATCGAGACATTTAAGGATTCTTTCTCGCGTAATGAGTTGTCTTCGATCACCGGGGCCGATCGCTTTGCTTGGAGGTGGCTTCCTGCCTCTAAGCTCTCAAGTAGCATCCTTGATTGGTGCCAAATTGGACATTTTTTTATTTTGTGGCATTTGATCAGGGTATATTTTGGGCTAATATGGTGGTATCACATAGGCACCTCAACCTCTTATGGGAGGTCTTGGTAGTTTATGGTCCGGCTAATCAGTCCCTCTCGCCTCTTTTTCTTGATGAAATTCTGGAGAATATTGAATCTCGCATGCTTCCACTCCTTATCAGTGGTGACTTTAATCTCTTCCACTCCCCTACTCATAAAAACAACAGTACCTTCTCTTGGCCATTGGACGACGCGTTCAACGACTTTATCTCTGGATGTGCTCTTTGCAAAATCCCTAGGTTGGGAACGTGATTTATTTGGTCCAATCATCAGGCCAACCCCGTGCACTCAGTCCTTGATCGTGCGTTTGTCAACATGGCTTTGCTGGATTTTTCCTTTCCCCTTGCCTCCCTATCGGCAAAGCCTAATGTATGATCGGACCACACACCTCTGTTTCATGATGACGGGACAATCAATATAGTAGTGGTCCGGAGATTTCACTTCAATTCCTCATGGTTGCTTATTGATGGGTTCCGGGTTATGCTCTCCAACAAGATTTCTAACTTTCACACCTCGGTCCATCGGTCTTTTTGGTCGCTGGACAACTAGCACTTCTGTTCCTACCATCTGAGGAAATTCCTTAAAGGCTGGGGACGGAATAGGGCGGCGGAGGTGCGCAAACAAAGGGATGAGCTGCAGGGTAATATTTAGGAGCTGGACGCAGTCACGGATCGTCTCGGTCTCTCGCATGTCGGTTAGTAAAAGCGATATAACATGGAGGGTCTTCCCATGCAGTTGCATCGTCAGGCAGAAGTGTACTGGAGGCAACACAACACACCTAATTGGATGCTTAAAGGAGACTGCCTCATGGCTTATTTTTTGTGATTACTAATGGGAGGAGGCACCAATGTCTCATTGATCATCTTTTGGTTGACGGTGTCTGTGTGTTTGCTCAAGACGCTATTCTTCAACATGCGCGTCATTTATTTCCTACCGTCTTGTTTACTAGGCCTGCTTCTGGTTTCTATATTTCCAACAATCTTTGGGAGGGCCCTGCCCGGGTGTGTGTAGAAGATAATGCGTACCTCTCTGTTCCTCTCTCCTCTGACCAAATAGAGGTTGTGGTCTCTTCATCTAAGTCTTATTCTTCCCCTGGGCCCAACGGGTTCTCTATTGCTTTTTAAAAAAAGTTCTAGACTTTGCTTCGCCCGTTGTTTGCACAATTATCCAGGGATTATATTTGGGGACAGTAGACATTTCCCTGGTGAATTATGTGATCCTCTCTCTATTCCTAAGGTCAAAGGATCTGACTCTCTCTCCCAACTCCGACCGATTACCCTCAGCAACAATTTTTCCAAGTTCGCCTTTCTTCGGTTGCACACAAAAGTGCTTAGCCCTACTCAATCTGCTTTTGTGATGGGCGGACTTAACCTAGATAGTATTCTTAGCCTGCATGAGATTGTGCACGATCTCAAGGTTAGGAAGACTAAAGCCCTAATTCTCAAACTTGACTTCGAAAAACGTATGACTCGGTTAGCTGAGAGTTTTTATGTAAGGTTCTTTTGGCTAAGTTTATGGGGGAGCATACGTGCATAGGCTTTTGCAAATTTTTTTCTGGTAGGTGTACTGCAGTGGTAGTTGATGGCAAAATTAGTCATTTCTTCGCCAATGTTAGAGGCCTGCGGCAAGGGGATCCCATTTCTCCGCTCCTCTTTAACTTTGTTGCGGACGCACTACCATATATTCTCTCGAGTGCGCCCATGGCGGGCCATATTACCCCTGTAGTATCGCACCTCATTCCAGAAGGGGTGTCGCATGTTCAATATGCAAACCATACCATTATCATGGTCAAGCTCAATGATCTATGCTTTGCTAATTTGAAATTTCTCCTGCTATGTTTTGAAGCACTCCCAGGCCTGAAAATTAACTTCTCTAAGTGTGAAACTCTGGTCATTGGGATGACCGAACCCGAGGCGTTGAGAGTTTCCCAGCTGCTTAATTGCTAGCATGGGTCATTCCCTTTTATGTATCTTGGTCTCCTTATTTCCCCTTTCAAATTACATGCTAAAGATTTTGCTCCCCTTGTTGCCAAGATTGGCAATCGGGTCATCCCATGGCGTGGCAGGTATAACACCAGCGTTGGCAAGGTTCGACTCACTAATGCCTGCCTTACTTCCCTCCCCATGTTCACCATGGATTTTTATCGTCTCATGGATGGGACCCACATGGTTTTTGACAAACAAAGGAGCGCCTTTTATTGGAACGCTGCTGATAATCGCCACAAATACCATCTGGTTAAATAGAAACACATCTGTCGCCCCAAGTCCTTTGGTGGTTTGGGTATTTTGAATACTTCCATCATGAATAAGTGCTTGATCATCAAATGGTGGTGGAAGATATGCACTTAGGGCGCTAGCTCTCTGTGGTTTGCCTTGCTAAAAAATAAGTACTTTACTAATGGTAGTCCCCTCTCTGCCTCTGCCTCGGGTGGCTCCTAGTTCTGGCATGATCTGGTTAAAGTGCAACATGATTTCAGAGCTCACGTCAAGTTTGTGGTGGGGAATGGGTCCTCTATTTGGTTATGGCTTGACTAGTGGCGTGGTGATTCCCCATTAGTCGTTCACTTTCCGACCTTATTTTCATTTTTTTCAACTTTGGAGATCTCAATCTCTGAGCTCTCCCACACTGGTTGGGACCTAGGTTTTAGGAGAATCCTTTCTCCTGAAGAGTTGGGTGACTGGCAGCTTCTTGTTGCTAGTTTCCCTGTTCTCTCGGAGGAGGAGGATTCTGTTATTTGGCCTCATACTACCTCTGGTAGATTCTCTGTCAAGTTGCTCTATGGTCGTCTCATCTCATGCAGCCCTACTAATAGGTTCAAGGATGCACTACTAGGGAAACGACTATAGCTAATATGGGCATTAATGGCGCACCACTACTAGGGAAAAGCCTAGCAGCACCGCGGGTTTTGGGCCTATTAGTAGCGCGGGGACCGGCGCTACTAATAAGGCGCTACAGCTAACGTATAGTAGTAGCGCCTGTTGTCCCACGCTACTGCTATACATGAATAGCTATAGCGCTCTTTAGAAAAGGGCGCTGCTGATATTATCTGCAGCGATGTTTACTTAGAAGCACTACTGGTAAGGCGACGCTACTGCTAAATTTCCCCCCTCGCTACTACTAGTTTTATTAGTTTTTTTCCCTGCATATTTGTTTTGTATTTGAATAGGCTTTATACAATAATCTTTAGCATATCATACACATACAAATGTATCATAGCATATACATACAATTAGTCTCATCAAATCATGTCATCATCATAATCATCATCCAACACAAAGTGGTCTCTCGTCATCATCTCGAAAATAGCGATACAAGTCTCGATTACTTGCAAATACATCGTCATCCATCTAAACAATGATATATGCGAGAAGAGCTATCACTTTGAGTACATGAGTTCGTATCCCTCTCTCGCATTAGCGTGAACCTAAACTAACTACTGCCTGCCGCTCGAAAACCGGTACACCTGGGCCTGACACTCCGGACACTTGTCTTATATATACTCCTGGCGTAGCACTTCTTCGCCATCTATGATCTATGCACCTGCATCGTCACATGAGTCGATGATATGCAACATATATAATTGAGCAACAGAAAGAGACAGACTTGGCAAAAATAGAAACAACATATCATAAGCATAAATAACAAAGTTCATCGTACCCCAAAATGCCCTAACTAGAGTGATTTTTGCTAGTCGAGGAGGACACTACTAGGGAAAAAGCCTAGCAGTAGCGCGGGTTTTGGGTGTATCAGTAGCGCGGGCGCCCGCGCTACTGACACGGCGCCACAGCTAACTTGTAGCAGTAGCGCGTGTTGACACGCGCTACTGCTATACATGGTTAGCTGTACCGTGCATTGCAGTACAACGCTACTGCTAATTATCTATAGTGGGTCTTATGCCCCGCGCTACTACTATTACTTTCAAAAGCAAAAAAATATCTCGATCCCGTGCGTGTTGTCAATGGCAGCAATTGTTCGATCCAGCGATGGTTGGGGTTGCCGGAGGCATGAACGAGCAGCGGCAGACCAAATCCGGCGGTGGCTGTTGGAGGAGGGCCTGTTTCCATGGAAGAGCAAGGCAGCGGCGTGGGGCTCCTCTTCCCAACCATGCCAGATATGGTCGTCCATGGCGACTACCTGCACGGGCATGGACATGGGATTGTGAGTCAAACCAGAGGGAGAGAGAGAAAAAGAAAACCGAG
This sequence comes from Triticum dicoccoides, assembly GCF_002162155.2. Taxonomy (NCBI): domain Eukaryota; kingdom Viridiplantae; phylum Streptophyta; class Magnoliopsida; order Poales; family Poaceae; genus Triticum; species Triticum dicoccoides. Next base: position 51,722,336 of record NC_041386.1, read on the forward strand.
GGAGAGAGGAAGGAGAAGGAGGGAGTAGCGGGGTTGGTCACCGGTGGTTAGGTCTCCGGCATGGTGGCGCGAGGCGGCGGCCTCCTAGACGCCGGTGGAAGACCGGCAAGCTCCTAGACGCCGGTGGCACGAGGTGGCGCCCTCTTTAGGTGCCATGGAGGAGGAGGGGCGCATGGCCAAGAGGTCAATGTGAGAACGTATGGAGAGAGAGAGGAGGGAGTGGCGGAAGAGAGGAGGGATTTGGGGGAGAGGGAGGACGGGTGGGGAAAGGTGGTGGGTGCGGATTAGCAGTAGCGCGGTACGTAAAACGCGCTGCTGCTAAGAAAGCAGCAGCAGCGCGCTTTCGGTACAAGCGCTACTGGTAACCGGGACCAAAAGTGTGCCCGATTTGAAAATTAGCAGCAGCGACCTCAGAAAAAACGCGCTACTGCTACAGCTATAGCAGTAGCGCGGCTCGCGGCACCGCGCTGCTGCTAACTGGAGTTGGGTGGGCACTGTCGGTCGATATTTGTAGCAGCGCGGGTTACGCCGAGCGCGCTACTGCTAAGCACTTGTCAGTAGCGGGTTCTCCACACCCGCGCTACTGCTAATTAGCAGCAGCGCTCCTTTTTGAGCTGCGCTGCTGCTAAGATTCTGTGTATAGGGTTTTCCCTAGTAGTGGGAGGACGGTTTAATTACATCACAAATAAAGTTTCACCGTGCATAACTCAAAGTTTTTTCATACAAAAAGTATGGACTAAACGGACACATTGTCATATATCGACAATCACTCCAACATGTCGTTCCATCCATCCAAGTCAGGGAGATAGTCCTTGAGCTTAGTGAAAGGATTCATGTCGAGACGCTGAGAGGCTCTCCATGTTCGGACGTCTTCCCGCGACATTTGTCCTTCTCCGTAGAACATCCCTGTTTTTCCGACGACGTCCTTCATGATGATTTGGTCAAGTTCGCGCTGGATGTTATAGAAATCAGCTCAAAGTCGATGTTCCTCGATATCTCCTATGTCCTTTGCCCATTGCAGAATATGGGCATCACTGGATCTAGGTGACATGCGAAGGTTCTAGTGATCCCGTCTGTACTCCAGCATGTGGTGTACGACATAGCATCCATCATTAAGAGAATCGTTCGATTGCTGGATGCAGCAGAAGTCGGTCTTATGGCCGAAGGCGGCCCTACCACCCCTTGTCTTCTTGTCCCTGACCTCTCCACCCCTTGCTTGGTAGTAAAACATAGCACTGTCGAGAACATCCTTGATGTGGGTGTAATACTTTTTGTGAATGTTCTTCGATGAGTCCAAGTAAAGAGCGTGGGAGAAACAGGGGTAGAGGATGATGAGGACGGCGCACCCGCCGCTGTGCAAAATAAGTACACCTCAAATTAATTAGCCTCCACCGTGCAAAGGAATGATTGAAATCGAAGGAAGGATAGCAACGCAGATGACTTACACGGGATGATAAGGCACGAGAATCGCCTCCTTGTCCTTATTGGCGAGCATGAAATTGACAATGTACTCCCTCGCGTATTCACGGTGCTTTGCGTAGACTCCCAAGAAGCCCTCGTGCATGTAGTACGGCTCAGCGACACAGATATTAGATATCTGCTCAACCCCGATGGTGTAGTTCATGTGCAAGGCGTAAAGGCGGACAAACGTAAAATCCAGCTTCTTCACGTGAAACATGTCGAATATGTAATCGAATCGGAGGAAGAACTTATCCGCGGGGAAGCTGTCGACATACGACATTTTCCGCGGAACATTAACCACGTAGAGTGGGTATCCTGGATCTTTTGAGGCGATGAGGCCTTTCTCTACCCGCAGCACATCGTCATGAAGTCTCCTTAGATCGCCGAATCTGGCCCGTAGCGCTGTTGCAGGTAGGATTGGTTGACCGGGGATATGCCATTTATCTGCATCGGGTGTCGGGACCCCGATTCCAAGTCACATCGATCTAGCCGGTAACACCTCATATCACTTTGCGGCCTCACGCACGGTATTTCCACGGGTGTCGCCTTACACTGGCCCGGGACCGGCTGCGCCTTTTGGCTCACGTATATGATTGTGACGCTAGCATCCATATGACAGAGAACCCGGGCCGACATGGCTAGTTGTGAACCCAAAGCGGCACTAACCTATGGGGACAGGCATACATGATTCACATCGAGCATGTCGGTCAGCAGCGTGTGAATCCGGGCTGTAGCACTGGGCTAACAGGACTCCGGGGAACCCGGGCTGTAGCAGGCTAGGCAGGACTTCGGATGTCACCGCGTGACATTTCCCCGAAGGGACAGACACAGGAACGAAGTGAAACACATGCCGGCCAGTCAAGTGTCCTGAGCAGTAGTGCTGGGCTAGCAGGACTCCGGTGAACCGGGCTGTAGCGGACTACTATGGCTCAAGGAAGCACTAGACTACATTTCCCCATAAGAGAGGCTGCCATGGATAAACAACTAGATTGTCGGATCCCACACATAGCAATACACGTCACACGTACGCATAACATGCAAGTATGTGTTGTACAACATGGCATCAAAACATAATGCAAACTCATATAGATAAAGGCCCAGAAGAGCCACATAACATTAAATACAAACAGGGGTTACATGACCCATCATTCAGAGCATACAAGCAATGGAAGCATTACATGTCTGAGTACAGACAACTACAAAAGAAAAAGGCTGGGAAGCCTAACTATCTACAAGTCCCTCCCAAGGGTACAAGATCGTAGCTGAGGTAACAAGCTACTCGTCGAAGTCCAAGCGGTACTACTAGTGAGACAGATGTCTCAACTGCAAGACATAAATAAAGCAAACATGAGTACAAAGGTACTCAGCAAGACTTACATCAGATCCTATCATACATGCATTTGTATCAAGAAGGTAATGTGGGGTTTAGTTGCAGCAAGCTAGCTTTGACTCAGTGGCTATCCTGTTCTACGACAACGAGAAACTTCTTTGAGATGAGGCAGCACACACGAGTCCACTAATCACCACATCAATACACTACTATGGATTCATCCTCGTCTCCTTACGAGAAGGCCACCCATAGCACTCACACTTGTCTTGAGCATTTTAGAGTATCCACTTTAAGTTGTCTATGTACCACGTAAGCATCCAAGAAGTCCATAACCGAGCACACGGCTATTCGAATAGATCATGTTAACCCTGCAGGGGTGTACTTCTTCACACACGCTCTCACCACTTATCACCATGTAGACGTCATGTATCTCGGCAACCTTCAAGCGGAAGCCTGGAGAGGGTGTCGACCACGACCTGACTAACCACGCAAGACTCTAATCCAGGTTTATCGCCTATTTGGGTTCCATCCGCAAGGAGATCCGGCCGGGGTGTCGCTCATGGCCCCAAACAATGTGAGCAGGGTTCCCAAGCCCACCATCCGGGTGCCACTTGGTACACCGTGCCACCTGTGCCTAGTCTGTCCCGAGCCCACCCTGCCGGGTGCCACTCGGTAGAAAAATAGCACTACCTACAACACCAGAAACTATTTGCAACTCCTGGACAGAGATCAAGTTGGCTAATAAGTCGAGAGGGGTCGAGTTACCGGAACCCAACGTGTGGTAGTAGCTAGTCCTTGGACAACATACACAGAACTCAGTTCTTAGGGACGGTTCCAGTGAGATAACCCACCATGTACTCCTACATGGCCTCTCATTGCTACCTTTACCAAATCGTGTTCACACGCTTAACTCTCAACATCAGAACATAGCACTGTACTCTAATCCATTCCCAATGAATCAGACCTGACATACTCTAAGCAATAGCAGGCATGCATGGCAAGAACACAACATGGCTCAAGCAACTCCTACACATGCTAGTGGGTTTTAACTATTTACTGTGGCAATGATAGGTCATGCAGAGGAATGGGTTCAACTACCGCAGCATAAAGTAGCAGTTGAATCGTTGTTGTCCTAATGCAATAAATGAGAGCAGGAGCGAGAGAGTAGGATTGTATCGGAATGAACAAGGGGGGTTGCTTGCCTGGTAGATCAACAGGGGGGCACTGCTCCTCAGACAGGTACTCTCGAACACTCTCCGGAGCAGGACCTATCGAGAAGGAACGGTGTCGGAAATCAAAACACAAGCATATGCAACATTATGATGCATGAACATGGTAATGATGTTATGATTGCAATAATGCATCTAGCAACCATTTAAATGAAGTCCATATGGACCAAGGGTTCATACGCACTCCATATTTAGCATTTAAAATGCCATTATCATGTTTTCACTTATACAGTGGTATAAGTTGATTGAACATGCATGAAAGTGGTACAGATGGATAGATTGAATTTTTCTGATAATTTTTCATATATAAATTATTTCAATCTGAGCTACGGTTGAATTTCTATGAATTTTTGTAGTTTTGAATATATTCTGGAATTTCTTGATTAACTTAAACCAGAAAATGAAATATTGCGTCAGCATTGCGTCATGCCTGCGTCAGCAGGTCAACGGAGCTGACCAGGTCAAACCTGACGTGTGGGGTCCACACGTCAATGACTTAGTTAGTTAACAGAGGAGTTATTCCTAATCTAATTTAGATTAGTGGCTCTAGGGCCCACTGTCAGTGTCAAGGGGTTAGCAAAAATGGTGATTAGCCTTAAGCTAATCACCTGGCAGGTCGGGCCCGCACGTCAGGCTGGCGAGGTCATCGCCGGCGACCTCTGGACGCGGCGGTGTCCACGCTGCAGGGCACGGGGGCGGCGGCTGGGAGCACCAGGGCGTAGCCCATGCTCTCGCGCATCCAGTGGGGTAGGTAGGAGGAGGAGGGGTGGCCGGAGCTCGCCGGAGCGAGGCTCGCGGCGGCGGCCGGAGTTCGGCTCCAGGCGAAAGCGGGCTGCGGGGCACGGGTAGGCCACGCAAGGGGTTCCGCGGCACCCTCGTGGCACTAGAAGCACGATGGGGTGCTCGGTTTGGGCGGAGGCGGGCCGAGACGACGACGGCGACATGGCTGTGCGGCGGCGAGCTTCGGTCATGGCAGCGCTAGCGCTAGAGGATGCGAGGGACGATGGGGCAAGGGGGAACCGGGTCAACGGCTCACCGCGGAGCTGCAGGGATGGTAAGCGGGCTCGGGGACGTGCCGGAGTGGCCGGATCGATGAAGAAGGGTGCCGGAGCCGAAGCTTGAAGACGATGATGATGGCGGCTGCCCGGGGCCTATGTTCTTCCTTCCTTCGCTGCAGAGGTGAAACGAGAGGTGGCGGAGGCTCTGGACAGCTCGGGGAGGCAAGGCGACGGCGGTGGGCGCAGCGGCTCACGGTGGCTTGCTCAGGCGCGTGAGGGGGAGAGCGAGGGAGAGAGATAGAGGAAAGGGCAGGGCACTGGGAGAGAGTGAAGGAGGTCGGGGTGGTGCGTGGCGGCTCGAGGAGCCTCTCCCGCGTCGGCGGAAGCAGGAGGTGGCCACGGCGTGTGGCCGCAGGCGCCGGGCACACGCCCTCGTCCTCCTGGCAGAGGAGGAAGACGACAGGGGGAGGCTGCTGGGCTGGCCAGCTAGCTGGGCCGGCTTCTCTCCTGGGCCAGGTAAGCCAGGTGAGGTTTTTCCCTTTTGTTTCTTTTTTCTATTTTCTGTCATTTGTTTCCTGATTTAGTAAAATACCAAATCAACTTATTTAATTCTGTCAAATTTTGCAGGGACCTAAGGGATTAATCCAAAGCCCCTCACCAAATTCAGAATTATTGGACAATATTATATATATATATAAATATTTATCCAACGCAAATAATTACTGGATTAATTCCAAATGTCCAAAATAAATATTTATGAGCTCCTAAAAATATTGGTTTGAGTTTTACCTTTGATCAATATTTTCAGAGAGTAACATGTACATTTTCTTGGACCTTTTTGGAGCAATTTTTATCTGGATTATTTCTAGAAATGATTCTGAGGGTTTCACAAATCCCCATTTCAAATTTAAATGGAATTTAAACATGATGCACAAATGAAGGGCTAGCCTAGGTCATACCAGACCTAGGGATGTGACATCGGGGATATCTATACGGTCCTGAAGCCGATGCTGCTGAGGCGGCTGGATCATAGAATCATCTTTTTTGCCTTTCCTCGCTCTCTTCCTAGACTTCTTTACTACCAGAAGGTCATCCATAATACATTGAGACGGCAATTCAGGCACCGACTCATGACGCTCAAACCCTAAGGAGGCACCAGTATAGACATACTGTTCAGCGCCATCGTCTTCCTCATCCTCATCCATGGTGACGTCATCAGCGACTAATGGAGCCTCCTCCTTACCCCGTCGGCTATCACCCAACCCGACACCCGACGCTAATTGGGTAGGTGGGTGTTGATGTTAATACCTTGTTGAGGCTGCGTGCTCGTGGGTGTGCTCCCGGCCGCCTCCAGACGAAGCAGACTCTTTGGCCACAACAGGACCCACCCATTGCAACAATCACCAAGCCGCCGTGGTGTCTCGTCGTCATCCCCCGCTAGTATTGGAGGAGGCAAATTCTCGTGGCCCGGTTTGACATTGGCCACGAAAACCTTGAAGTTGTTCGGGGGGATCGGCCGGCTATGGAACGATGGTTCCTTCGGCTTCATTATCGTCGCCTTCCCCACGTCCACCTTCTGGTCGCCGATGGTGTACAATATGGTGCACGGGATTTCGTCGGCCTGCAAAGAAAAGTCTGCGACATGAGACATCCGAAAGGCAACGAAAACGGTAGATTATACATTTATATTGAAGGGGGCCGGTGTGACAGATATAGTGAGGGCGTCGAGCTAAGCCAAAGACGAAGCACCACCGAGCACGTCCGGTGCGGGAGCAGGTGCGGGAGCAGGTGCTGGTGCAATGCTAGTCGAGCTGCTCCCCAAGAAGTCGGCAAGGGGAAAGTCCTCTGCATTTTTTTCTGGATTTTCCCTTGTCCAAGTGATAACGCCCGTCACCAAGGAAGTAGAAAAATCTGCAACCACCTGTTTTGTGGCAGCTACCGCTGTTGCGACTGTCTGAGATGATTTCTTCTCAACCGCAATCTCAACCTTCTTGTCGATGTTTTCTTCAGTTAACCTCCATCTTTCCTTTTTCTCCTCCGTGGTCTCATGGTAGTACTTCTTCCACGTGGCGCCGTCTCCGACACTGTTCACGCGTCCATAGGATGGTCGAGTATCCACCGGTTGTCGTTTCAATATGCTCAACACCCGGTTGAATGGAGTGTCCCACTTGGGCCTCGCCAATGCTCTCTCTGCAAAAGGCACAAGGATCGTTTACAAATATGACTAACATGTGCAGTCGAATTGATCAGAAACTAACATTACCAGCAGTCTCATGAACTCCGTAATGACCGGTGTTGTCTCGTAAACCTTCTTCACTGGGTCACAATGGTGCCGGGCCCTGAGGACGTCATGCTCCTGCGGGACGATGAAATCCGCCAAGGGGTCTGGGACGCCAAAACTCGCGGCTTCCGCGTCCTCCCTGGCCCATTTGGACCTCTTTCCGCCGTAACCACGACTTCCGAGGTGGTGGCTCCCAATGTTCCTCTCTTGAAGCCCGTTCATGTACTGAGACTTTTTTTGGCAGCTTCGGCCTCGCAAGCCTCCTTGAATATTTGAAACTGCTCTTCCGTGATTGTCGGATTATCCTTTACAATCTCGGAGTAGGGTTCCTTCTTGTCGATGATCTTTGCTTTCACTCGATTTTTCCAGGCGGCCAACGCGTTGCTAAACTTGGTCATGGCGTGTTTGTTTATCTTCTTCATTGTCGGGTCCTCATCTGGATCTTCATAATCCTTCTCATTCCGGCCCGGGAACAAGATTATCTGGTGAAACTTATTTAGGAGGGAGCTCCTCATATTTTCTATATTCGGTAGTTTCTCATCGTTGATGGTGACAGTTGTCCGTACGATGCAGCCTATTTGATTGCCGTAAGATCGACGCGCTTCCTCGAGCGCCTTTGGATCAAAATTGTCGTCGTCAACCTCTATGACCACCAGTCTAGTAGTCTTGAGTTTGTTAGGAAGCCGTTGCCTCTTTGCTTTCGGTTCTACACCGGCTCCGCTCCCTGAGGCAGTGCCGGTCTCAGTCTCAGCGCCGGTCTCGATGCCGGTCTGAGTCTCAACGCCGGTCTCAGTCTCAGCACCGGTCTCAGTCTCAGTGCCGTTCTCGATGCCGGTCTGAGTCTCAGCGCCGGTCTCAGTCTCAACACCGGTCTGCGTGTTGGTCTCAGTCCCCGATGCCACCGGTTGATCGTCGGCAAGGCTAAAAAATTTGTCTGCCACCCGGTAGACGTCGTCGCAATCACCAGAACCCTGTCCTTCACCGTTGCTAGCCATGTTTCCTACGATTAAATCTAGTAAATTAATTCTAGACCTAATAAAATGAATAATGACATACAAAAGGCCTATGTTTTGCAGGAACATTGACTCCTTCCTGGTGCGGCAAATCCCGGGCACTCGATATGTCCTAGTTTGTAGCACAAGTCATGCCGAAATTCACGGAAAATTTCGGCATGACCTTTGCTAAAAAGTGGACAAATCGAGAACCTGAAATTTGCCATAATGGAAATGAATCAACATTCCTGCAAAACATAGGCCAGTCAGCTTCATTCCCTGGAAACAAAAAAAGGCCACTTGGGCACAATCGAAACATGGGCAAACACAATTGAGGAATTTGCATATATCCTGACCACTTCAAATTTGCATGTCCTATAGCGTTTGACACTTCAAGAAAATCTACACAAATCATACATGCTCTCTCAAACTCAATTCAAAAACCAAATATAGATTATATTTAGTTAACTACTGAACTAAACTTTACTCTAAACTAAACCCTACTGCCCTAATTAACATCTAGTTAAACAAACTCAATTCAAAAACTAAACCTTACTGAACTAATTAACATCTACATTATCTACTACTTAACATCGTCTATTATTACCCTAACTAAGAAACATCAACATTATCTACTACTTAGTATTAACATCTATTAACTAAAAAGGATGGGTTGGGGGGCTTACATAGAGGGGAGAGACGGTGGCAAGGAGGTGCTTTGCGACGGAGGTAGGGGCGGGGTGGGCGGGCTCAGGATCGGGACGCGGCAGTCTTGGCGGGCTCGGGGGCGGTGAGGTCGAGGGCGGCGGCGGCGGCGGCGGCGGTGAGGTCGAGGGAGGCGAAGGTGAGGTCGAGGGCGGCCCGAGAGGCGGCGGCGGTGAGGCTGGGCGGCCTCGGGCGATGGCCGTGAGGATGAGCGCGGCATCGACGCTGGCAGGAGAAGGCGGCAAAGTGGGGGCGACGGCGAAGTGGGGGAGATGGCGGCGAAGCGAGGGATCGATTTGGGGGAGAAGTGGTCGCTGGGGGGAAACCATTTTTGCTTAAGTCAAAAGTAACGGTAGCGCGTTACAGAAAACGCGCTATAGCTAAGTTAGCTATAGCGCGTTTCAGAGAGCGCGCTACTGCTACGTCTTCATCATTTTTTCCCTTTTTCATTTTTTTCTTTACATTTTATATTTTTTCCTTTCTCCTTTTTCTATTTCTTTCACTTTCATTTACTTCTCTATTCGTTTTTCATTTCATTTTCTTTTCGTTAGCAGTACCGATTTACACATAAATGTGCTGCTATAAGTTTATTAGCGGTAGCGCGGTTTTTGGATGATCGCTACTACTATGTGTAGCCCATCGGCTAAGTGATTGGACTTTTAGTAGTAGTGAGTTTTCGGTGAGACGCGCTACTGATATATGTCCATCTGCAGCGCGCTTATTTTGCACGCGCTGCTGCTATCTATCAGTAGCGTGCTCTTTTAATAAGCGCTACTGCTAAAGTTCTGTGTATAACGTTTTCCCTAGTAGTGCACCATGTGTGTGGTGCGCCATTACTATTTTTGAAAAAAAATTGTTAGCAGTGGCGCACCAGTGGATAGTGCGCCAGTACTAGTTAATGGCGCACTATCCACTGGTGCGCCACTACTAACATGTTTTTTTATTTTTTTTCAAAACTAGTAATGGCGCACCACACACCAGGTGCGCCAATAGTAACCCTGGTTACTAATGGCGCATTCTTAGGTGGTGCGCCATTGGTAACCTGGGAGCAGCTAGATATTTTGGATAGCCACCTACCACAATCACTTTCCCCATTTCATTCTCTCCACCTCTACCAAGCTTGGTCTCGGCTGCCTCCTCCTCCTCACCTCATTTGCACCATAGATTCACCCAAATTAAGTGGTTAAATTTCCTTTTTTGATAGGTAAGTAAGGGGAAAGCTTTCTTTATGTTCTAGATCTACTTTTTTGTCCCTCCAACAACGTACACACTTTTTATGGCCTAGATCTACGTATGTTTGTGGTGTTGCATATGTTTGTGTTTGTAGGTACCGGTATTTGAAATGCGATAGTTGCCAATATTTTGTCGGAATGTTGATTCATTTCCGTTTCGGTGAGAATTTGGAACTATGCATTATTTTTGCTCCTATTTTTAGGCAAAGTCATGCCAAATTTTTTTTGGTTCTAAAATATCATTTTGCTCTACCCCGCAGGCGACCATGGTCCGCACAATGACCTAAGGCATCATGAGTAGGTTTTTGAGCTCCGCGAAGGCCGAGATGCTTCAAAAGAACGAGACGGAGATAAGATGTCTGTGTCGAAGATGCAAGCTAAAGAGCCTTATGGACCCGGATTCCGTACAGGTGCAGGACCACCTGCTCTTGCGTGGTTTCATGGATGGCTATTGGTGGCAAGGTGATGAAGATGACTATGAAGTCGTCCATGGGGCCGGGCAAGAAATGAGGAAAGGTAGCAAGACAACCGCGGCGAGGGCGGGCGAGAAGACGAAGAATCTCCAGGACATGATCACAAAGTAGATGCAGTACACAGTCATCATGTAGAAGATGCCGGACATGATGATGAGGAAGATCAATATGGAGGGCATGATCATGAAGATGAAGATGCCGGAGCAGACAACGACGGACCATCGATGGGCTGGGTGCAAGACCCTCATATTCAAGAGCTGCTTCTCTAGTAGACGGATAACGCAAGAGCTGCCACCCGAGAGAAAGCCAAGCTGGATCAACTGGATATAGACGCAGTTACTCCATTGTATGAAGGATGCAGGACCGAGGATACCCGCCTGAAAGTAATGCTCAAGGCTCTGGAGATGAAGGTAAAACACAAAATGACTGACGCATGCTTCGACGAGAACATGTCATTCTGGCACGAACGTCTTCCCAAGGGGAACAAGTGCTCGACCAGTTTCGAGGAGGCGAAGAAAATCGTATGTCCTCTGGATTTACCGCACGTGAAATACCATGTGTGCATGAACAATTGCATCATTTATCGGGACGAGCACGCGGAGTCTACCATATGTCCGGTGTGCGGCGTCACTCGATACAAGAAGAGGAAGAAAGCTCCTCGAAAAGTGGTGTGGTACCTTCCAATCACTCCTCGTCTGCAGCGGTATTTCACGGACCCTAAGCTAGCAAAGCTCCTGCGTTGGCACGCGGATAGGGAGAAGAAGAAGCGAGAAGATGACGGAAATGATTCGGAGATAAATAAAAAAGACAAGATGCTGAGTCACCCTAAGGATGCGAGCCAGTGGCAAGCGTTCAACTTCGAACACCCAGAATTTGGGGAGGATCCAAGGAACATCGTGCTGGGTGTGAGCACCAATGGAGTCAATCCATTTGGCTGCTAGAGAAGCACACATAGCACCTGGCCTATGTTTATGTGGATGTACAACCTTCCCCCTAGTTGTGCATGAAGAGGAAGTACATTCACATGAGTATGCTAATTGAAGGGCCAAAACAACCAGGGAACGACATCAATTTGTATCTGGGCTGCCGAAAGAGGAGCTAGACACGTTGTGGAAAATGCCAGCCAATACGTGGGACGCCGCAGAGAAAGAATATTTCCCTATGAGAGCCGCACTGCTCACAACGGTGCACGACTATCTCGGTTAAGGATATGTCGCGGGGCAGGTGGTCCACAGATTTTCTGCATGCGTCAGGTGCATGGATGACACAACGTATCGCCAGCTAGATAGTGTTCTCGGGTCTTCGAAAACCGTGTTCATGGGACATTGAAGGTGGCTTCACGACGATGACTCATGGAGAAAACGCAAGGATCTGTTCGATGGTGAAACCGAACGCCGAAGACGCCCGCGTACGAGGAGCGACGAGGAAATAGACGAGCTGCTGAAAAATAGGAAAGAGTGCCCACCGCTAGGAAAGAAGCGAAAGGCGCCAGAGCCGGGAAAGAAGTGAAAGGCGCCAGAGCTGCTGCTGAAGGTATGGAAAACGAGGTCTGTTTTCTGGGACTTGCCGTACTAGAAGATCCTCCGTGTGCCTCACAGCCTTGATGTCATCCATATCATGAAGAACGTGTGCGAGAGTCTGCTTGGTAGCCTGCTCAACATGCCAGAGAGGACCGAAGATGGGCCAAAAGCAAGGGCAGACTTGAAATCAATGGGCATCAAGGAGGAGCTTCACGCTAATGATGATGATGATGATGATGATGAGGCGAAGGACACGAAAAGTCATCGCAAAGGAAAAAAGGCCAAGAAGATTGGAAATGACTGCCCTCCCGCGTGCTTCACTCTAAGTCAGGAGGAGATCGAGCAGTTTTTCACCTGCCTCGTAGGAGTAAAACTTCCTTACGGTTACGCGGGGAAGATAAGAAGATACCTAGACTCAGCGAAGCAGAAGTTCAGCGGGATGCAGTCTCACGACTGTCATGTGCTGATGACGCAAATACTTCCAGTTGCAATCTGTGGGATCATGGACGCGCACATCCGCGAAACGCTATTTGGCCTATGCAACTTTTTCGACGTCATCTCTCGGAAGTCGGTTGGCGTGAGGCAACTCAAAAGGCTACAGGAAGAGATCGTGGTGATACTATGCAAGCTTGAGATGTACTTCCCGCCCGCATTCTTCGACGTTATGGTGCATCTGCTGGTCCATATCGTGGAGGATATCATCCAACTCGGGTCGACGTTCCTGCACAGCATGATGACGTTCGAAAGGATGAATGGTGTCATCAAAGGATACGTTCGCAACATGTCACGTCCAGAGGGAAGCATAGCCAGGGGCTTTCTGACCGAAGAGTGCATCTCCTACTGCACGGATTATCTAGGCATCAAGAACCCCATTGGTCTGCCCGTCAACAGGCACCTCGGCAGGCTCGCTGGATGGGGTCACCATGAGGGTTGCCACGAAATGCATGTCGACTTCGAGGGTCGACTCGCCGACTTTGAAGGAGCAAACCTAGTCGTGCTACAACACATAGACGTGGTCGATCCTTGGGTGGTAGAGCACAAAACCTTTATTGAGAAGATGTACAATGACCGAGGCCAACAGAGGATGAACGGAGATATAATCAAAGAGCACAACTCATGTTTCACGCGTTGGTTCAAGGAGAAGCTTCTGTCGTACCCTTTACATGAGGATTCTTCCGCAGAAGAAAAACTCATATTCGCCTTGTCACAGGGCGCCGAGCACTACCTGATGACCTATGAGGCGTATGATATCAACGGCTACACATTCTACACCGAGGCAAGGACATGAAGAGCGATGGTTATCAGAACTCCGGGGTAACGATGGAATCCTACACGGTAATGACAAGGACAGATACTACGGAAGGATCGAGGAGATCTAGGAGCTGAGCTACGCTGGAGAGAAGGTCCCGATGTTCCATGTCAGATGGTCCAAGAGCGTCCTAAAAGAAGACCGGTATTTCACCACCATGGTTATACCCGAAGCCAAATCCAAGACCGCGGGTGCAAACTCACCGCAAAAAATGAGCCGTGGGTACTGGCTTCCCAAGTGGACCAATGCTTCTTCATTGCCGACCCGTCAAAGCCCAGTCGCATTGTCGTTAGGAGAGGCAAAAGGAAGATCATCGGAATGGATGGAGTCGCCAATGAGCAAGACTTCGATAAGTACGGCGACCCGAAGATGGAACATGACGACAACGATGAAGTGCCATACACCACATGTGTGTGTGTGCTATCCATCTCGCTAACCCTCCCTCGGCAGATCCACCTCGCCCAACACCCGTCCTCTCCACCGCCGATGTCCGCCCGCGCCCGCTCCACCGCCGCCGCCCTGCCTCCTCGGGCCCCCCTCACCACTTGCCCCCTCGTGCTTCCCCTTGCCCTCCCCGGCCCAGTAGCGAGCAGAGCCCTGAAAGCCTCGCCGTCATCGCCTCATCCCGGACAACCGTCAAGGTCGACGAGATCTCACTCCTCGCCATCAGATCCTCCACAGTCCATAGGCGTCAGCCCGTAAGCTATCTCCCACCTTCCCCGTCTCTTCTTGATTCTTGGTTAACTTGGGTTGGATAGATCCTTAGCTCCATTCTTACTCTTGCCTTCTCCCCCCTTTAATGGATTGGATGGTGATTCCTAGTGCCGGCGTGCAGGGACGCCTTGAACCTTTCTCGGTTTTGTCAGTCGCGGTCATCCTCCTCTCTGAGCAGCTCCAGTCTCCTCTGGACCACGGACTACTTCTTCCTCGACCGCTGACCGCCATTGACTTCCTCTCGCCTCCCGGCCGGCCTGCTCCATCCGTCCAACCCCGTCACCAACGGCAAGGTGAGGAGTCATCGATCTTTGCTTGTTGCTTGGTGGTTTTGCTTGCTTTTGTTTCTTGTTGCTGATGGCCTTAAGCTGCAGGTAAATGAGAGAAAGAAAGCTAGAAATGGCCATGTTTCAGTACCATTTCATTTACTTGATGATATAGTGCATTGAAACTTACAATGGTTTTTCAACACCCACTAGTACTACTGCTGCTACTGTAAATTTGAAAAAGAACTGTAGTATATGTTGCATGAACCAAAATGCTATTTTTTACTATGTCCTAGAAGCAAGCATGGGCTCTTGGTTTCAGTATAGCGCAGTCTTCAAAATTGGTAATTTCCATAAGAGGAAGCACTGCTCACAATGAATCTGCCATTGTAGGTAGGTAGTTGATGTGCATATCAGAATCATGTGCGTATCAAAATCATGAATCTGCACAATGTAAATAAACAATGCTCATAGTAGGTAGTTGGGTGCCCTTGGCCTTCTGTTTTCTCAAGCTTACAGCCTGGATCCATAAGAACAGCAAGTCTACTGTTAACTATTCTTGCTGGCTCTGATTAACTGTTTGTTTGACCTCTCACTGGGTCTTCATGTCACACGGGTTTAATCCCCAAATTATTTGGTGACCTTGCTTACCTCCATATCCTCCTTTAGCTGGCACCAAAACCAAAAGGCAACCTGCACTAGTGATGTTGGTTTGCATAAATGACACAGAAAACTGCAAACTCTGAACTTCTTTCTTTCTGAAAATTAAAAGCGATAGCCGTAATCCGAGCTCTTCCAGATGGTGCCACCTCATTTTGCCCCGGGGAGGGTGGCATCAGACACTACCATCTATATTAGTGCAGGCTCATTGTCAGGTCATCAGCCATTCAGGATTATTACTATGCAAAATAATAATGAGAGACTCACTAGCTTCCTTGGTTAACATTCTGGTTGTAGTACCGCTTCTTTTTCTTGCTACTGCTGTTGTTGTTATTCTACTGATGTTGTGTTGTTATCTATTGCTGCTGGTTAATGTTCTTTGGAGGGTATGAGAAGAAGCAGAGCATTCAGTTCTGGCAATTTTATCTGCTTTGAGATGCTGCAGTTCATACGCACCTGCAAGAACTCTCTGGAGTAAAATCTGCTTGTTCATACCCCTTTCTCCTGAAATGTTGATTAATTTCCATTTCGGTTGAGAATGGGGCACTCCTAGGTCAAGAAAATTAGCAAAGGTCATGCCCAATTTTCTTGACCAAGAAGGTTCTCGATTCTCAACCGAAACAAAAATTAATCAGCATGTATCTTGACATCAACCAACTTTCCGGTCTTGGAAAGCTACTCCTACTAGCTAGATGGAGATTTGTTCTATGCTATGGCACACACTAGTTAATTAATTAACCAAAACTAATCTCGGGTCAAAATGATGGGCTAATCATGATTAAATGATAGGAGAGGGATGCATGGCAGTGGCACCCATTGGAGTCATACATATATACAAAGCTATAAAAAGATTATACAATAGTAGTGATCTAGTGCTTTAGTGGTTGGATTAGTTTAGTATTTTTTCACACACTCAGACACCCTTGCGTGCCATGTGTGTGAGAGAGATAGTGAGAGGAGACAAGAAGGGGAGATTGAGTAGTGCTAACTGATAGTGAGAGGAGACACACTCAGACACCCTTGCTTGCCACTTTCCATATCAGTTGCCTCCCAATTCCACTACCACTGCCCTGATTAAATTATCTTAGATGATAACAATAACTAATTGTAGGCATCTATCTGTATCTATATCATATCAGTTGCTTGCACTTGGTAAAGGTGGATGCATGGCATGGCAATGCTAGCTAGATCAATTGCTTACTTACTAATTAATCAAATGATACGGCCGAGGTATCTTTAGGGCCACCCAGTGAGCTAGTATACTCCACATGACTGGCCAGTATTAAAACAAGTTAATTACACCACCATACGACCGACTAAACTCACAACATTGTATCTTTGCAGCAACCAACTTTCTGGACACATCCCTCAAGAACTAGGTTACCTTGAGAACGTGGACTTGGACCTTAGCAACAACACACTAACAGGTTCCATCCCAAAACACCTAGGCAATATCACAAACATCTCTCAATTGTTCCTTGACAATAACCAACTTTTTGGCGACATTCCTCGAGAATTAGGTTATTTGGTCAACTTAGAGATCTTGTTCCTTGACAATAACCAACGTTTTAACCAAACTTTTTTCCTATTTAGAGCGAACATGGCCCACAACGATGAGGCTGGCGGTTCGGGCAAGGCATTCTAGGAGCTGTCCCAGGAGATGGAGGAAGAACCTCACCGCTATGAGGACGTCACGGAAGACACCGATCCCGACTACACAACCCCTAGTGGCGTCGGGAATGACACCACTGATGGTGCCACCAAGGATGCCACCACTGATGATGGCAGCGCATGCACAGATGGCAGCCAACTGAAGAAGCAATGGAAGGACCGGCGCCCGAACATGCTCGGCACCGTCAAGGAGGAATTTACTGAAGTGTCCTCCAGTGGGCATCCAACGACGCCCAAAGAATTAGTCAGTGGGTACGCGGGACAACTCGGGTGCATTCTTCGGAGCACCGTCTCGATAAACACCGAGAACCTAAGGCATCGTGACTGAGGGAATTTGCGCAACCTCCTCTTCACGAAGCTGCACGAACGATAAAAGTTCCCCGGTGACTTTGCAAACACATGCCTCTCAGGGAATAAAGTGAACAGTGCCGCCCTCACGAAGATGAGCATGACCCTGGCTATTTAGAGAGCCTCGGTGAAGAGAAGGATTCTAAGAGGTGATAGTTATGAGAAGATCAAGGAGACAAATCCTTCGATCAGCGAAGCTGACTACCTGGAGTTCAAGATCAAGTGCGAGAGCAACGCAACCGTGAATCAAGTCAGTGGGGGAAAGATATGCGGGACTTGAACTTAGGGGTCCACAAACTCGGTCCCGGCGGTTACAGAGTGGAGGAACCTATATGGGACAAGGAGGACGCGGAGCGTGCCGGGCAAGGCCTACCGCCCCTCTTCGATAAATACCGTGATAAGTAGACCAGGAACTATGTCAGGGCCCAGTACAAGGTGGACCCGGTAACAAAGGAGCTTACCACGGATCTGAAGACCAAGGTGCTTGAGCTTGCTTTGGTAAGGAATACACCCCCGCATAATTAGCTCCATATGGTTGCATTCTAATTAATGAAGCAAAATTTCTAAATGGTTCACGTTCCTTCCACAGGAAACCAAAAGCGGTAGCGCAGGGTCGTCTCAGACCTCCCCTTGGGACACCACTTTAAATAGGGTGTTGAACATAATGAAACATAAGGATAAGTTCGGTAAGCCGTCGTCAGCTGGTCGTGTGGCCGGCAAAGGCTTGTCCAAGAAATGGTCGGAATACTATAACGTTGGGCGAAAGGAGAGAAAGACCAGCTCAGAAATCCAGGAGCACGAGGTTCAAGAACTCAAGGCACAAGTGGCGCAGATTCCGGAGATAGTCGAAGAGCAAGTGCGAGACCAACTGGGAGCGACGATCACCGCCATTATGCCTACCTTGCTTGAGGGGCTACAGGCGTGGATTGCGTCCGACCAACAGGGGCCGCCCCCGATTCCCAGCTTCACGGGCAGCAACTCGCACAACGCGCCGGCGGCGCCATTGGTGTCTCCCGCGGAGGCGGCATTGGTGTCTCCAGCGTCGGCGCTGGCATTGGAGCTTAATGCACCCGGGTGTGGGAAGAATACGCCGGCCGGCACCTCGGCAGCAAGCGGCCCCTCCGTCACTTGGACGCCCGCCGTTGGCGGTGCCTCGACATTAGCCGAGCTCAATGCCATCATGGTAACTAAGCCTCTCGGTCGATGACTTCATCTCCTTGCCTTTGACTGGGCATCCCTGATTCCCTACATGTTTTCGCAGGGCGCCGCCGACGTTCCATGCACTCTCCTGCACTTCGTGGGCGGCGAGTTGATTGATGTCGCCAAGGCCAGAATCGTTCAACCGGGCAACCACCTGTTCCACGGTAATCCGATGCCACCCATCGTGTATAGCGTTCAACTGGTTTGGGTGTTGTGGGGCTGCGACGACTTGTTACCTCCGTATCGACCCCCTGGGGCCGACGAAGATGATGTGATGACCCTCAGCGCCTGCATAAGATGGTCCATGCTTTGGCCGAAGAGTTAGATTCGTTTAGGGGCGGGGGACACCACCCCACAGACAACACCGCCAGTCATGCCGGCGCCAAGCCATGGCAAGACCGCCGCAACGCTATCGCCGGCCGCTGATCCGGACATGCATATGGCACATGATCCGGACGACGACGACGGTACATTTACCAGGGTCGATAAGTACTTCAACGAACATGTGTACGGTGACGAATTCTTGGGGCCTCCTTTTCAAGAACCCAACCCTGCAAAAGACGATCGCGATCTAGCTGGTACCGCGGAGAAACCCAATTTCAACAGGCATCGTCTGGCGTTCAGTTCTCAGGAGACGCCTCCAGCTGCCGCCTTCACCAAGCCTCAGATAGCCGAGGTGTGAAATATTATCAGCCCCAACACACTCAAGAAGGTGGCCTCTAAGCAGAACTCGATCCCATTACAACAGAAGAAGCAGAAGGGATGGAAAAGAAAGAATAACAAGGGTGCGAGCCAGCCGGCACCGAGTATGATCCGTGCTTAGGACGACCACCTTCACCTAAGGATATCTCGAGGAGGGTGCATGTGCCGGGTAGGCCGATGCTACCGACTAATCTGCTCAATGCTGCAACCGATGCTATGCGGAGTCTGCATGACAGTGTTATTTCTTTGGAGAAGCGGCGTCTCTCCGAGAATGATGTGGCATACCCGGTTTTCGTGGCCAAGGTGCCAGAGGGCAAGGGCTTTGTCGATAGCACCATCGGGGGTATGATCGTCCTGCGGTTTGATGACATCTTCGCTATGTTTAACCTTCATCCGCTGCACTACACCTTCATTCGGCTATTTTCGCTCAGTATGGAGATGCAGATCATTAGAGACAAGACCCCAGACATCGTGATAGTCGACCCCTTCTACATGCATGCCAAGATCTTGGGCAGCGCTGGGGACCGGCAAGTCGTGAGTTCATACCTCGAAAGCGTCATTCTGGCGAACCCAGATAAGGATAACTTCCTGGTGCCTTACTTTCCCGAGTAAGTCATCCCCTCACCGCCCCGTAATATATGATTTCTTAGATTTCGATCATTCTATTTTTTCTAACATTCCGTGTTTTGTGCAGTGACACACGTTGCACACTCATCCTCTTAAGCCTAAATTATTCCATGGCCAGTATTTCGATTTGAACCTTCAATTGAAGAAATACTACACAAATATCAAGAAAGTTCTTGATGATGTTCTCCCCGGCTACGCCAAATCTGGAGGCATCTTCAGGAGGCCAATTTTTAGGTACGGCAAGCACGTGTTCACCCACGTAACAACGTTCCCCTGCGTCAAGCAGCCGCCTGGCAGTCAGAAGGATGCCTACTACTTCCTCCATCACATGCGGGCGATCGTACGGGACCATAATCACCTTCTGCTACCAAATAGACTCAAAGATTGGGCCGCACGCTCGTCGGCAATCCAGGACTCGGACCTCAGACAAGAATTCTTTCGCATCCAGTCGGAGTTTGCGGAAATCATCCATCAAGATGTCCTTCGTACCTCGGGGCAGTTCTATCTCAAATATCAACCGTCCAACAGTGAAATAGAAACAACGCTACAAATGCAGGCTGACAACGACCGCGATTTCATGACCATCACGAAAGACGACGGCTTCATCCACGCTTCGGTCCCTGAGTCGAGTCGAAAGTAGTGATGCTATGTAGTTCTGAAATATCGATTAGCTCATGTTGTAATTAAACTTTAATAAACGTGTATGTCTCTTTAGTTTGGACAGTCGTTCAACTTATATGTAATCGATGCTATTTATTAGTAGGACCATGAATCATGATATTAATGTGTTGCTTTTCTCTTTCGATCCTTTTGCTGCATACTTATATATTGTCTGTGAATTGCTACTAACGTTTTGTTTGTCTAGTGCATAGAGATGCCGTCGTATGTCGTGTACAAGGGTAAGGTTCCCGGAGTGTACAATGACTGGGAGGAGTGTCGGAGACAGGTTCGCCATTTCAACGGTAACAGTTACAAAGGGTACTCCACTAGGGCAGAGGCGGAAGCTAGATACGCCCGCTATCTAGCGGGAGAGAGGAGGGAGCGGAGGAGGAACTGGATGAAGACCAGTTTCATCGCGATGATGCTCATCGTGACCGCAGCTCTCTTCTATGTGATGGTAGTTTAGATAATCGATATCGACTTTGTAATGTGACGACAAACTCGCTACTCGTGGTCTCGAGACTTGTAATGTTCTAACTTTGTTCGGTATTTTGAATTCAGAGACTAATATGATGAATTGTATTCGGAGACTAATCTTCTATTGTATTCGATAAATCTGTTGTTTATATGTTGTGCTGTTTATATTCTGTGTTGTAATGTATTTTGTAACCAGTGCCAGAAAAGAAAAAAAATCCTAATATTTATAGTAGTGGCGCACCTTGTTGAGCATTAGTGGAGCACCAGGACTAAATACCAGTGGCGCATTACGGAGCATAGTAATGACGCACTTGGGGGTATACGTGAAGGTAAATATGCCCACTAGGAGGCATAGTAATGGCGCACTGCCAGGTGCGACACTATTATCGGGTATACTAATGACGCACCAGAGGTGTGCCATTAGTATTTGCTACTAGTGGCATGGTAATAGTGGCGCACCTGCATCATTAATGTCCAAAATAGATGTGACACTAACAGACCTTTTTCTAGTAGTGATTGTGTGGGAAGCTTGGGTGCCACCCAAGATTAAAATCCTTTTGTGGGAGGCCATTAGAAGCCGCCTGCCGGCGGCTAATCAGATTCGCAAAAACAATAGTCCTAGGTCCGACCGTTGTGCCCTCTGTAGTTCATTGGAAAACTTGGACCATATATGTTTTGGCTGTGTTCTTGCTAAGCTGGCCTGGTCTTGTATTCGTGAGTGGATGGGAGTGTCTTGGGCTCAATCCTCATTCGCCGAGCTTAGGCCTCTCGTCTCTGGCTTGTCGGGGTAAAAGAAACGGCTTTTCTGGGTTGGGTTCTCAGGGTTTTACTGGGCGATGTGGACTATCAGAAATAAATTCACTATTGCGCATATTTTTTCTAACTGGCCGGCTGAGTGCTTGTTTAAAATATTGATCTTTCTATCACAGTGGAATTTATTGACTAAGGAAGCTGACCGTGACGCTTTGGAGGAGCTGATTTCAAGAGCTCCTGCGTCTGCCCCTTCCCTCGTGCAACAACATGGCGCTTCTTGAGGCTCTGGTGTCCTCTTACCACTATGTTTTGGCTTGTTAGGTTGTCGCCTGTGTGCCGTTTTGTTTTTGGACTGTTGGCGCTGTATTGTTGGTTAAACTTAGCCCTTCTATGACTGTTGTTGTTGGTGTGGTTATGTGGGTGTTACTCTGTCTAATGGTTTTATTTATAAAGTCGGGTCTATGCTTTTTCTCTGAAAAAATAATGTGGACCGGCAAAAACAAAATAGGAATGAAAAAAATACACAAAAACAAAAAATTATGCAGTAAATAGGAATGGAGGTAGTACAACACTATTTATTTTTTATAATAGTTTGAATTGCTTACTACATTGTATGCATGCATGAATCAGTTATCAGTATACATTTGTGTCGCTGCAGTTGACATAGTGAAGCGCCGATACCATTGCTAAGAGCATCTTCAACCGTGGCTGTAAAATACACGTGCGCTCTAAACATGGGTTTTAGCGCGTGTGGAGCCGTTTCGTACACTCCAGCGGGCGCGGGATATTCAGGCGCGCGGGAAAAAGCGGTCGGGCGCGCGCTAGTTTTGGCGTGCGGCATCCGGTGCGCTTTATAATCCAGCGCCCTCCCACCGCTGCCCGCCTCACCACGCGGCCTCTGCTCTCTTCCCCTTGTCTCTCCGCTCTTTCTCGCCTCTCCGCCACCGCGCCACCGGGTAACTTCGGGCTACCATGGCGTCCACGCGCGTCCCTCCCGCACCTTCTTCGCCGAGATCCGGTCCGGCGAGATTGAAAGCACAAGTGCTCCCTTGGTGGTTTTGGTAATTAATGTCAACATATCTCTTGTTGGACTAACACTTTTACCTAGTATGTTTCAGATAAGTTCAACAATGGAGTGGCATGGATTAGAGGATGTGGAACCCCTTCAAGATGCTAAGGGCAAATGATTGGCTCAAGCTTCAAGATCAAGACTCTGCATTTTCTATTTTAGTGATCTAAGATCACATTGAGTCTATAGGAAAGCCAATACTATTAAAAAGGAATGAGGTGTTGCTTAATGGCTTGCTTGGTCAAAGTGCTTAGTGATTTGCTCCAAAGCCCTCAACCACTTTCTCACTTTCAAATATGTCCCACACTAAATATCCAACTCGGCCCCACCGACTCTTTCTATCCGGAGCCACCGAGTTCAGTTGACATAGCCACTGCCAGAAACCCTAATCAGTTCGGTCTCACCGATGGGATCTCGGTCTCACCGAGATGGGCTTGCAAACTCTCTGTTACCTGTTGCAATATTTTCGGTCCCACCGAGATATGTAATCAGCCCCACCGAGTTTGCTTGGCCAACTCTCTGTTTCGCTTATTACCCAAATCGGTCCCACCGAGTTTGAGTAATCGGTCAAACCGAGTTTTGGATTTACCCTAACCCTAGCACATCGGTCCTACCGAGTTGATCCAGTCGGTCCAACCGAAAATCCTAACGGTCACTAGGTTTGCTGAATCGGTTCGACCGAGTTTAACCATTCGGCCCCACCGAGTTTGGCAAATTGTGTGTAACGGTTAGATTTTGTGTGGAGGCTATATATTACCCCTCCACCCACTCTTCATTCGTGGAGAGAGCCATCAGAAGATACCTACACTTCCAATACACATTTTCTGAGAGAGAACCACCTACACTTGTATTGAGGTCAAGATATTCCATTCCAACCATATGAATCTTGATCTCTAGCCTTCCCAAGTTGCTTTCCACTCAAATCTTCTTTCCACCAAATTCAAATCCTGTGAGAAAGAGTTGAGTGTTGGGGAGACTATCATTTGAAGCACAAGAGCAAGGAGTTCATCATCAACACACCATTTGTTACTTCTTGGAGAG
Organism: Triticum dicoccoides; assembly: GCF_002162155.2. NCBI lineage: Eukaryota > Viridiplantae > Streptophyta > Magnoliopsida > Poales > Poaceae > Triticum > Triticum dicoccoides. Next base: position 51,746,054 of record NC_041386.1, read on the forward strand.
TGGTGTCTCCTAGATTGGCTAGGTGTCACTTGGGAGCCTCCAACAAGATTGTGGAGTTGAACCAAGGAGTTTGTAAGGGCAAGGAGATCGCCTACTTCGTGAAAATCTACCGCTAGTGAGGCAAGTCCTTCGTGGGCGACGGCCGTGATGGAATAGACAAGGTTGCTTCTTCGTGGACCCTTCGTGGGTGGAGCCCTCCGTGGACTCGCGCAACCGTTACCCTCTGTGGGTTAAAGTCTCCATCAACGTGGATGTACGATAGCATCACCTATCGGAACCACGACAAAAACATCCGTGTCTCCAATTGCGTTTGAATACTCCAAACCCTTCTCCTTACATTCTTGCAAGTTGCATGCTTTACTTTCCGCTGCTCATATACTCATTGCATGCTTGCTTGATATGTATTGTGTTTGTTAAACTTGTTCTTAAACTCCACTTAAACTTAAGAATATTAAAAACTGCAACTTTTGACACTTAGTGTCTAATCACCCCCCCTTTAGACACCTCTTCTCGATCCTCTCAGAGATGCGCCTTGGCCTCGGCACGTTCGACACCGCCCACGAGGCCGCCCGCGCGTACGACGTGGCGGCGTGGTGCCTCCGGCGGCCTCGTAGGGAGATGAATTTCCCCGAGGTGGCGATGCGGGAGCAGGCGTAGGAGCTTGTGCCTTCCCCGTTGCTTGTCACCGACGAGGACCATCGCGACAACCGGAGGCGGGAGCGCCGCCTCGGTGTCGCTGAGATGGACGAGGAGGCCATGGTGGTGTGGCGCCAACGCTTTTCGCAGGACGTCGTCAACGAACGCGAATTCTATGCGTAAAGAAGAGCGGAGAAGAGGGCGGAGCGAGCCGCCTACCGCGAGGACAGGCGTACGCGGACGACGGCCGAGCTCTTCAATATCGATCTTGGAGAAGCGTCGACCTGGGACTCCAGCAATGACCGGTATACTGACGCCTTCATTACGACGTCGGTGGAGTACATCACCAAGTCAGAGTCGTAGGGGGGAGGAGGACGACGACGATGACGACAAGTAGTAGTCAGAGTCGGAGTAGATGAACTATCTTGTTGAACTATCTATGTTGAACTATCCATATATCGTTTTATCTATCTATGCTATGAACTATCTATATTGAAATATCTTGTTTTTGCGTACGTATGTGTATCGCGCACTGTATTTTTTAGCGCTTGTGCTGAAGCGGCATACGCGCAATTTTTTGCAGCGGCCGCTGAAGCCAACGCTCTGCGGCATGAAAAGTTGCTATTTCCGGTGCTGTAAAAAGTTATTTAGCGCGCTGCGCGGTTGCGCGCCTGATGGAGATGCTTTAAGACTCGAGAGAGTTAACACACCAACCCAACCGTGGTAACATGATACATGTCATGCATGCCATGCCATGAAGCGTAGCGATCGATTGCAAGCGGCGACCGAGGTAGGGTGTGTGATCGATCAATCAGGATGAGCTCCTTTGTCGTGCTCCATTGGCAGTTTGCTAGGCACCCACCCGTTACATCCATGCATCCAAATCAACGGGCTACATACATGCATATATACGGCCTGACTGACAAGCTGTATCCTCCCAACAGTAGAACCACACTATTGCGCGCGAGTATAGTACTAGCTGCTGCTGCATGCTGCGATCAACATCATGGAGGTGAGAGCTAGCTAGGGCACGCATGGGAGCTCAGCCGATTAGCAGAGACATGCCTGCTGCACACCGCGCAGAAAAAAAACATGCCCTGGCCGAGCATGCACGCACACACGATGGCAATGGCAGGCCCTATAACAGATAGCTAGCTAGCTCGCTCAGCTGCGCAAAGTGAAGCTCGAGGCCAGGAGCAACCGAAGGAGGTGCGTGTGAAGTGACAAGAGATATCCTAGAATCTTCCTCCTCCCGTCGTCCTATTGCCCTAAACCCCGTCCCAGCCCGACGGCATGCATGCCATAACTTTTTTCAAAGCCCGGCCGGCGATGGAGCAGTGAGCAGTGCACTCACTGGTACGGCCGGTAGGGCATGCGAGGTCACGGCAATGGCAGCCAAGCAGCAGCTGCTGCAAGCAAGCATGCTTGGTTTAGTTGAGGTGAGGCCACAGTTATATGGATACGGGAGGAGTGAGTAAGTACCCGTACGTAGTAAAAAAGCAGCACCAACGACCGCAGGCAGCGGCGATCTCGATCGATCGACCGGAGCGGTGGCTGGTGTGACTTATACAAGAGAGGTAAACGAAGCGGGGTGGGTGCTTTTTCCTGGAAAGGAAACTGAGGATTCGTCACATCACCACGCGGGGTCGCAGTCATCGCCAACCTCCACCAGACAGCGACCTTTATGAGCTTATCATCCCAGCCCCTCTCTCTCTCTCTCTCTCTCTCTCTCTCTCTCTCTCTCTCTCTCTCTCACCGCTTACTGCATGCAATGCAAATGCATACCCTCGACTCTCCCTCTCTCTGGCACGCGCGCACTGGCACAGCCAAATTAAAGAAAAATAAACAGTAATCCATATAGCCCCCTTGTGATCTGAGAGTTCTCACTCCCACGTACACCCGGTTTTACTTCAGCTCGATTCCAAACATGTGTCGGTACCTCCATACCTACGCTCTCGGCAGTACTCCTCTCTCTCTCTCTCTCTCTCTCTCTCTCTCTCTCTCTCTCGGTTGTGCCTGATGGAGATGGAGAGAGAATGTGCGTCAAACATGTGGGGCCGTGGGAGGGGGATGTAATTGGCTCGGAGGCACGATGGTGCATTCACGGCTTGCCCGAGCAGGGCCAGGGTACTGAGCAGGAAGAGGGAGGGGGGAGCAGTCAGTCAGTCCCGCGCGGTGGACGTCGTCGCCAACTGGGTGTCGCAATGCTCCCCCGCTCAAGCCTTGTGCACGGCATAAATGACACCAAGCTAGCGATCCCACAACAGATTCCTGCTCCCATCCCTTGCTGATAACAGCGCGGGCCCGTGTCAGCCGAGATCATATGGACTGCCCGCCCCCGTGTGCACGCGCCAGGCGCGCTGATCAGTCGCCGCTGCGAGATATGTTCCGCCCCCGGCCGCGCCCGATAGAAGACTAGTTCCATCAATGGACCGGCCGGCGGGTGCCTCGCTGCGCAGCGTGCGTATGTAGGATCTTGCTAATCGCTACGCATGGCCCATTTGTGCATGCTGCTAGCAGCGTGATACATGCATGAGTGATCTGATCTCCCATTGCTACTACTCGTGTCGACCGTTCATGCAAACATAACCATGTGTAAGCATTGGGCATGCATGCATATGCTCCTTCCATGTAGCTTGATCGGAGGAATACGCGTGCAGAGCGCTCCACCGGGCCAAGGAACGAACAAAAATATACTTTCCATATTAATATCATATTCCATGCATATGGATTGGACGGGGGATTACCTGGGCTTCCATATCATATATCTTGTCGGTAGATGCACATACCAAATGGCCCAACCTTGCGCAAAATTAGTCTTGCCACGACACACAGCTCACAGGAGTTGCTGGTTGCATGCTAGCTCTATTCGCCTGATAGTCTCAACATTCTTTGGTTTGGTGTTGACCCATGATACATGCTCCGTATACAGTAGGCTTTGATCAAATTAGATCATTACTTTTTCATTGTGATTGCAACTCAATCAACATAGAAATATTTATTGCTTAGTCGAGATAACCATTTGGTCAAGATTTTCTCATGCATGTATATATCCACGGATCTAGATGTTTGAATATGATGGTTGTTACCCGCAAGAAAAAAAGTATATGATGGTTGTCAGCGTTGACTACCAAGAGTACTTATTTTTTCAATCGTTCAAGAAATAATAAAACCTTTACTTTTTATGTTGGTGTATGATTTAAGTTACGGAAAGAATATGGTTTTCACAACAAATACTGACATTAATTCTTCAACTAATCTAAATAACATGGGGCACCAAGGTGTCCAGGCTCCTTGTCTTTCCACCAATAGTTTGCATTTAGATGCGTGCTGTTGTAATGGGTATATTTGTTAACGGGTTATTCCATTATAAATTGCTGGTCAAAGTAACTATGACATAATTAGTAATTTAATGCCATAAATATGGCTCCATGCACCATGCGTGGAAAGACTCCTTTCCTGGGAAATAAAAAAGAAGCATGCATGCCATCGTTTCATATGAATATGCATAATAGGAGAGAGAAATCAGAAATTAATGCATCATGATTAATTGTCTCGTATGTCCTACCTTGTTTCATAGACACAAGGTACACGATACTCACTACGAATAAAGAAAAAGCACATGGTAATTAGGACGGTATGCACATTTTGTATTTTGATTAAATTACTAACACATACACATTGGTATCTTGAGTATACATGTGTATATTTCTATTATGTATAATACCTGAGTATGTGTATGTTTTGATTAGGTATTACACCCACACATAAATATTTTTGTTAGGTATAATATACAACAACTACATACCCGAGATATTTATGGATACGCGAAATTGAAAGTACTAAATATATTTGTTGGTATGTGCATACTCATCATATTTGTCTACAACTACATACCTCGAGGTGAAATGTATGTATACATACCACAAAAATATGTAGGCATCATACCTATTGATTTTTGAAGTACGTAGTTACAAATAATTGGGTATGATACCCAACTGATTTTTAAATATATGTCCACATAAGTATGTGGGCACTGTACCTTTTTTGTATATAGTCTTAAATACATGATCTAAAACTTCTGCATGTAAAGGTATGAGAGATAGAAAGCAATAAAAGGAAAGCATTGAATAAGATAATGTGAATTATGTCTTTCTATTTTATACATGGAAAGTCTTGCATGCAAATAAAACGATACTAATCAAAAGATGTACTAACGGGTTGTACGCGATCAAGGTGCCCCA
>NC_041386.1:51751163-51764368 GCF_002162155.2 Triticum dicoccoides
CAAGTTAGAGAAGTTTAATGGTTGGTACCTTCATGGCAACCACTTTATTTAATCACAATTAATCGCATCAAGAATACATAGAGAAGCAACCACTTTGCTAGATCCTGTTGTAGTTGGTACCTTCATGGCAGGTACGTTGGGAAGAGCTATAAAGCTTATTGATGAGATGATGATGACAAATTATGCACAATGGCACACTGAAAGAGCTCCATATAGTAAGAAGGTAAACACTATTGAGGTTGCACGCCCACTCAAGGAGTGGTGGCCAGAAGCTCGGTCATTAACTCATGGCACCAAGAAGAATCCTTTGAACACTCTGGTGCCTCTCATTATATGGAGCATTTGGCGGGAAATGAATAGACAGGTCTTTGACAATGTCGTCACTCTGTTGCAAAGAGTCATAGATCAAATCAAAGCAAACATTGGGCATTAGCCAAAGCGAGTTTGGGTCGTTTTAGATTAGATTAATTGTGGTTGTACTTTTTTGGAGGACCTTTTCTTGTGTCGCTGTTTGTTGGACAATTATGTTTGGTCATTTGTACTTTGTCTCCATATTTAATATAATACATGCAACTCTCATGCATGGTTCAAAAAAAATACTGTATAGAGGATATTGCTTGCTTGAGTGATAAGGTTGATATGAGTATGCATATGCTTTCTACTAAACATGTTCCTACTAATCCTAAGCATGTTTATATTGCACAACTTGGTGTACAAAGACGGAGCAAGTTAATGCCAGCTTTGTTGCAAGAAATAATTTAAAAAATAATTCTTATAGGAACAATTATCTTTATCTTGGGGCAAGGAAATATTATGGGAAAAGAACGTATCCAGGAATTTTTCGATTGTGTTGGGAATCTAAGTCTTGATGATTCTCCTATACTTAAAACTACTAGATCTTATGCGGATGCTATTTCAGCACTAGTCCTGAAACTTGCAAGTAAATTTATTTGTACCCATCCTACCTTGCAAAGATTGTTTTTTGAGCTCCCCGTTATAAAAAATCCTAGAGCTAAAAAGTTGGCCACTCTTGTTCTTATGAATGAGTTTGACTACATAATACGGGAAGCCAGGGAAATCATTGACTTTTATGGTATGAATAGTGAAAAACCTGTGACAGATGAAATTCTTTACAATAGTGACTATGCTTTAAGACATTTTCTTGGGGACAATAAAATCTTTGATTAGAATCTTAAAAAGGAAGTCCCAGTTCTAGATATAATCCAACAAGTTTTCAACGATGTTAATCAACATTACTCTTGGATTGTTGCGAGAAATCAAAAGGGGTATGATGAAAACCAACTTAGGATTGCTAAGGCCTCTATGGATAACATCTTTTATGTTGTGTTTACAAAGCCTCATGATGAAAATACCTCTAAGAAAGTTAAGAAGAAAGATGACAAAACTTAGATCCTTCTTTATGCCTAGATAAGGCGTAAAACTATAGCGCTTGTTGGGAAGCAACCGAATGAATAATTTTTTTTTTTGCATTTTGCTTCCTGTTCTTGAGTGTTAACACAATTATGATACTATTATGATTGTGTTTTTTATGTTTTAATTAGTGTTTGTGCCAAGTAAAGCCTTTAGGATCTTCTTGGGTGATAGTTGTTTGATCTTGCTGAAAAAATATAAACTTTTACGCTCACGAAATTAATTTTCATTTTTTACGAGAGAGCAATAAAATACCCATTACACTTGGAGTAGATCAGCATACAAATTTCTCAGGTCGTCCTAATTTTTCAGATTTTTGGAGTTACATAAATATTCGAAATAGTCAGATTTCTACAGACTATTCTGTTTTGACAGATTATGTTTTCTTTGTGTTGTGTGCTTATTTTGATGGCTGTATGGTTTTCTTTGATGACTTTTGCCATAGAAAAGTTGGAATACAGAAGATATAATACAAAAAAATATGAATTGGTTTGATACAATACTTATAGTAGTGGTTTGCTTTCTTATACTAACGGATCTCACGAAGGTTTTGTTGAGTTTTGTGTGATTGAAGTTTTCAAGTTTTGGGTTATCTTATGATGGATGAAAGAAGGATGGAAGATCCTAAGCTTGGGGATGACCCGACATCCCAAGATTTTATCCAAAAATGAGCAACCAACTAAGCTTGGGGATGCCCCTAAGTGGCATCCCCGCTTTTTTTCCAACGACCATCAGTATTTTACTCGAAACTATATTTTTATTCGTCACATGATATATGTTTTGCTTGGAGCGTCTTGTATGATATGAGTCTTTGCTTGTTTTATTTTGTGTTTTAAGTCATCAATACTTGCTGGACACACCTATTTGAGAGAACTAAAATTATGTCATGACTTGTTAGAATTGCTCTCTGTGCTTCAATTAAATTTTTATGAGCAACGGACTTGCTCTAGTGCTTCACTTATATCTTTCTGAGCATGGTGTGCTTTAGTATTTTTGAAGAAATGCTCTCTTGCTTCACTTAGATTTATTATAGAGTTAGTAAAATTTTCAAAAAAATCTCTCTTGCTTCACTTAAATTAATGTGAGAGAAAGAAAAATTTATTATGCTCATGATCTTCACTTATATTTGTTGGAGCTTGTCAAAAGCAACACATGAAAATTAGTCCCAAATTGATAGATATCCAAGAAGGATATAATAAAAGCTTTCATGAAGATCATTGGACAAAATAAATTTGATTCTTAGTAATAGTTTTGAGATATGATGATGTGATATGTGAGTTATGTTGGTAAGTAATTATGCTTATGTAAGAATATTGGTGTTAAGGTTTGTGATTCTCTATGCAAGTACGAAAGTCAATAGTCATGCAATGAAATTACATCATACTTGTGGTGCATAATTCGGTGTTATTTATTCTCAATGCTTACTTATGAGATTATCTGTTTCTTGGTTGGTCGCTTCTCAATCTTTTGGTAGCCTTCATTTTGCACTAAGTATGACCACTACTTGTGCATCCAAAAACCTTTAATCCAGTTTAGCCACATGAGTCCACTATATCTACCTATATGCGGTATTCTTTTGTCATTCTAAGCAAATTTGCATGTGTCATCTCTAATTCTGAAAACAAACTTCTCTTTTGTGTGTTTGTTTCGCTCGTGGAGCGGTGAGGGGTGGCTAATATTTTCCATGCTAGATGTGTTATTCTCAAGATGAGTGTTTATTCACTTGTCATTGCACGAGAGTAAGGCAAATGTATTAGGGATGCCCAGTCCCGAAATGCAAAAAAAATGAATTTACTTTATGTTGTCAAATAATAAATTCCTTGAAAAGTGTTGGTATGGAGGGCACCCATGGATACGGTTAGCCATGGAAAGTGAAAGTATGATGGAAAAAGGAATAAACTTTATTTTCTTTTTGGAACCGCCTATGATATATCTAGCATGGAAAGTGTTGGCAACTCTAAGTCGTTTTCGTTGGTGGGATGGATACACCTCCCAAAATGTTTTTATCTCTAAGTTTTTCGCTTTGAGCTCTGGCACCTCTACAAATCGCCACTTCCCTCTGCGAATGGCATTTCTTTTACTTTATGCAATTTTTATTTTGAGTCTCCATCTTCTGTTATAAAGGAACCAACTAGGAGGCAATATGATCGTACTTAATTATTGGGTGTAGCTAATATTCGAGTGTGTTTCATGAATGGATCAACGTTTGAGCATGATGGGGTAGGGATAACTTATTTTAGCATTAATATTTTGAAAGACATGGTTCCTTGTTGATATGCTTGGGTATCTAAATTATCATGTCAAAACTAGACTATTGCTTTGAACAACTAAAAGTCCAAATATCCATGCAGAAAAGAATATGATATGACATGTTAGGCATCATTACACATCAAAAATTCTGTTTTTATCACTTACCTACTCGAGGACGAGTAGGAGTTAAGCTTGGGGATGCTGATACGTCTTCAACATTTCTATAATTTTTGATTGTTCCATGCTGTTATATTATCAATCTTGGATGTTTTATAATCATTTTTATATTATTTTTTGGTACTAACCTATTGACATAGTGCCAAGTGTCAGTTCTTGTTTTTTTCCGTGTTTTTTACATCGCAGAAAATCAATATTAGACGGAGTCCAAATGCCACGAAACTTTACGGAGAATTTTTATGGGCCAGAATGAACACAACAGAGGGGGGCACAACACACCAGGGCGCGCCAGGAGGCCCAGGCGCGCCCTGGTGGGTTGTGCCCACCACGGGTGACCCTCGAACCGCCTCTTTGCTCTATAAATACCCCAAAAATCCCAGAACCCTAGAAGCATCGACGAAATATTCATCAGCCGCCGAAGAGTCCAAAATCACCAGATCCGATCTAGACACCATCTCGGATGGGGTTCACCACCTCCATTGGTGCCTCTCCGATGATGCGTGAGTAGTTATTTGTAAACCATCGGGTCCGTAGTTAGTAGCTAGATGGCTTCCTCTCTCTCGCTGGATTCTCAATACAATGGTCTCTTGGAGATCCATATGATGTAACTCTTTTGCGGTGTGTTTGTTGGGATCCGATGAACTTAGAGTTTATGATCAGATCTATCTTTTTATATCCATGAAAGTTATTTGAGTTTCTTTGATCTCTTATATGCATGATTGCTTATAGCCTCGTATTTCTTCTCTGATATTTGGGTTTTGTTTGGCCAACTTGATCTATTTATCTTCCAATGAGAAGAGGTGCTTTGTAGTGGGTTCGATCTTACGGTGCTTGATCCCAATGACACAAAGGGAAATGACATGTATGTATCGTTGCTACTAAGGATAAAATGACGGGGCCTATCTCTACATAGATAGATCTTGTCTACATCATGTCATCGTTCTTATTGCATTACTCCATTTCTCCATGAACTTAATACATTAGATGCATGCTGGATAGCGGTTGATGTGTGGAGTAATAGTAGTAGATGCAGGCAGGAGTCAGTCTAGTAATATTGGATGTGATGCCTATATAATGATCATTGCCTGGATATCATCATAATTATTTGAAGTTCTATCAATTGCCCAACAGTAATTTGTTTACCCACCATATGCTATTTTTCTCGAGAGAAGCCACTAGTGAAACCTACGGCCCCCGGGTCTTCTTTATCATATATTTGCCTTTGCGATCTACTTTTCTCTTGCATTTATTTTCGGATTTATTAATCCAAAAATCCAAAAATACTTTGCTGCAATTTATTCTTATTTATTTGTTTGGCGTTCGATCTATCAAACTACTACAAATTTATCTCACGTTCATTTGCCACTTGAGGCGTCGTACCCCGAAAGGGATTGACAACCCCTTTAACATGTCGGGTTGCGAGGATTTGTTATCTGTGTGCAAGGGTTGTTTACGTTGTGTTGCTTGGTTCTCCTTCTGGTTCGATAACCTTGGTTTCATATCTGAAGGAAATACCTACCGCCGTTGTGCTGCATCATCCCTTCCTTTTTGGGGAAATACCGACGTAGCTTCAAGCAACATCAATAACACAGGATCACCTTTGGAGAAAAAGGCAAGAATCCATTCTACTCCTTTACTTGATCACTAAAGGGACTAATTAAATATTTTTGTAGCGCCATCTCCGGGGAGGATTTGTGTGCCTAGCCTTTGTGTTTGAGTTTTTGTTAGAGTTTTGTTTCAGTTTTTTAGTTTAATTTTTGTTGCAAGTGTAGCACTAAAAAACCTAAAAATATTACCATGGCTCGTAATATTGGAAGCTTTGCTGCTCCTAGCAATAGTTTCATGCATGAAAAAATTGCACAACCTGATTTTGCTGCCACTGAGTATGATGTTAAGCCCAACCTAGTCTCTATGGTTCAGCATACTAGTTTGGAGGCTCTACTTCTGAGGATGCTAGCATGCATATGCATAATTTTCTGAATTGTGTAACATGACACACATAAGAGATTATGACCCTCACGCTTTGAAGTTGCATCTATTTCCTTTCTACTTGAGTGAAAAAGCAAAAAATGGATTGTAGCTTTGCCTAGAGGTAGTATAACTTCATGGCTAGGTGTTGTAGTAAGTTATTACCTAAGTTTTTCCCACCCGCAAATATTATGCAACTACATTCATAGATAACAAGTTTTAGGCAGGGAGATCGTGAGCCACACTAGCTCTTCCGTGGGATCGCATGAAGGAGGCTATATGGAATTTTCCTAATCATGGAATGGAAGAATGGTTAATTCTTCATATATTTTATGATGTCTTAAATTCTATGTCAAATACTATGCTTGACACTGCTGCAAGAGGAACTATTATGGGTATGACCATCGATGAAGCTAAAAAGTTGTTGGATGATATGCAAGGAAATCATGCCCAATGGCATGTTGAGAGGGCTATCGAGAAAGCAGTTAATGGTATTGAAGAAAATAATACAGAGTTGACCGCTAATCTTGATGAACTAATCTCCATAGCTAAAGGTAAAGAAGCGGTAAACATAAATGCTATTACTCAAGAAGATGTTAATGATGTCAATTGTATTTCTCGTAATAGCTACAATCCTAACTGGAAAAATAATGGATGTGCTCCTAGATTGCCTTATCCTAATAATGGTGAAGCACCTAATAGTTTTAATGGGATGAAGGATGGTAATAGAAATACTTTGGACAAAACTCTGAAAAAAATTGTTGCTAGTCAAAGTGAGCAAAATGAAACCTTATATCTTGAAGGTCAATTAACCGGTAAGATTGCTCGACTCACTAATGATGTGTACACATTGGATGGAAGAACTAAGAGCATGGAAGCACATGCTGCAAAAAATTTAGAGTCTTTGTTTCTAGCGAAGTTTGCAGGTAAATCGGAACTAAAGCGAGTTGAATATGTGGAGATGATGAGAAGTAGAAAATGCAGACGAGCTTGATTGAGCCACGTGCTAGAGTATACATACTCCGCTGCAGACTTTGTGAAGATGATAGAAATGAAACACCCACTACCTGAAGTATCAAATGATGAAGCATATAATGTCTTTGTTGATCATGTTGCAACTAAAGTATATGAGTTACATGATGAATGAAAGAAGCTATTCGGTAATCTTCCTGCCAAACAGGAAGATATCTTTGAGCCTACTATTGAGATTGAGATTGGTTTGAATAAATTCAATGCTTTCTATGATCTAGGTTCTAGTGTTTCCACTATCCCTAAGTTTGCTTATGATAGTCTCAATCTTGGTTCTTTTGTTACGACAGAAATTAGGTGGAATATGGCCAATCCTGCCTTTGCGACAACAATAGGGATTAAACATGGTGTTATCATTCAAATTAATGATTGCCCTGTTATAATTGACCTTCTTCTTGTTGATATGCCTGAAGATCTCATTGCTCTTATAATTCATGGTAGGCCATTTCTTAGCCCCATAAAGGATATTATCAATGTTTTGAGGGAAATGTAATATTTAACCTTCCTGCAAAGGATACTTTTGTGAGACATTTCCCCGGAAAAAAGAAAATGAAGACATACACAGGAGACGACATTGTCGTCGATGCTTAAAGCTACGGGTTTGGTGTATTTGTACCCAAGTGATCATCATTACGGTTGAACTATCCGACCAAAAACAAGCACTTCATGGGAGGCAACCCATGCAAATAAGGTAGAAGATTAAGTTTTGCTTTGAGTCCTTCTCATTTCAATTGGAGAGTGTTGAAGTATTTGTCATGGAGGATAAGTTGAGAAGAAGTTGTGCTAATGAGGCCTTTGTCATGTGCAAAATTGTTGTATATCGTACTAACATCTGAAAGCCTATATACATGCCTATAGGTTGTGTTAGAACTAACTGCATAGGAATCCTCGAAGAAAACAAAGTCTCGGAAGAAACAGAACAAACGATGCCCCAACATATGACCACCCTGGTCGTATGGCTGGTCGTATGAGGCGTGGGCAGCCCCAACGAAAACCTACCAGAGGCGACAGAGCCAACAACAGCGTTCTATACAAGCATAACCGCTCATATACGTGGTCGTATGGATCTTTAATAGAAACAAAGAAGTCTAAAGCAGAAGAAGGTGTTCCGTACGAGCATCTACGCTCGTATGACGTTCATGACCAGAAGAAGGCTGAGTCTCTTTAATAGAACCAGAACGAACGATGGCATTCCGTACATGGTCTTATATATGAGGTAAGCATGGACACATAATTCGTTCTAGAGTGCAAGACGCCGTTTCATATGAGTATTTGCGCTCATATGCGCACTCCTATGGCCTCTTGGCGGCCATAAGGACACCGAGGCAGGGGGTAAGTTTCCTCCATCTCATCTATTTTCTTATTCTTCTTCCTGCAAACCTCTCCAAACCCTAACAAAAATTTGTTGGATTTCTCTACTCATTCAATTTCAGTTCAAACCCTTCCTCGTGATCGATCTATGGTTTGTTTCTCCTCCGATTCACAATTTATTTTTCGCGGATCCATGTTCTATGTGCCTAGCATTGCCATGTCTAGGGTATGCATACTTTTGATCCAAATTTTGATTGGGTTCATTGTTGTTTATAGAGAAGTATGATGTTGTAATTGTTGCAGGATCCCTATTGTATCATCCTGTTGGACTGGAAATTTGTTTTGTATAGATTTTTACGAGGAGGTCCACATGTGTAGCTCGTGGTGAAGCACACAAATGCAACAAGTTTAGATGCATGGGATCGTCTTCACCACCTGTGAGGCCATGAAGAAATACAAGAAGCTTCACGAAAGGAAGATGAAGATCACCAAGTGGGCTTGCGAGTCCACCATAAACAAGTTGGGAATTGGTAACAGTTTCCATTTATTATGTGATAATGCTGGGTTCCATCACTTTGTTTACCAGGGATGTGCGACATATGAACGACTAACGCTTGAGTTTCTTAGTACTCTCTCACATAATGATGGTTCACTCCAAAGAGTGGACGAAGAAGAATGGATCACTTTCTGTCTCATGAACTAGGACATCAACATCACTCGGGATGAGTGGTGTAATTACTTTGGCTTCATGAAGAACAATGATGGTGTTCGCTATGTCTATGACTTTCTTGAACCGCACCTGAGGCAATCCTTTTATCAGATGAGTTACCATGGTTCCAAGGAAAGGACCAATTGCATTGAAAGTCCTACTATTCGATATTTCTATTATGTAATTACTAACTCGTTGCAGGTGCAAGGAGAAGTTTCAAAGGTGAATAACGAGAATATGTCAATTCTCGGGAAAGAAGCTAACCTTGACGGCGATTATTCGCCCAACTTAGGGGCATACTTTTGTTACTCCTTGTGCACCATGCACATCATACACAAGGAGGTATCGTCTGTGGAGGAGTTATCACCATGTTGGCCAGTTCCCTTGACCTTGACTTCAGGCATCTCCGCCCCATTGTCAGTAAGTGTTGCAATAGTAGGTTAGCTATGGTCGTCATTGTATTCGAATTCCTGGAGTTAGGTACTTGCTACCTACTCCTATGCCTAACTATTTCTGCATATAAAATGGAATTTTGCATTATGCGCCACGGGAAGGAGATGCAGCTTTTGACCAAGAGGCTCCTTAACTAGAATAAGTTGATGAAACAGAACTCACCACCGATGAATAAGAGGAGCAACCCAGGATGAGGCACCACAAGAAGTGCCCTACAGTCTTCAGGGCTCCATCAATGACATGAGCAACCTCGTCGAGTCTCTTCGAAGCACGTCCATGTACATGAACACCAACTTCTCCAACTGGAGCCAAGGATGGGCTCCTAACCAGCCGCCGCCGCAATGATCTCACCGGTTTGGGCTTGCAAAGGCTTTAGCTTGGGGAAGGTCATGGCCACGTATCCATCAAGATGTGATGGCGTTATTTTAATAAGTTGTAATGATGTTGTACTAAGCTTCAAACACTCGTGTTGGTTTGTTCCAACACTTCGCTTTTTATTTGCTTTTATTTTTCTTTCTGCCGTTTTTTATTTTTTGTTTGCTTTTCTTTGCCTTTGGATTTTGTTTTGTTTTTCTATTTTCCTTTGACTTTGGATTTTGTTTGCATTCTTGTTTACTACCTTCGTCCTGGTTTATTGTTCCACTTTGGATTTTGTGCCAAAATTTGACCACAAATTTAACTGGAAAAATGTTAATGCATGTCATCAAAAATTATATTGTTGGATTCGTATTTGAGCGTAGTTTCCAATGATACTAGTTTTTGTGACATGCATTAACATTTTGTTAATTAAATCCATGATCAAAATTTGACACAAAATACTGAGGGTATCAATAAACCAGGACGGAGGTAGTATATTTCAGAGGAGTTGATCTACACTGAGCAACGCGGAATGTAATCTTAAGGAAGAGAAGTGTGTGTACATTCATGATCGTGAAGTTATGTCCTACGACTCCCGTCTTTTGCACCTTAATTACTTAGACTAGTTATAGTAGTATGTGTAATGTGTTCAAGTGTGAGTAAGTCTTGATGGCTAAACCGAAGGTTTTGTTCTAGTAGATGAAATTTAGTAGCATTCTTTTTGTTTAATATAGATAACCAAGACTTGTGGTGGGACTATTTTTAAACGAAAGTGATGTTAACAAAGAATAAACATGCACAAGAGAAAGTTTCAAAAGACATGGGTGTTGAGAAATTGTAGAGAATATAATTTTAGAGATACTCAACCCCATGGTGATAACTTACTAGACTCAGTAGCACTTGTGGATTAAATTGTCTAGAGAAACTTAGTTCAAAGGTGAATGAAATTATGCCAAAAAACTATGTTGTACTTCTTACATGGCGTTAATCTATGCACATGTACATCTGTAAATATGGCGAGGTGTCAGAGTTTCGAACGGAAAACGCCGCCTTGCACACACAACTCAATTTTTCTGCATTATTTCAACGTCAAACTTTTCCATGATTAATACACGTCACCCAAAGCCCCATTTTAAAATTTGAGCATTATTTAGTTGTTTTGCTAGCACAGAACTGTGAATCTAGTTGCCATTTCCTTCTTCTTCTCAGGGATTATTTATGTGTGAGATATATGAGTGTTTAATGTAGATAGATCTCTCTTGATTCAATGGGCATAAAGGATGCTAAATTAGGGTACTAGTAGGCATTAGCTAGATAAATTTCAATGCATTAGGGATTGAATGAACTAAGTGTTTCAAGAATCATATTGTCATAGTGGAAAATAATTCTTGTTTAACTCTGGCAACCACAAAATGTCATGGCAGAATCATATTGACGCTTGCTGTACCTTACGTCATGTCATCGAGAAAAAAAAACAACAACCACATCTGTGTGTATGTGGAGCATATGCTACTTGGTCTGTTGTATTCACTCTTTAATGCGTCGAAAGAAGGAATTCGAAATGGAAATGCGTTACTATTCGGTAACATAAATATCTTTCCATCATGCTACTTTATTTTTGCTTTCCATCCCTAAAACGTTACTTACCAGAATGATTTGGAAATTATTCGGGTGAGTAGGCATAGGTGGCCTGAAAATGGCGATCTAATCTGGTTCCAGAAGATAATTGCTATCTCTTATGCTTTGTATTAGACCCAGACAGAGGACTAGTTTGGTTGTAACCTAGAGCTTAGGAAGTAGAACAAAAAATAAGTCCATGTCTCATGTTCAGGCTTGTTGAGTTTTTGCCGTATTTCACATGCATTGGCTTTGCTTGTTGAAGTTGAAACAGTGGAACTTGCTATATTGTTTCTAAAAGAGTCTTGCTATTGCTTTATAGAGTTTCTTGGTTATAAAATTGTAGAACAGAATGGTAGATAGCTTTCATGTATTGGCATTTCATTAATCCTAAGTGGTAACTAATAACAGCTAATCAGCTATTAGGTGAAGCTTAATCTGTACTCTGTAGGACTTAACTCTTCTGAGCTGATTTGACTACAATTTTTTGGCAGATCTCCTGCATGTCTTATCATATCTACCAAGGGATATAAACTTCATTCAGCATACCAGTTATATTGGTTGATAGGAGTAAGGGCATCTCATAATTCTTAATTGTCACTTTGTTCATTCGGATTTGGGAGTTCAAGATATTGGCATTGTATGTCTGTGCAGGTCAAGACATATAAGACCAATTGTTGTTGATCCTGGTCTATACCTCTCATCAAGGACTGACATTTTTTATGCCACTCAAAAGTGTGAACTACCAAGTGCATACAAATTATTTACCGGTGAAGTGCTAATGCATTTCTATATTTGTTAGTAGATACTCCCATTATGTTTGAGAAAATCTGGAATCATATATTATATGCCATGATTCTAATGGTGTCACAATACACATTTGAGTATACAGGTGGAAAATTCTTAAACATCTACTCCCTCCGTCCGAAAATACTTGTCATCAAAATGGATAAAAAGGGATGTATCTAGAACTAATATACATCTAGATACATCCCCTTTTATTCGTTTTGATGACAAGTATTTCCAAACGGAGGGAGTATTCGTTTAGTGTGTTTCGTTGACCTGACCGTTGGTTAATGGTTACTCATGCATGGCATTATATTATCAAGCATGGACTCATAGTTTGTCACAGTTATCTTTGCTCTACTACTGTACTACCTGAACCAATACCACATGAAGATGTTATTGCTATATTCATGGTACTTATTTTTAGAAGGCGTTTAGTAGCATTAACTGATTTAGTAGCCACTAAAAAAGTCAGAACGCAATTCCATTGAACATACTGTGCAAACAACCTCCGAAATGGATGAAACTTGGCATGGTGCAGTGTGACAGCATGCCAAGATGAACTTGATGACCAATGAATCGTTTTATGCATAGTCTCTATATATGTTATAAATATTTCATGTAATTAAGAACCTACGAATTTCGCTTCCTTTATCATTTACTGTTTTATGCATGTTTTTGTTTTTAGTGCAGCCGGGCCAGGAAAACTTTCGGTTATTGAAATTATGTGAACATACGACTTCTTAGGTGTATCTCACATGGTTTATCATAACGAATTGTCTATATAATTTGCACACAATACATCCAAAAGTTATGTGTGGCATTGTTCCCGTCATCACTTTTTTTTTCTTCAACACCACCATGTGCTTTGTAGCACACGCTTTGTTTTGACAAAACATGTGTGAAGTTCATCATGCACGCTTCTTTCACTAGAACTGTGCAAGGAACCACACATAGTTTACCTTCCCAAATCGTGTGGGATGTGTTGGCCATCGCACACGTTTCATTTTCGACGGCTTTATTACTTTTGCCAAGGGTGATGCCTTCATTGCACACAGTCATAGGGTAAGTGATAGGTGGGGCTTAACCACGTGGTAAATTTTTTTGTGGGTGGGTG